>NW_004444025.1:1869139-1888861 GCF_000243295.1 Trichechus manatus latirostris
ATATGAACAGGCACTTCACCAAAGAAGATATTCAGGCGGCTAACAGACACATGAAGAAATGCTCAGGATCATTAGTCATTAGATAAATGAAGATCAAAACTATAATGAGATATCATCACACCCCAATAAGGCTAGCATTAATTCAAGAAACACAAAACAATAAGTGCTGGAGAGGCTGTGGACAGACTGGACCACTCACACATTGTTGGTGGGAATGTAAAATGGTACAACCACTTTGGAAAGCTATAAATAGAAGTACCATACAATCCAGCTATCCCGCTCCTTGGAATATATCCTAGAGAAATAAGAGCCATCACACGAATAGATATATGCACACCCAGGTTCACTGCAGCACTGTTCACAATAGCAAAAAGATGGAAACAATCTAGAAGCCCATCAATGGACGAACGGATAAACAAATTATGGTATATCCACACGATGGAATACTACACAACGATAAAGGACAACGATGAAGCCGTGAAACATCTTATAACATGGAGGAAGCTGGAGGGCATTATGCTGAGTGAATTTAGTCAGTCACAGAAGGACAAATATTGCATAAGACCACTATTATAAGAACTCAAGAAAAGGTTTAAACACAGAAGAAAACATTCTTCGATGGTTAGGAGGGTGGAGAGGGAGAGGGAGGGTTAGTTACTAACTAGATAGTAGATAAGAATTGTCTTAGGTGAAGGGAAGGACGGCACTCACTATAGGGGAAGTCAGCACAACTGGACTAAACCAAAGCTAAGAAGTTTCCTCAATACAATCAAACAATTTGAGGGATAGAATGGCAGGGGCAGGGATCTGAGGACCATGCTTTCAGGGGACATCTATGTCAACTGGCATAACAAAGCTTATGAAGAAAATGTTCTGCATCCTACTTTAGTGAGTGGCATCTGGGGTCTTAAAAGCTTGCAAGCGGCCATCTAAGATCAACTAGTCCCAACCACCTGGAGTAAAGGAGAATTGAAGGACACCAAAGACACAAGGAAACTATTAGCCCAAGTGACAGAAAGGGCCACATAAACCAGAGACTTCATCAGCCTGAGACCAGAAGAACTAGATGGTGCCCCGCTACCACCAGTGACCGCCCTGACAGGGAATACAACAGAGTCGCTGAGGGAGCAGGAGAAAGGTGGGGTGGAGAACTCAAATTCTAGTAAGAAGACCAAACTTAATGATCTAACTGAGACTGGAGGAACCCCAGAAAGCATGGCCCCTGGATTGTCTATCAGCCCAGAACTAAAACAACTCCTCAGATGGGGATTGGACTGAACTGTGGGACATAAAGTGATACTCCTGAGGATTGTCCCTCTTAGCTCAAATAGATACAAGAGACTAAAGGGCAGCTTCTGTCCGTAGGTGAGATTGGAAAGCAGAGAGGGTTAGGAGCTGGTTGAACGGACATGGGAAATCAGGGGTGGAAAGGAGGAGTGTGCTGTGACAATATGGGGAGAGCAATTAGGGTCACATACCAATGTATGTATAAATTTTTGTATGGGAAAAAATAAAACAATTAAAAAAAATAACACGCTATTTTTCTTTCCTGAAGTAAACAGTTTTTTCAAAGTCTCCAGTATTCTGCAAAGTCAAATGCTCAATTAGTTTTAGGATCATACGTTAACAGACAGACTTCCCAAGCTGGATGTTTATGTGTCAAGCAGTTAAGACTCCGGATTCTCATGTATGCTGTTGCGTCGTTATTTCACAACCGAAACAAGACACCGCTAAGAAAATCTCTTCTTTCCTTTGGCAGCTCTGTCCTCCAAGCTTGGCGTTCATTATCTGTTATTTAATTCTTTTGTACAGAACTCTAATGGAAGAATTTTCTGACCAAAATATTTTCAGGAAAACAAGCCACATCAAGATTCAAAAAAATTTAACAAGATTTTGTCCCTATGTCTAAGAACTCAAAACAATACGAAAATATAACTAACCACATGATCCACTTAATACAGAGAAAAAGGAGAATGATTTTAAGGCAATTATTCTTAAATGTTCATTTAATGTCCTAAATATAGGGCAGCCTAAGAAATACTTGAAAACATATTGAGAGAGAGTTAAAATTACCATCACATATATATAAACACTGGAAACCCTGGTAGCGTAGTCGTTAAGAGCTATGGCTGCTAACCTAAAGGTCAGGAGTTTGTATGTACCAGCAGCTCCTTGGAAACCCTATGGGGGCAGTTCTACTTTGTCCTATAGGGTCGCTATGATTCGGAATAGACTCGATGGCAATGGGTTTGGGTTTTGGTTTTTATGTATATAAACATACAGGGTTGAAAAATATATGCCACGCATAACACTTAACAAATAATTATAGAAAGTCACATGTTGACATGGATTACACTCCCTTCTTAAAAAGTTAAAATTCTATTCAATGTCAATCTTTTCACTAAAAATAAGCAACACTAAATTTTGGAATAGAGTTCTCTAAGACTATTTAACGCATGAGTTTCAGTGTGTATAAAACGGTATAAGACATTGAAATAATAGAGATGAAAACAGGAGAGTCATTGTTTAAAAGGAAACATTCACAATGGATTCTAAAATGCATAGCTGACATACTCTCAAGAGTAGTGGTCAAGGGGCCTCACTGACAGAATTTTAAAAATATGCCTTTTCCTGGTTATGAATCTGAGTCCTCTAATTTGTGCTGGCTTATTCTGAAACTCTCAAGATAAAAATTGGATAAAATATTTCTGGCATGAGACTTAATTCAGAACAGAATTAAAATACAATATACGTATCAGGATAAAATGTATTCCACCTAGATGACCTCCAGAGGAAAGCTTTCCCCACATTTCTGGGCTAGCCATCCTAAGGACACTTCTGCTTCCACATCCTTGGCTTATTTTTAATTACACTTAATAAAAGACAGTATTTTTACCTCTTTGTACGCTGAAAATTCCCTTTGTTATACTGAAAGTGAACGTATTAACATCTAAGTATATACATATGAATTTACATATTTAAAGAGCTCGACTGCTCATTTCCGAATATATTTATCAGAGGTTTTACTATTTGTGTATTCCAGTAATCTGTGAGTTCCCTAACAGCAAAAACCACCATTGAATTTCCATCACCTTAAAGGGTGACCAGGGCATATTAAGAACTGAATAAAAAAGTTCATGGAATGAGAAAATGAACTCTTTTTTCGGTACTCCCATTCTAATCATGCTTATTCGTATGAATCTAAATGCTGGCCTTCTTTCTTTCTAATCCTTACTTTTGCAGTTTATCACATGTTCCCATCATTTCTGGAGACTTCTGTTCATCACAAGATTCTGAGAAAGGACATTTTATTCACAGTTTATCTTATAAAGCAGGTTTCATTTCCACATTATCCATAGTACACTGACAGCATTACCTATTTCAAAAACGCTGCTCGTGGCATTGCTGTATATGTGATGACATACAAAAGTCCCTTCTCTCAAGTTCTGTAGTCTTAAAATAAGCATCCAGTGACTTACTGGATCCATACACACACCACGATGCAATATTACTGTATTAGAAAACTGTACCTCCCGAGTTCCCAGATATAACTCAGAAAATGCATTCTGCATCTCTGGCTTCATGTCACCACCGGGCCAGCATTTCTAAGCACTTTTCTGAATGTCAAGAACAGTTCATAACGCATAAAATTAACTAGAATATTGCCTGTGATCATGTCTCTAAATTATAACCGTCTCAGTGTGTTTTCTTAACTTTCTTTTCGATAAAGATAAGGAAATCTGTAACGATCTGGGATTTATTTTTTTCTCTCAATATCTTGAAGAAAACTTGTGTAGCTGTATATCCAAACGGCTATTTCTGTCCTTCATTGAAAATTTAATCAACTATAACATCATATCTGGGCAGGGGGCTTCAAGTTCAAGTTCTCAACTGGCTTTTCCTTTTGCTAACAGTATCTGTTCCACGTGCAAGTATGCGCACCAGATACGGGTCTCTGCGGGCCTATACGGCTCACATGCCAGTCCTGATGTGGGTGTTAAGGATCTGCATCTCTGTAAGTCACTTAGAATTAATCCAGTCTGAATTTTAGTACAAGAATCAAAAGTACACATTCTGTTGTGGATCCCTAAGGATCCCCTTCCCTTGGAGACGGCTTCCAAGAAGGAAAGCTAAACAAGATCAGCAGGACATCCAGGTGAAGGCAAACAGGACGAAGTCAGCTTGTGCCTTCTCCAGCCTTTTCGGAAGCCACTTCCTATCTTCTGACTTGACTTCCTTCTTTCTCAGCAGGAATGAGAACAACTGGGAGGGCTAAGCCCAAGGCTGATGCCAAGGTAAGAGAGACAAGAAACAGACTCCACGGCCGGGCTCCACTGTAGGCTCGTGAGAAAGGGTTTCTACCATTTCCAAGGTATAAGATATGTATAAGCTATGTAACATCTACCTCAGATATATTCCAAAGGTATAAGAGGGGCTGTAATAAAGAGTGTCCTACTGCTAACATGTTACTCAGTACCTAGTCTGGCCAGCAGCTACCATTTCACCTGTTAGAGAAAATCTGATTCATGGATTCAAGTTTCTGGACATTTCTCTTTCCAACAGGCAACATCTTAAACAGTTCATAAAAAGGCTCAGTAACCAGTAGCCACCGAGTCGACACCATCTCATGGCGACCTCGTGTGACAGAGTAGAACTATGCTCCATAGGGTTTTGGTGACTGATTTCTCTGAAGCAGATCACCAGGCATTTCTTCTGAGGTGCCTACAGGTGGATTTGAATCTCTAAACTTTCCATTAGCAGCTAGGGGGTTAATCATTTGCATCACCCAGGGACTCTAAAGGCCAATTACCAAAAAAAAATTGCCATTGAGTCGATTTTGACTCATAGCGACCCTATAGGACAGAATACACCGCCCCATAGGGTTTCCAAGGAGGGGCTGGTGGATTCAAATTGCCAGCCTTTTGGTTAGCAGCTGAACTATTAACCGCTGCACCACCAGGCCTCCATTAGAACCAGTAAAAGGAGTACTTGGATTTGAAGAAGTAAAATAATCACTAAGCCCCTGCCTCTTCAGACTGCCTATGTAAATGACAAAGAATTAAGTTTTCTTTTACTTGCCCATCCAAGTATCTTCTGTCATGTGCTACCCCAAATATCTGCACACTGATTCACTAATTATTTACAACAGTGAAAAGAGGAATTTTAATATTTAATTTAAAACACATTGTGAACTTCAGTTTGTTAATATCCAAATACATGCATTAAGAAACTTATTCAATGAAATATATTTTACTGAATACAGAAACAGATTAATATGTGACTATCTCATGATTGATCGAGTTTTCAACCCCCTTTAGAAACAGATTTTAACAATGATAAATATGATACATGGCATCCAGCCTATTACAAACGTCATTTCTGATTCCATAAAATAACTGAAATTGATAAAATTACTGGTAAATTCCCCGCTTTTGCACTTTAACATCTTTCTCTTTTATTTTATAAAAGACATTCTGTAATAAACATAATAGTCACTTAAATGGCTGGTTGCTTGGAGTTTGTGGCTTTTTAAACTTTTAGTACCATTCTTCCAATGTTTAAGTCTTTGGCTGTAGTTAAAATTGAGTCTTGTCATCCAAAAAAGAATATGGATCAAAACTCTTGCAAATAATTGCAAGTGCAGATAAACTAATTTCAGTGTATGCTCCTTATTTTTCACATATTTTTTCCCTTCAGATATATTTAGATTCCACAACAATGTCACATTTATTTACTATATATTAGATCAAATCAGCTGAAATAATGTATATTTAACATCTATGATTTTGAATAATCCTTCATCCTTATTTTCCCCTTTTCCTTGTAACAGAAATAGATTATGAAATTAAAGACATATTTAGGAACTTATAATGACTTTAAATATTTCTTTCTGCCAAGTTGATTAATAAAATATATATTGTTATGGATAGAATTATTTTCAGATGTCTATCATCTGCTGAAAGAAGGTTTGTGTATATAGAAAAAAAATTACAGCAGATGGCTTTGTTCCATCAGTAAAATTGTATAAGCTATGTAACATCTACCTCAGATATATTCAAAGGCTCCAATTCTCCCAAAAAACTGAGGGAAAAACCCATTAATATAACTCTAAAAATACATGCTGAGTTTGACTAGCACTTTTATGTAGCCGCTTAGAGGCTGGACGCTTATCTGATCCAAACCTCAATGCAGGCGCACCAAGGCTCACCAAACACGGAATCTAAATTCTCTGTAGCAAATATTTCACTTGAAAGTGATCTTACACATGTACTTGTAGAAAATTATTACCTAGCTGCCATAAAAACACACTAAATCACCAAATGGATTCTACAAAAGTAGTACCTTATCAATGTTTTCTTAGAAAAGAATGCGAGGTCTGTAAGCCTCAACTGCTGGTAGTTCAAGCTTGGCTTAGCAAACCTCTCAGAGAAAAGCGTCTTTCCACCCTAGGAATATGTGTTATAAACCTGTAGATGAAAGACATTTTCATAATATTACTGGCATTGTTGCTTCAGGTGGTACACCTTTGAAGAGATCGTGATAATAATATGTCTTGTGTTCAGATATTCCGAATGAAGGCTCTAACCTATGCAGAAATAGAACATGGGGAGCAAACAGACCCACACGTGCACACAAGCATCTATGTGAATGCATACGCTGATGTGCCCATGTGCACACGCGTGTGCATGCACGTATGCACGCACACACACAGACACCTTCTGGAAACACTTAATATTGAAACACTTCGTCATCCGTTCTGCTCTACAAATGGTAGACATTTCTGCGGTTTATTTCATCTTACTTACCTTCTCCATTTTAGCAGCATCCAATGAAATCCTGCATTACATATATTTCCTAAACTAAATGAGTGTGATTATGTTTCACGCAGAGATCAATGAAAATGTAGGTTTCAACATTTTTTATGCTTTAATAAATCATTTCAAATGCATTTAATGAGGCTTAGAATTCTGCGTGCCCTTTAAAAAGCAGCATGGGCAGATTTCTGACTTTAAATTTCTAACAATTTAAACGTGTATGTCACACAAAAATATAAATGGCAACTTATAATTTAAAGTACCCTCTCATTATTTTCAAATTTCTGCCATTTGGATTCTGTGTAATAAGATTTAGGACCCTGTATTCCTTATTAGTAGCCCCCAATAAAACAATAACATCGGCAATTCTTCTTAACGTGTCCTGGCACACAGGCTCATATTTAACCTTACGCCACAGTTCTCAACTCCTGGGTTGATAATTAGCACATGAAATGCTTGTTACATTATTAAAGCTGAACTACAGCTGGTTTAGAAGGAAATGAGACTGGGGGTCAATGAGGGGGGGTGAAAACGAAGTAGGTACTTAGCAGAGGCTGTGAGGGGAGGGATGTTATGTAAATCAGGAGAAACTCAGAGGCAAGTCCCTCACATAAAACCTTAGCTACTGATCTAGCGGTATTTGCAAGGACAATGATTTAGAGAGACGCCACTTGTCTGTCGGTAAAATGTCGATGCACTGCAGACTATCTTGCAATAAGTGAAGTATTCACAGAGGACCACAAGATGAGGTGCTGCTTCACCCTAAAAGGCTGTTCCCACAAGACTCGTCCTTCTAGTTAAGACCTGTTAAATTTTTAAACCCCATGCTTTAAAAATCGTTTGTTTAGCAGATACATAAACTATTATGAATTGGTATTTGGCAGACATTGTTGTGTTATCCTACACTCACTATAGCCTGTTAGCTGCGTCTTGATGTTATTTTCCCTCCTCCCAGTGACAATGCCCTGCAGCGGAAGCCAGACACCGCCCAGCTCCAGGGTGAACCATACCTGGACTCACACAGTAGTGGTCTCCTCTCCCTTGGCTAGTGGCTGGTTTAGGCACCGTCATGAAATCCCATTCTGCCCAGTGACAGGGAAGTCTGTAGGGTGGCATCTGGGAAACACAACTACTCTTGCAAAGACATATTTGTGTGGAGAAGCTTCCCTTTTCTATTTCTAGATGCAACTGTGTAAGGTGGGGATGTTTGGGACAAACCTAAGACTCAAACCTACATGCTGAGGAAGACAGAGGAAAAGGTATACAGAATCTGGTAATGATGTCACTGAGCCCCTGAACTAACTAACCCTGAACTGCCCTAACTCCAGATTTCTTGAGGCAATAAACTTCCTATTTAAGCACTTTGATTTGACTCTTATATTACATGCAATCAGAAGTATCCTAAACATGACATTACATTAGCATTTCTGTATGTAAATACACATACAAAATACACATCCTAAACCAAAGCCATATGGCCTACTATTTAGAAACGTACTTCTATATTCATTGTCTGTGATCATACATTCATCAGAATGTAAGAAGGAAGATCTCGATGCGTGTTTCCTAACATCCTAGTTTAGTGTAGCTGTGAAAACCTAATTTATGAATGCATTTCTACTGATTATTTAAAAGGTCTAATAGGAAGAATTCCTCGGCCACTGTTACTTACTACAAGTAAGGTAGAGAACACACAGGGCTGCTCATTTCAATGTCTGTTACTATACATGGCCATTTGTAATCTCCTTATTTCCTTTTCAGGATTGAGAACAGGTTATGTATGTTATTATTAAAATATGAGCATTAATATTCTACCTGAGGTCACAAATTTCATTTTACTTCTTTTGTAGGAATAGGTCGACTGCTAATATAAAAGAAATAATAACATTATTCAAAGAAAAAGAGAGAGAAAGAAGAGAAAAGAGAAGACTAGAGGAGATTGGAAGAGATGAGAAGAGAAATCAACTGATTGTTGAAGAAAACTGAAGAGACTCTGTTGATATCCGGAAAAGAACAGACAAATCTGTGCCCTAGATTAAACTAAATGAAAAATGTAGTTGCCTACAAGTCGATTCTAATTCATGGTGACCTATGTGTTTCAGAAAAGAACTGTGCTCATAGGGTTTTCAATGGCTATGATCTTTCAGAAGTAGATCGCCAGGCCTTTCTTCTGAGGCACCTGTGGGTGGATATGAACGACCAACCTTTTGGTTACTAGTGACAGCTTAATCGTTTGTGTATTCCTATAACAGTTCAAAGTTTTAACTGAAATCTCTTTATATCAGTTTGCTATGACTGCCATCAACCACCCCTCTGTCAGTTTGTCATACTGTGGTGGCTTGCATGCTGCTATGATGCTAGAATCTTTGCCACTGGTATTTCAAATACCAGCAGGATCACCCATGGTAAACAGGGTTTCAGCAAAGCTTCCAGACTAAGACAAAGTAGAAAGGCCTGGCAACCTACTGAAAATCCGCCAATGAAAACCCTACGGATCAGAACAAAATATTGTCTGATACAATGCTGAGAGATCAACCCCCTAGGCTGGAAGGCAACAATGGATTCAAGCATGCCAGAGATCATGGGGATGGTGTGAGACGAGGCGGCATTTCATTCTGTGAGACATAGAATTGCCATGAGTCACAGTCAACGTGACAGCAACTAACAGTAATAACAACAGGACTGTCATAACTAGTTAGCACGAACCGGGTGACTTACAACACCAGTTCTGGAAGCTAGGAGTCCATGTGTGGGGTGTCAGCAGGGCCATGCTCTCTCTGAAGGCTCTAGGGGAAGCATACTTCCTCGCCTCCTCTAGCTTCTGCTAGTCCCTGGCATTCCTTGGCTTGTGGCCGCATCACTCCCATCTCCGCCTGCATCCTCACAAAGCCGTCCTCCCACCACACTGGTGTCTCTTCCCCTCTTCTTATAAGCACACCAGGCATGTTGGATAAGGACCTCAACTTATTACATAGTTACATCTACAAAGATCTTATTCTCAAATAAGGTCACATTCGCGTGGGGTTAGGACTTCAGCATGCCTTTTAGGGGGCACACAATTCAACTCGTATGTCATGGATTGAATTGTGTCCCCCCAAAAATGTGTGCAGCAACTTGGCTAGGTCATGATTCCCAGGACTGTATGACTGTGTAATCTGATGTGTTTCCTTATGTGCTGTAAACTCCATCTCTGTGATGAGGTTATATGTGATCTCCTTATGTGTTGTAAATTCTATCACTGTGATGAGGTTATACTGATGAGGTTTACAAGACTGGATAGTGTCTTAATCCAATCTCTTTTGAGATATAAAAGAGAGAAGCAAGCAGAGACACATAGGAACCTCATACCACCAAGAAAGCAGTGCTGGCAGCGGAGCACGTCCTTTGGACCTGAGGTTCCTGCTCTGAGATGCTCCCAGACCAAAGAAGACTGATGCATCACAAGGACTTTCCTCCAGAGATGAGAGAGAGAGAAGGCTTTTACTGGAGCTGACACCCTGAATTTGGACTTGTAGCCTCCCGGACTGTGGGAGAATAAACTTCTCTTTGTTAAGACCATCCACTTGTGGTATTTCTGTTACAGCAGCACTAGATGAC
Source organism: Trichechus manatus latirostris (assembly GCF_000243295.1). Taxonomy (NCBI): domain Eukaryota; kingdom Metazoa; phylum Chordata; class Mammalia; order Sirenia; family Trichechidae; genus Trichechus; species Trichechus manatus. The sequence goes on from NW_004444025.1 coordinate 1,879,552, forward strand.
TAAGATACCATAACACCCTTATAAATACAAGTTTTTACCTCTTCAACAGAAATGCAAACATAGATATAATGGTATGTGCACTACAGGTCCAATAAGACTAAAAGGTGCTAATATTCTAAATTACTGTTAAACCATGGCAGGACCCATGGAGAGGCTGCTGAGTTAGTCACAGTGTTACTTGTTTCCCCACTGGGGAGTTAAGCAATGAAAAGGAGTCGTACCCCACTGCCCCAGTGTGTATCTCGTCTTCTTCATTGTGTATCTGTCAGAAACATCACACTCATCCTGTTATTTAGACAATAACATACAGGGAAGAAGAATTTTAATATTCTAACACGTCATTGAGGGTTACAACTAGCCAATCCGCCATTACATGACCACTGTTTCAGATTCAGCTTTTACATTTTGATATCGCCCATATCATTCTAATTTAACGCAGTGATCAAAATCTTTTCTAACTGTACATTCAGATATAACACAAGATTTTAGATCAAAATATTCTCTGAAGGGCACCTTTCTCCAGGCACATGATGCTTTCTTTTTCTTGTTCCTTCACCCAGAAATCCTTCTTCAGGAGTTCCTTTCCCACATACTCTGCCTAACTTTTTTGTTGATTTCTTTTACTTGTTGCTTTGATTTCCTCTCACAACACTCCATCTTGCTACATCTTTTTTTGAGCGAGTGTGTGTGTGTGTGTGTGTGTGTGTGTGTGTGTGTGTGCAATTCACATCATTCCTTCTCATTGTTTGGGTCATTTTTCCTTTTCAGTCCCCCCACGCTCCCCTCAACACTATATATTTATTATTGGTCCATTTTGGTTCATTTACCAATTGGTATGTGAGCCTTCGGTAGCCATCTGCATTAGGCATTCACAGTATGTTTTCTGTTCAGGAGGGAAAAAAAGGTATATACAACTCTCACATAATTAAAAAGAGGACTTTTTCATCCAAGAACTATATGCTTGAGAGAGAAAAAGAAGTTTTTCCAAGTAAATCTGTGAAATACCTTCCTGGCTCTTTGGGGTCTCTAACGTTCAGTCCCATGGTGTGCAATGATTCCTCTGTGAACTGCCTGGAACTCTGAGAGAACCAGCACTTTGTGAGTCCACTCCTGTGTAACGGAGGGTTCAGATGCTCATTACTACGGGTGATTACCAACGTCTCATTTTTCACTCAAAGTTGTTATCTTGAGAAATCTAGTTTTCTTGCCCAGACAGAAGCCCAGCCTCCTCTAGCCACAATTTCTTAACCCTGTTGAGGGTTTTTTTTGTTTTGTTTTCTCTCAGATCTTTTCCTTTACTGAAACACGAGTTGTAACTACAAAATTCCGCACTCAGATCTAGTCGCTTCCTTAAATACGACCTTTCAACTGAATTTGCACCACATTTTATACTTTGCAAGAAGCGTTCCTATATAAGATGTCATCTGATCCTCATGGTGTCCCTGGGTTGAGAAACAGAAGGTATCACTGCCATCTTCCATACAAGAAAGCATGGACTTAGTACTATGGATTGAGTTGTGTCCCCCAAAAAGATATGCTGAAGTCCTAACCCCTGGTACCTGTAAACAGGACCTTGTTTGGAAAGAGGGTCTCTGAAGATGTTATCTGTTAAATCAGCATGAGATCAGGCTGCAGGAAGGTGGGTCTTAATCCAACCTGAGTGATGTCCTTATAAAAAGAGAAGAGACCCCGAGAGACAGACCCAGGGAAGATGGCCACATAACTTATAGACTTACGCTACAGGTGTGCAAGCCGAGGGATGCTGAGGGTGAGAGAAGGTAGGGCAGACGGGAGAGGCTCTTTCTCTAGAGCCTTCGGCGAGAACATGCCCCTGCTAATACGTTGACTTGGACTTCTAATTTCCACAACTGTGAGAAAATAAACTTCTGGTGTGCAAAGCTACCCAGTTTGTGGGATTTTTTCAGAAGCTCTAGGACACTCACACACGTGGTAAAATTAAGTAACTCACCAGGTGTTGTGTTCAAACTGGAATTCTAACTTTGTCACTTTCAAGGCCTACGCTCTTAACTGCCATAATGTCTCTCAACGTTCGCCATCAGTGTTGCAAGTACCTATGACACCGATACTGTAACATGGGGTACAGGACTAACCCTTGAGCCTTCTGTTCACGGCGTTAAATCTCTTAGGCAGCGCAGCTCCACCCCACACACCCCACAGCGTAAATGGTCAGCTCAATACAACAAACTCCAACACTAAAGGGAGATCTAAAGTTCACAAACATTATTGTTTAGTTTTCCTTTAATGTGGGAATTTGCCCAATTTCCAACAGCAGCCAACTGGCTTTCCCTACGAATGGAATCTAGTCCTTGTATATTGAAATGCTAGTCTTGCAAGTTTTATTTATAAAAGATTAACCATACCTAAAGCTGGATTCATACAGTTATTTTCTAAATATTGAAGGGTCCCAGTCTTGGTTTACCAGGCGTAAAGGTGTGTGGTACCTGAAAGTAAGTCTGTGGGTTTATCTGGTTATTTCAATTGATTCATTGATTATTATTAATTTTTTTTTAACCAAGCAGGAGGTCTGGGTTAATATCTGCCAAGTAATCTCCATGTTGTTGGCTCTGGGGTTGTAGGGAAGATGGGCACTGGTCTGGAACCTAGGTAGGTCAAATGAGGTGACTGAAACACACAGGAAGGAGGCGTCAGTCAGAAGTGCCCCCACGGAGTGGAACAAGCAGTCAGGGACCTAACAGCAAAGAAAGAGGAAGGGCCTGGGCGTGCGTCAAGACACTGGGAAGACCAGGAAGGCGGGGGGCTGACCCATGCCAAGAACAGGGTGTTCCCTCAGAGGATATGGTTCTGCCGGTCGGAAAGTGCTGATCCATCTCCCGCACCCATCATCCCCTCTGTATCCCCTGATCTCAGGCTATGCTGCTTCAGCATCTGGCACACACCGCTGCCTCTGTTTGGAATGCCCTTCCCACCTGACCAGCTCCTCTCTCCCGTCCAGATCTGGGCAAACCTCCGCTTTTCTGAACAGTCTTCCTGAGCAGTTGCCCTGCCCTACCACCACAGGGATTCTCAACTCATGAGCACTAAAGCTTCTCCTTCCCATGCTTCCAAGCACGGGCACCCTCTTTTGTTGGTTTACTTGTCAATCTCGGTCACGACAACGGGATCTTCTGAGGCTGGAGCAAGATCTCCGAGCTCTCTTCTCCCGGTTCCCAGTACAGAGTCAATGTTTAATAAATACCTGCTGAGTAAAACGTTCATGTAAAGAGAATCCCCTTAATAAACTGCACAATGCAAATGCACGTAAATGCTATTAATGCAACATGATAGTCAATGTAAATTGAAAGACACCTTCCACAAACCTAACATTCTCTAACTGTATTATATTAATGTTTAAATCTTTTTGTAGATATCCCAAGATATACTCATTTGGAGATGGATAGGTTCCAACACCACAATGATTTTGGAGAAAATGTATGCGTTAATTTACACATTTTTACATTTTTACTTTTGGGTAAAAGTTTTTGAGAAGAGGATTAGACCATGCCTCAGTCTATATTCAAATTTACATTAAAATCCTTTTCACTGAACACTGACGAAACCACGGGCATTAATTACCTGAGTCTTGTGAAGTACCGTGAAGAACAGAGGTTTCCACCTAGCCAGTAACCAAAGACAAATTGAAATGACCTCAGATTAACCTTTCAGCAAACTTTTATAGTGTTCAGTTAAATAAGTTAAGGGCAGATTCAGCCAAACTACATTTTTCCCCTCCTTAACACAATGGTGACTTACCGCACACATAATGGTGACTCAAGGTAGCTGGCTTTTTGGCTGAATTATTCACCACGCATTTATACCAAAGGGAAGGTTTGGATTAAAGTTGGATCCTTTGCCACTAAAATTGAATTTTCCATCAGCATCCATGTACATTAAACATTTTTGTATTTGAAATACTTGAACAAAAACTAGAACTCGTAGTATAAATGTCACTAGAGAGATGAACAGAGTATTTTATTTTATCTAGGCATGAAGTACTCACTGACTGTTTACCAAATCAACATCTACTGAGTCCTACTAGACTGATAAACATCAGGATAAATAAAGAAAAACACACGGAAATTGTCGGTGATTTCCTTCTACTTGGGTCAACAATCAATGTCCATGGAAGTAGCAGACAAGAAATCAAATGACTTGTTGCACTGGGCAAATCTGCTGCAAAAGATCTCTTTAAAGTGTTAAAAAGCAAAGATATCACTTTGATAACTAAGATGCACCAGACCCAAACCATCATATTTTCAATCGCCTCCTATGCATGTGAAAGCTGGATAATGAAAAAGGAAGACAGAAGAATTGATGCATTTGAATTGTGTTGGCAAAGAATATTGAATATATCATAGACTGCCACAAAAAAGAACCAATCAGTCTTAGAAGAAATACAACCAGAATGCTCATTAGAAGTGAGGACAGAGAGACTTCGGCTCACTTACTTTGGACTGTCATCAGGAAAGACCAATCACTAGAAAAGAACATCATGTTTGGTGGACACTCATTGAGACAGACAGAATAGCCACAACCATGGACTCAAACATACCAACAATCATGAAGGTGACACAGGACCTGGACTGGCACTGTTTCCTTCTGTCATACACAAGGTCGCCATGAGTCAGAGCCAACTCAAAGGGCAACTAACGCTAACAACTGAGCGTGGAGTTTAGATGTCTCGCACAGGCTGTGAGCCTAGTCAAGACCAGGATCAAATGCTGGCTCCACTAGCAGTATAACCTGGAGCACTTAAAACCCCTGACCTCAGATTTCTTTATCTACAAAATCAGGGGACATAACATCTACCTCAAAAGACTGGAGTGATGACAAATGAAAAAAACAAATATAAAGTGCCAGTAAGTGATGAAAATCCCTGAGACATCAATAGCTGCAGCTACTGTCACATCCATGACGGTCACTCCTGGTGCAGTGGGGAAGAGCTTGGCTGCTAACCAAAAGGTCAGCAGTCCATTCATGGCTGCTCCTTGGAAACCCTACGGGGCAGTTCTACTCCGTCCTATAGGGTCGCTATGAGTCGGAATCGAAGTGACGGCAACTTTGTTTTTTTTTAATACTCTAACTGAGGCATAAGTAACATGAGTGATATATGTTTCTCAACTCAACTTTGAAGTCTGCTGGCAACTAAAACTCAACACATTTAAAGCAGAATTAATGGCTCTCTTCCCAGAAACAGCTCTTGCTCAAGGATTACTTTTTATTTTTGTTGTTGTAATTTTTTCTTTCTTCTTTTTGCTGATGGCACCACCATTTCTCTTACTGTCCCTCTCAAAATAAATGAAATCTAACTATAACAATATAACCCTAACAGAAGGCTGTCCCAATCTTGGATGAACAGCAAAGCTGGAAGTCCAAAAAAGGATATGAAAATCTGCAAGGACTATTGAGGTAGGAAAAGTGAGAGAAAACTATGAATACACAATAAATTATGACTCGTAACATGCATGAAAACATAAACATGCTTTTACGACAGCAATTTCTTAAATGAACTATTCAGCCAAAGAGTTTCGTCTGAATTTATCATCTCTCAGCAGATGACGATATAAATAGAACTGCAGATGCAGGATGGACCACAGTGCTGCTTGCTTTGGTCTCGAGCACTCAAGAACTATCACTCGAGCGAGTTCCTTACGGTCTCAGTCCTCCAGGCCAGGGTTCTGGGTCCTGACCGCTCTGCACTTGCTGGTGTGTTTAGAGAGCTCAGCCATCCTAAAAGTCCTCCGGAGTGAAACTATATATTCGATACATACTTGACCAAGTCCTCACTACCCCTCCTACACACAGATTTATTAGGTAATATCAGACCAGCCTGAAACAGGACCTCATAACACCCCTCCTGAACAACTCTACCACCTTTTGCACCGCAACACTCTCCATTTGGAAATACCTGTTACTGCAGAGTCGATTCCAACACACGGCAACCCTACGTGTAACAGTGGACCTGCTCCATAGGGTCTTCCTGGCTGCAATCTTTACAGAAGCAGACTGCCAGGCCTTTCTTCTGTGGTGCTATTGGGTGGGTCTGAACGGCTAACCCTGGCGCAAATCATCTGCATTACTCAGGAAACTTCGCCATTCGGAAAAAGAATAACAGTGCTTGCCAAAGTTCTTTTGAAGAACAGAAATTTTATTTTCTCACAGTTCTGAGCAACCAAAAGAATTTTAGTGAAACAGAAATAAAGACACTGGGAGAGTCTGGATGTCTTAATGTGAGTAGCGTTATTCTGTTCATTACACAAAGCAGCAGTGATGACACGTTTGAAGATCCAAACTTGGGCCCCTCAGTAAGGAGGTCCCTGTGGATACAACAAATAAAAAGCCGTGGTGATGGGGAAATGAGGACAATTACTGCTCTCCTTGGTCACCCAGCAATGAGGGATGGCAAGAAACCAAGGGGCAAGCAAAGCAGATGTCATTCAGAAGCTCAAAACATGTGGACAGTTTTCGAGCAGCCTCTACGTAAGTGGAATTACTTACAAAGCATCTTAGATAGAAACTATAAATTAGGAAATACATAAATACTTATATTTTAAAGTCATCCATATAAAGCATGCCATACATTACATAACTGCTTCCCTTTGGTAATGTTTTTTTTCCCCTCATACAACTTGGGCCCTTCAGTAAGGAGGTCCCTATGGATACGACAAACAAAAGCCATGGTGGTCGTGTGTTCCTGAAGCTCACAGCTACGCATCACTCATCTTTCATTCCTAACATTTTTCAAGCTGTCAGATATGCAGCAGTTGCTTAAAAATAACTGTTAAACTAATTAATCTTCTATTCACAACCACATCTATTATACCACTGATCAAAGGACATCCACGGCTAGATGTATTACCTCACCACCGTTTAAGTATATTAACATCAATTCTAATGTATTAATCCCCCTACTTTTACAAATTCAATAACTACATTTTATGTGAATAATCTTCCCCCCACCCACCCACCCCAAGGGACTGGTTTCATTCCCCACAATGTGTCAGCACTCTCCCCTCTTCCATCCTAGATTCCCTGTTTCCTTTCGTCCTGATTTTCTACCCCTTCCCATTTTCTCATTTTTGCTTTTGGGCAAATGTTGCCCTTTTGATCTTGTATAATTGAGCGTTCTAAAGAACACGTTCCTCTCGGGTGTTATTGTTTATTTTACAGACCTATCTACGGTTTGGCTGAATATTTGAATACGCTTGACTTTTTACTGTAGACTCTTCTAAATTCTTCTGTGGGGTAAGTAGCATGATTATAGTCTAAATGCATATTATAGGATCTTATATCCTAGATTATCATTCTAACTTCCTCACTGGGCATCTTAAATTATCCAGTCCTCCCCCAAATCCATGTCAAAGCCTAGCATTTAAATATTTCCATAAACTTGTTACAGACCATTCCGACATTATGTTACATACTGTTCATCGTGAACAACCCACACCAGGAAGGCTGCACACATCACTACTGGAGTGTACGTAATAGGTGTTTCAACGCACATTTTAAAAAATTCAGCAACTGGTCAACTAATCTGAACAAAATATATAGCAATAATTCAACCTGCAAAATCATGTATTTAAAACTAATTAATACTCTAGTCCAGAGGCAGGTTGTACATCAGGAAATCTGTTAAGGAGAAGATAAAATTAATAGCATGAGGTTGCAGAGTAATTGGGATTCTATCAAACAGGAAATTAAAAGGATTCTGGCTCATAAACTAGAAGACAGATTTTTTCTCTCATTTTTCCTTTGATTCCAAACAGATTCTATCCACTTTTCCTAGGTCTGATACACTTCTGTATTCTTCAATAAATCTTCTGTAGGTTATTACTACCCTGAGGGATTTGCATAGCCCCTAGAAATGCATATAACTAATTCTGCATGCAACCTGGTATATAATCACATCCAATTCTGAATTCTCCACTATAAAGTGGGCAATTCTATTTGTTAGTCTGGCCTCTGCAAGAAAACGAGAAGTTTTCTGAGTTCAGGTAACACATCATACTTTCTCTGGACCCCTCACAGAACCTACTACTACATGGACCATATAGGGGTATTCCAGAGGCTGACCATATAATTTATTGTCCAAAATGAGGTACTTTTTAATAATGAATACAGATTCTACAAAAAGGTAAAATGACAGGTACCATCAGGTATGGTCCACTTAGTTCTCAATATCTTGTGATCTTCTGTTTCTAAATAAAATCATAACATAAACACATAAATAGTATAACATGTACAAAACTTTAAATGTTTTTAGAGTACAGTTCTACTCTGACACACATGGGATTGCCATGAGTCAGAATCGACTTGATGGCAACTGTTTTTTTGTTTGTTTTTGAATATATATTTGCATAGCAAATCAATAGAAAAAGTATGGGTGTCATTTGGAGTTGCTGAACTCTATATGTATATATAATGCATATGTGTAAAATACACAGGAGCCCTGATGGCACAGTGGTTAAGAACTATGGCTGCTAACCAAAAGGTCCGCAGTTCAAATCCACCAGCCACTCCTTGGAAACCCTACAGGGAAGTTCTACTCTGTCTCATAGGGTACATTTGAGTCGGAAACGACTCCACGGAAATGGGTTTTATTTAAAATAGATGAGTTGTTTAAAAAAAAAAAAACATGAGACTGAAAAGAAAAAGAGAGTTAAGTGAACAGGGAGGAAGGAGGCACTGACACAGAAGTTAGGAAAGTAACAGAAGAGCTGAGAACGTTGATTTACCAGGAAAGCAGACATGACATAATACATTACACATTAACGTCACACAACAATTAATCCACTCTCACGGATCAAATCAAAAGAAGGTAATTTGGTCAAATCCTCACAGAAATTAAAATCAGACTAGAAATGAGCAGAGCACCTTAATTACAAACTACAAAGGAAATGAGTAATAATAAAACTTGATATGAGGATTACGGACTTCTGGATAATTAAGTATTAATCAATACAATTAATACATCAAACATAATGTATCTTTTTAACAAATACACAATTCAGGAATCATAAAGGGCGTAATTAATCTTTATTAGAATGATACAAAAATACTTAATAACCATACAGTGTCTAAAGGTTAGATATAAAATCACTGTTGTCTTGAAGAAGTTTTTTAGGATCAGCAACTCTTAACCAATATGACTGGAAGAGGGCTAGATACTTCCATAAATACACTCATTTAATTCCCACAACAACCCTGGGAGCTAAGTAACATCTTCATGTTACAGCTGAGAAATCTACAGCTCAAGGAGCTTCACGGCGTGCACCGGGTCACACAGCCCGGC
>NW_004444025.1:1889103-1890713 GCF_000243295.1 Trichechus manatus latirostris
CGTGCACCTGGTCACACAGCCCCACATGCCAGACTAAAGCAAACTGCAGTATCTGACAAGGACTCCCCCTGTCCTATATCACAGCTACTACTTTCAACATAATCAAAACCGATTTTTATCAAAATGTATAGTTGTAAAATTGTAAGTCACAGGTTGATACAACGATGAATAAAGACAAACTGAAATTTCAGCTGTATATTTGGAGAAGTCACACATACATATTAAACATGCAGGAAGAGGTGAAAATACAGAGTGAACTGTGACATACCACTCTGCTATCTGAAGAGCAAGTTACCGTAGCAACCAAAGCAGGAGAGGGAAATTTATTTAGCCATCTAGGCACATGAAACCCATGACAATATCATCAGCCAGTGAAAGATACTGCATGAGAAAACTGTGCAAGCTGTATCACAAAGTACCACAACTGGAAACAGATTTTTTTTTTTTTGTAAGAAGATACTCTTTAGAGATTTGAAATCTCGCCAAGACGAGACTAGCAATGTTATCTATTGACCATCTGTTAAAATGATGGCATCACTTTCGGCAGAAATGATCTCACTTTATAAGTAGAATTTAATACTCACAATAAAGAAACCCAGTCAGAATCCCTTTGCAGTAATAAAGAACTCTTAAAATGTACAATCCTCTATGTAAAATAGGAAGTAGGAGAGAGAACTCATTTGGGGATTTAGAAGCAGTGAGATTAGTTTTCTAGGTTTTATTCTGGTAAACAGAAAGGCATTTGACTCAAAAATAAAGTGAATACGTCTCACTTTTTTAATTATTCGAAAGCTGTATTTTCTTTAACATCTAATTCAACAAAGGAAGTTGTTTGAGTTAACTAGATTATATTAAAAACTACTCTTTAAAACTCAGAGCCCTTCAGGTTAGCCTTTAACTTTTCACTATGCCCTCTCTCACCTACAATGCACATTATGCTCCTAAAATTATATGATTCTTTGCTCCTATTAAAATGATGGGACAAGCTCCACCTTACCTATGAGAAATGAGACTAGCCGGTGTGCAAAAGTATATAATTTTTTAAAATTAAATACGAGTTGAAAAATCTAAGAAAATATCTGTTAACCAAAACTGATGATCGGTATCAATTTCCAGAAAGTTCACAATCAACAGTCATAATAATAGACATTTTTGTAAATATAAACTGCCGATAAAGTTATTTCCATTTTTAGGAATTCCTATGGACAAACTCAATCACCAAACGGAAGACACTGTCTAATGAACAAAACACATAAAAACATTACATTCCGAAGAGATTCACTGTGACCATCTGTGTGATGGAGACCTCAAGTAATTAATGTTGGCTGCAGCTTTACAGGAAAACAAAATCATGAGCTTTACACCATGAAGCTATTACTCTTCATGGATGAGATGAAGCACTATATCTTGAAAAAAAAAAAAGCGAAATACACCATTGAAAGTTATCACCCATCAACAGATGAATGGATAAACAAACTATGGTACATACACACAATGGAGTACTATGCATCGAGAAAGAACAACAATGAATCTGTGAAGCATCTCATAACATGGATGAAACTGGAGGACATTATGCTGAGTGAAATAAGTCAATCACAAAAGGACAAATA
>NW_004444025.1:1891891-1931220 GCF_000243295.1 Trichechus manatus latirostris
AAAAAAAAAAAATTGTTAAATGGAAACCTAAAAAAATCAATGAGTGAAGATGAGATGAATGGGTTTAGTATGGACAGATCTTCCAGACCCGACACTCCCTGCTCTCTCTCTTTTTCTCATCTTCACAAGCCTCTCTCCAACGTTAGCTTGTGTCTTCTTTCCTTTGTATTTCCAAGGAAGAGGCATGTGACCTCTGCTCAAAGTCCCTCCACTTATGCTCAGAATAAATTACCCTCTCATTGCTCTTGATATCAGTAATATCTAGTCCTTCTTATTTGTTAAAGAACTTTTTTTTCCCAGCGATTCCTTCTCTTTGGCATTTACACATGCGAAGTTTCACCGATCTTAATTAAAAAACAAACAAAACCAGTAAAATGTAATATTTCCTTACTCTCCTACTGCTCTTGTTTACAGCTTCTTGCCCAAGGAGTTGATTCTCATTACTCACTAACTCCAATGGCTTCCACCCTCACTGCCCCACTAAAATACCTTTTCTTCTGGTGTCCACTGACAACCAACAGATAATCTTCAGTCCTTATTTTATTTGACCTTTCTGCAGCATTTGACACAGTTGACCACTTCCTCTCTCCATAATACCTCCAGACTCTTGAGGTACTCATCATGCTCACTTGATTACTCCTTCTCTGAAGCCCTTATTCTCACATTCCCTTTTACTAGCGGTATTCTCTGTCATTTACATCCTATGCCTTCTATTCCTTACTCTACATAGTAATCTAATCCCATAACCTTAATTACCCCAATTAGACTGATCTCTTCCAATTAGTTCATTTCCAGACATAAGGTCAAGGTCTATATTTCTAAATAAATATTAGTCATCTTCACCAAACTAATAAACAGAAATCTTAGTTACCTAGTACTGCTATAACAGAAATACCACAAGTGCATGGTGTTAACAAACAGAAATTTATTTTCTCACAGTTTAGGAGGCTAGAAGTCTGAATTCAGGGTGCCAGCTCTAGAGGAAGGCTTTATCTCTGTGGACTCCGGGGGAAGGTCCTTGTCTCTTTTCAGCTCGTCTCTTGGCTCCTTGGCGATCTCATGTAGCATGGCATCTATCTTCCCCCATCTGTGCTTGCTTGCTTAGTTGCTTGCTCAATCTGCTCTTTTAATATCTCAAAAGGGACTGACTTAAGGCACACCCTACACTAATATTGCCTCCTTAACCTAATAAAGAAAACCCATTCCCAAATGAGATTATAACCACAGTTTTAGGAGTTAAGATTTACAACACATATTTTTAGGGGACACAATTCAGTCCATAACACCAAGTACGTGTGAAACTTCAGGCTCATTCTCTCCAGCCACTTGCCCATGACCCTAAAATATCTTTCATTTCTACTTTCGCCTAAAGCTAATCTTCAATCTTCAACTCCTAAACTTCTAAAATCTATGCATCCTTAACAGAATGAACCTTTTCCAGTCTTGATCTCTCTTAGGCATCAGTCTTGAATTAGCTACCTAAAATACAGGCTCAAAATTCTTAGTTGGAGCCCTGTCACCTACAGACCAAATTCATTTATTCGACAAAAATTTTAAAGCCTACCTCGTGCCAGATACTGTGCCACATGCTATGCAGACAACAATCTCCCAGCTTCAGAACCACCATCAGTTAAAGGAAGAGCGGCTTGGAGGAACCAGGACAAACAGAATGATGGAGACAAGCATGAAGAGTTGGCACACAGGGGTTAGGAGAGGATAACAGGTAAGATTTTCAAAAGAGGTAGTACTGTGTTTAGTCTTAAAGGATACAAGAAGAAACTAGATAAAGAGGAGTGCAGGGGAGTTCCTAAAAGTAGAAATAGTACTAACAAAATGGTGTTTTGAGATGTACAGGTCATTATGTATCTATGAAGTGAGTGTACAAGGCAAAGGACGCACAAAGATGAAAATGAGGAGGGAAGAGTGGGCTTTCCATACCTAATTAAAAAGATAGTACTTTCTCTAGCAGATTGATGCTTTTGAGTTGTATTATGCACATAAATCATCTGGGGTATTTTTGACTTATCAGGTCAGACTCTAAGCCAGGGTATCTACATTTTTAACAAGGACAGATGGGGACTTTGATATTGTGACAAGCTTTGACTCTACAAAATACTCCTAGAGCTAACAGGTAGTCACTGAAGGGTTCATATTTGCTTTTAATGACTCCCTCTAGGAACTATGTGGAGGACTAATATGAAGAGGACAAGCCCAAGAGCGGGATGCCAGTAAGGATGCTGCAGTAGGACAGAGAGAGACCGAGGGCCCTGACCCAGGTCAACAGGTGTAAGGATGGAAAGAGAGCACATCATGTAAATCTATGAAAGATAAAATACAACTGTGTACTGGTGGTGAAAGAGTGACAAGAATAATGGTCAGGTTTCTAAATTAAAGTAAAAGATGTCTAGTTAGGACACATTTCATTCACAGAGATACCAGGTTAAGGACAGCAGAACACGGAAAACTGAAGTTCAGAGGCGCAGGCCGGGCTAGGCTGAATGCAGTGATTTCAGGGTCACTGACATAAAGAGGAGTAAGAAACACCGTAAGAGTGGATATGCTCATGAGAAATTTAAGAAAAAAAAAACATAACACACTTTAAAATCTGACTCCTGACTATTTCTTCAACTTCTTATTTCTTCAACCAGTCTATGGCCATACCTGGTTAGAAAATATATTTGTTTTCTGTTATAAAATATTTCAAACAAGCATAAAAGTTAATAAAATATTATAATAAACACTTAGTTATCACCTACTCAGTGTTAACAAGTTTTAATATTTGCCAAATTTGCACCAGAATTTTTAAAAGAAATTAATCATCGAAGACACAATTGAAGACCCTCATGTTCGCTTTCCCAATCACAAATTTTACATAGATTTATTCAATTATAAGGATCATCTATAATTTATTTTTTCTATTCAACATAATGTTTCTGAGTTTTATCCATGTGTAAAAGGCACTAGATTATTTATTTTAATTGCTCTATAGGACACTAAGGGAGCCCTGGTGGTGCAGTGGTTAAGCACTTGTCTGCTAACAGAAAGGTCAGCTGTTCAAACCCACCAACCAGTCTGACAGAGAAGGATGTGGCAATCTGCTTCTCTGCAGGAGAAGGATGTGGCAATCTGCTTCTATAAAGATTACAGACTTGGAAACCCTATGGGGCAGTTCTACTCTGTCCTATAGAGTTGCTATGAGTCAGAATAGACTCAATAGCAACAAGTTTGGTTGCGTTTTATAGGACACTGTATGAATTTACCATAGTTTATTTATACAATTTCCTATTGATGGACTTGTAGGTGATTAACAATCCACATAGAACAATAGGCAGTTGTTCAAACAGAACAAGAGGATATTAAATGGTTTAAAATCAGGAAAAGTGCATGTCAGGGTTGTATTCTTTCACCATACTTATTCAGTCTGTTTGCTGAGCAAATAATCCAAGAAGCCGAATTATAAGAAGAAGAACACAGCATCAGAATCGGAGGAAGACTCATTAACAACCTTCGATATGAAGATGACACAACCTTGCATCCTGAAAGTGAAGAGGACATGCAACACTTACTGATTTAAGTACTGAAGTCTACAGCCTTCAGTATGGATTATACCTCAACATAAAGAAAACAAAATCCTCACAACTGGATCAGGAAGCAACATCGTGATAAACAGAGAAAATACTGAAGTTATCAATAATTTCATTTTACTTGGATCCACAATCAGTGCCCTTAGAAGCAGCAGTCAAGAAATCAAAAGACGCATTGCACTGGGCAAATCTGCTGCAAAAGATCTCTTTAAAGTGTTGAAAAGCAAAGATGTCACTTTGAGGACTAAGGTGCACCTGAACCAAGGCATGGTATTTTCAATCACCGCATATGCATGCAAAAGCTGGATAATGAATAAGGAAGATCAAAGAAGAATCGATACATTTGGATTACAGCGTTGGCGAAGAATACTGAATATACCATGGACTGCCAGAAGAACCAACAAATGTGTCTCGGAAGAAGTAAAACCAGAATGCTCCTTAGAAGGATGGCAAGACTTCCTCTTATGTACTTTTGACATGTTATCAGAGGAACTAGTCCCTGGAGAAGGACATCAAGCTTGGTAAAGCAGAGGGTCAGTGAAAAAGAAGAAGACCCTCAAAGAGATGGATTGACACAGTGGCTACAACAACGGGCTCAAACATACCAACGATTGTGAGGACGATGCAGGACCGGGTAGTGTTTTGTTCTTTTGTACACGGAGTCGCTGTGAGTTGGAACCAACTTTAGGGTACCCAACAACAACAATCCCAGCCAAACCAACCACTTGTGATACCTGAATTTTCATGTGGCACCATGACATCTTGCCTTGGTTCACTTGATCCCTTTACCTGAAATGTTTTTCCCAGCATTAGCATTTAATTATTTTTCCTTTTTGAGTTTCTCCAAACTTCTCAGTCTTAAGCTACACAGAGTAAAAAACAGGCACTCAATAATTACTTATTGAATGAATAAAGTACCAAGTTCCTGAAGATCAATTTTATAGATCCCTACTATGTTTTGTTAGAGTAATACAAATTTCTGTCAAATACTTTCTACTCTTTTGGGACAAACAGTGAAGAACTATAGCAATAAATAAATAAAAACCAAACCAGTTGCCAGCAAGTAGACTCCAACTCCTGGGATCCCATATGTAACAGAGTAGAACTGTGCTTCATAGGGTTTTCAGTGGCTGATTCTTAAGCAGTAAATCATCAGGCCTTTCTTCTCAAGCGTCTCTGGGTAGACTTAACCCTTCAACCTTTCATACCTTTCATAGAGCAATGGGTGAATTAACCAGTACTCAGCTGTACCCCGGAGAGACTCTATAACACTAACAACAAAAACTATATATATACACACGTACACACACACACACACATATCACAGTGTGTAAAGGGCAGTTTACTTAAAGTTTAAAAAAAATTTTTGTAGAGAAGATAAATAACCTGCATATCAATACAGAGACTATGAATAATTTATGAAACAAATTAAACCTTAACTTCCCTAGTAAAATGATGCCTCTATGAGCTACATCACACAGGAAACTTGAGTCTTAGAGGTAGCACGTGTGTTCAGTGAAAACAAGTGGAAGACGAACTACACACAGGGAAGGAGAAAGATCACTACAAAGATTTATAATATTCCCAAAGGGTAAAATCCAAGTACCTCCTCTACATCTAGACTTATTACAAATAATATAGACGAACAAGTAAACAGGAGGTTTCCCCTTATGAATAGTAGAAAAACACATCCAAAATTAAAAACTTATAAATAGCACATTCAAGACAACACCTCAATAACATTATCAGTAACAGAAATAAATCAAAACATGCGAATAGTGTACCTGAGCAAATACATACCAGCACACTGATCAGACAACTCCCTTCTGTAAGACAACTAATTTCACAGAATCCATTGACATAATTTCAAGATTAAAAAATATGGCAAAGTGTAGGTACAGAAAGTGAACAATTACATAGGCATTGCAGGAAGAAGTAAAGCAAGGCTCGAAGACTATAAATAACACGCAAGCTCTTTTACAAAGCCAATTTGAGTCTCATCGGTGTGATTTAATGTTCAAAGCATGCCTACCTTTAAGAACATCGACTCAATCATGTCTTGTTAGGTTATCTATAAGTTTAAAATAGCTACAAAAAATGCAATAATAGATTTTGTAAATGAATAACTGCCCTATTGTTGCAATGAGATTACAACATACAATTTACAGATAAATTGGATTCAACTGTGATATGGGATGGGGACGGTGTGGGGAGGGAGGGGAGTGAAGAGGATGATTTAGTCTCTCCTTGGACAGAGAACTGAGATCTTTGGCCACCTGCATTTCTCTCCCTGCGGTGCTCCTATTTGCCATGTGAGTTCAGAGATGAAAACTGGTATAAAGAAAAGAGATCATGATTGGAATGCTTTATCTATCAGCCATTAATGCTACTCTGGGCAAATTAAGGAGCCCTGGTGGCGCAGTGGTTAAAGAGCTGGGCTGCTAACACAAAGGTGGGCAGTTCGAACCCACCAGCCACTCTAAGGGAGAAAGATGTGGCAGTCTGCTTCTGTAAAGACTTCCAGCCTTGGAAACCCTATGGGGCAGTTTTAGTTTTACTCTATCCTATTGGGTCATTATGAACAGGAATGGACTGGCCAGCAGCGGGTAACATAAGCATGATATGTACTTTCCATGCCTGCGCGTCTAGAATTAGCAAGTCAAAGTTAAAAAACTAAACAAGGCAGCATTTCAGAAGCTCACCGGACCCAAACAGACCAAAGCACTTAAAAACTTTGCTTTTTCAGATTTCTTAATGTCCAAAATTTTGAAAAAGGCAAATTTAAGGTCTATGTTTATCTTGCAGTTAAAATGATATCCAATATTAAAGATAATTAAAATTCAACTTATGAACCATTGCTTAAAATTCTAGGATGTTTGTGGGCTCATGGTTTGGGGTGGTTTGGCTTATTCTTTTACAGAAAGTGAAAATAAACACTGTCACCTTTGATTTACTGTCTTTTTTATAATCACTTATAAAACATGTGAAACAATGGAATGTAAAACTGTAACTTTAACAGTAGACAGATGAGTAATGGGAGTTGACTTCCTGGTTTTTCACTGTGTTATAATTAAGAATTCTTAGAACGTGGTTTAGGGGGACAGTTTAAAAAAAAATTTATGATGTAGTTTTAAAAAATTCTGAGCATGGACAAAGGTTTATCTTTGAAGTTTGGGGATATAATTAAAATGTAAGTAGATGTGTGATTCATAATGCTCTTATAATTCCCCTCTGCAGACTTAGGTTTCTGGCTATTCTTTGGCACTGTCCTACGGAGGTCTGAAGGCAGGGAAGGTGGATGCACAACTCATAGTTCAATTAAATATGGAAACTGGGATTTTTTCCCCTCAATTACATGTAATTGTACATAATTTTTTAAATAAACTTTAAAATTTAGAATAGGTTTAGATTTAGAGAAAACATGTGAAGACAGTACATACACCCCACACCTATTTCTCCCATCATTAGCATCTTACATTCACATGGTACTTCTGTTACAATTAATGAACCAATACTGACTCACTCTTAATAATTAAGTATAAACGATTAAGTGCTTGACTACTAGCTGAAAGGCTGGTGGTTCGAACCCACCCAGAGAAGCCTCGCAAGACAGGCCTAGCGATCTGTTTCTTGAAGGTCACAGCCTTGAAAACCCTATGGAGCAGTTCTACTCTGCACATATGGGGTCGCCATGAGTCAGAATCGACTTGACAGGAGCTGACAACAACAACATTCTTTATTCAGATTTCCTAGCTTCTCGCTAATGTCTTTATTTATTTTTCTGTTCCAGGATCCTATCCAGGATCCCACATTACACTAGCTGTCAGGTCACCTTAGGCTCCTCTTGGCTGTTAACAGTTTCTCAAACATTCCTTGTTCTTAATGATCTTGATGGTTTTGAGGAGTACTGGCCAAGTATACTGTAGAATGTCCTTCAACTGGGATTTGTCTGATGTGTTTCTCATAACTAGGCTGGGGCTATGGGTTTTGGGGGCAACGCCAGAGAAGAGAAGAGGCATTCTTACAGCATCATAGCAAGAGTACACACACTGCCCACATGACTCAGCACCAGAGACGTTAAACTTGATCACCTGGCTGAAGTAGTTTTTGTCAGGTTTCTTCACTGTAAAATTACTCTTTTTTCCCCCTTCTCATATTGTACTGTTTGGAAGGAAGTCACCACGCACAGCCACACTTAAGGAGTGGGAGTTATGCGCCACCTTTTTGAGGTAGGGTATTACATAAATTATTAGGAATTATTTTGCATGGGAAATTTGTCTATTCTTCCCATTTATTTCTCTCTCTATTTATTTATATCAGTATATACTCATGGATATTACTTTAAACTTTGAGTTTCATACATATTTTTTAAACTGAATTATACTTCAGGATGGACATGTTATCAGGAGGGATCAGTCCCTGGAGGAGGACATCATGCTTGGTAAAGCAGAGGGTCAGCAAAAAAAGAGGAAGACCCTCAACGAGATGGACTGACACAGTGGCTGCAACAATGGGCTCAAGCATAACAACAATTGTGAGGACGGTGCAGGACTGGGCAGTGTTCCGTTCAGTTGTACACAGGGTCACTCTGAGTATTTTAACCAGTATGGGAACTGTAATTTTCCAAAAAAAAATAAAGTGAATACTAAAGCTTTCAATGTTGGCCATTACTTACTCTGTATCAAAAAGCATGGTATAAAGCACTATAGTGTATTCTGAAAGAAAAAACTTTGCATTAAAACAATTTTTAAGGGATGTGGTCAGTTAATCTCACATATTTAAATAAATTCCTTCCTAAATTGTTCCATGACGAGAGCAATAACAGCATAAATAACTACATAGAAATTGATTAAAAATTCTAGCTTTTACTTTAATTAGTGATGTTGGTATCTATCAACTAAAAAATCAAAGAGTAAAATGGACTCAAAGTCATTGCCATAAGAACATTGGAAATCTATAAAGTTCTCATCAAACATTACACTCAAACAAAACAGAAAAAATAGCAATATCATATGGTAATATGCTAACAATTAGATGGACAAAACCCTTCCCAAGCTTTTGAAATAATGATTAACATAAAGCAAAATTTATCAGCAGTCATAATTATGCACAATAATTCCTGATTATTCATGGATTCCATATTTGCCAAACTATTTGGTTTATTTATAATCTACATACATGCCTACGTTTGCTACTTGCTAAAGTTTATTTGTAACCCCCAAATAAGTACTCACAGCATTTCCTGGATCCTTTCGGACATGCGTGGACATGTGAAGAGCTATGAAAAATTCTAGTTACCAGAAGCACAAGGCTGGTTTGGTATTTGCTAATTCAATGACATACAGACTTTATAGACATACCTTCCACAAATACAGAATCGAGTGTAACTATTCCATGATTGCTTATATGTCCAGATTACTTACAGCAGTTTTTGAAGATGTTAGCAATTCGGTCTAATTCAATAATTTCACAGTTGAAGCATTAAAGGGTATTTTACTGACATTTACATAGTGGATTAGCATTGTGTGTTTCCATTATATAAAGTTCAACAAAAATCAAAAGTAATCAATGAGAGAAGTCAAAGTAGGTTACCAGTAGGCATGATCACTGATTGAGAAGGGATCCTAAGGGATTGTCTTTAAAAAAACAAAAGCCCGAGACCACTGAGCTGATTCCAACTCACGGTGGTTACTCCATGTATTGAAAATGTTCGACATCTTGATGTGGCTAGTGGATACAACGGTGAATGTCAGAATTCACCAAGCCATAAATTTAAGATTAATACACTTAACACTTCACTGCATATATGTATTCTCTTAATTAAAAATAAAGAGTGGTGGTTCCTTCCCAAATCCACCATCATGGCCATTCCATTACGTGCATGAACCTCCAAATGGCATGTGACCTTCTCTAAAAATTGATAGCATTCATTACCGTTGGCATTTATCATAAATTGGCTAAAACTATTGGCCTATGTTTCCAGAAATCTATTCTCTTCAACCAAGGGTCTGCCAGGGTTATATGGTAATTTTCCTACCTGCCTTCAAGAAGTCTCTGCCAATAATCTTAGCAGGCAGACTACAATACACCATGTTAGAGAGACTGTTTTGTTTGAGGCAGATAATATTTGTAGGTAAGACAGTGAAGAAGAAAGCAAATGCTTTGACAAAGACACAAAATCAAACCTGTCTAGTTTTCCATAAAAATTGTACAACAACTGTTATTTTACTACTTATCTGTTTTCTTCATGTCAAAAAGGATGTCACCCAAAATCTGTTTTCCAGAGTTATGAGGATGTTCCTGAATATATATGTCAATGCAGCTTGATAATATTATTTTAGGTAGCAGGTATATCACTAAAAAGTCAAGTGAAAAATGGCACTTTAAAAATTAATCATTTGTTTCCCTTAATTTCTAGGATAATTTCTGTCAAGATTTAACTTTATATTAAATTTCAAAGAGACCCTGACTGATAGCAGGGAAGCTGGCTTATGCTGAGATGTCAATTCTGTCTCCTCCACTGTACCCTGAATCAATAAACTGATGTGGATGTAGTCCAAACTTATTTCATAATAGACATTAAGTCTTTACTGAAGGAAGGTAATGTATCTGGGATTGATAAATAACCACCATGTTTTTATTAACATTTTTATTAACATTATTAACATGTGTATTAACATTATTTGTTTTGCTCAGCACATATACATATTCGGACCCCAGCATCCTATCCAGTAAGATTTATCACCAGAGGGACTTAAAAATAACAATGAAGCATAAACAGATTAAAAATAATAGTTAAATGAATGATTTGTTAATAACACCTGGCTTTAAATATTTTTATAATGTGAAAAATAACCCTACATTAAATTTTTACACCTTTTGCTTTTCCTTCATCAGATGTTAATATAGCACCTAATTGTAACCAGAAATTATACATTTGCTAGTAAGTGAGTGCAATTTTATAACATGAAAACATACCAAAAATGCAATCCAAAGAATACTGGAGCATGTTTAAAGCTTACTTTAGGAATCTGCAATCAGAGAAAAGCAAAACAAAAGTTCAGGGGTTTTGTCCTGTAAAATGGACAAATTATAAAAACGTTATTTCCTCTTGCTTTGCACCTCCTTATCCAGCTCAGTGTCTCGTGGGTTTACTCCCTGATATCTCATACTTTGAGGAAATAACACAACACGAAGAGAGTCACGGTGTGGTGTTATCACAACATTATTTTAACTACCTACAACAGTTTGTGCCAATACGTAATGTTTGATCAAAGGCAACTTATTAAGCAACTTAACTCTCTTAATTCTTTTCATTCACATAAACATAATTTTGAAATTTAGAAATGCCAATTTAGGATTAAAGTATTTATATAAATGAAGCCAGATACCAAATAGCTCAACAGAAAAACTTTAAATTAGAAGCACAATAACAAACCCAAAACCAAATCCATTGCTGTGGAGTTGATTCCAACTCATAATGACCCTATAGGACAGAGCAGAATTGCCCCACAGGGTTTCCAAGGAGTGGCTGGTGGATTTGAACTGCTGACCTTTTGGTTAGCAGCCTGAGCTCTTAACCACTGTGTCACCAAGGCTCCAGAAGCGCAACAGACATGGCATTTTCATAATTCTAAGTCATACAAAGCACAAAAATTGATTGGCACTGGGAAGTCGTCACCACAAGTGTACTGGAAAGAATAATAAATTTGACAAACTTTTGGAAATGTGATGCCATTTTATCTGTTTCTGCAAACCCCAATCCTTCTGATGATCGTTTTCTTATCCAGTCGTTGTGTGTCGATTTCTGGCTTCCTAAACTTACCATATATTTAATTAGCCCTATCCAAGTCAGTTATCTCTGAAAAAGACTTGTGCTAGAATTACACTCCCTATACCCCTAAACGGAGCTCTATTGGCACAGTGGTTAAGAGCTCGGCTGCTAACCAAATGGTCCGCAGCTCATATCCACTAGCCACTCCTTGGAAACCCTATAGCGCATTTCTACTCTGTGTCGCTATGAGTTGGAATAGACTTGACGGCAACGGGTTTTTGTTTCTGGTGTATTGGACAAGGAGCCCTGGTGGCGCACTGATTAGGCTTTTGGCCGCTAACTGAAAGGTTGACGGTTTGGACTCACCAGTTGCTTCATGGGAGAAAGATGTAGCAGTCTGCTGCTGTGAAGATTACAGCCTTGGAAACCCTGTGGGACACTTCTACTCTGTCCTCCAGGGTTGCTATGAGTATGAATCAACAATATGGCAATAGGGTTTGTGTGTTTGTTTTGTGGTTTATATAATTAGACAACATTCAGACAAGTAGAGCAGCATTACTGACAATAGTCAAAAGCTGGAAGCAATACAAATCTCCATCAAGTGAAGAATGAATAAACGAACTGTGGTATATACACCAAATGGAATATTATTCCTCCATAAAATAAAGCACTAATACATGCTACAACATGAATGAACCCTGAAAACATTATTCTACGGTGAAAAGGGGATTACAAAACACCACATATATATAATTCTGCTTATACGGAGTGTCCAGAACAGACAAATCTAAAGACAGAAAACAGATTAGTAGTTGGTTAGTGCTGGCGGTGGAGGGGAGAGGAATAAGAGGATAGAGGGCTAATAACTAAAAGGCATGGGTTTCTTTTTGAGGTGATGGAAATGTTTTAGAATTAGTAATAGTAATAGTTTCACATATCTGTGAGTATACTAAAATCCACTGAATTACACACTTTAAATGGGTGAATTTCATGGCATGTGAAATACATCTCAATAGAGCTGCTATAAAAAAAGAAATCCCTAAAATAAAGTTATTTTTTAAATATAAATAGCATTTTCACAAGTTCATCTACCTAAACGCCTTTAACGTTGGGACAAACACAACTACATCTTAGCATTGCAAATATTACCAAACCACTGCCATGGAGGCAATTTCAACTCCTAGTGACCCTGTAGGACAGAGGAGAACTGCCCCACAGGGTTTCCAAGGCTGTAACCTTTACAGAAGCAGACTGCCCCATCTTTCTCCCATGAAGCGCCTGGTGGGTTTGAACATCCGACCTTACAATTAACAGTCAAGCGTTTAATCACTGGGCCACCAGGGCCTCTTTCAAATATTACAGCCATTAAAAAAATTGAGGAAAAAACCAACAACAAGTAAGTCAGAGGTACATACAAAAATATTGGGTGCAGCGTAATTTACAATTATCTGTATAATTAAAATTACATATCATTCAATGAAATATTATATTGACCTGGAGAATATTCATGATACAAAGGTAAATAAGAAAGAAAGAAAACATAAAATACATTTTGACCTCATTTATACAAGCATATGTACAACAGAAATGATGCTGGAGATTGTACGACAGAATTTCATAAGACCAATGCCTTATGCACTGCAAACAACTATTTTCAACAACATAAACTGTGACTACACACGTGGAGGAACCCTGGTGGCATAGTGGTTAAGAGCAATGTCTGCTAACCAAAAGGTGAGCAGTTCAAATCCATCAGGCGCTCCTTAGAAACTCTATGCAGGCAGTCCTACTCTGTCCTATAGGGTCGCTATGAGTCGGAATTGACTCAATGGCAACCGGTACACATGCGGAACTCACCAGATGGAATACATAGGAATTATATCGACTACATTTGTGGAAAGAGATAATGGAGAAACTCAATATCATCTGTTGGAACAAGGCTAGGGGCCAACTGCTAAACAGACCATCAATTGCTCATATGCAAGCCGAAACAGAAAAAAAATAAGTCCGCAAGAGCCAAAGTACAATCTCGAGTATATCCCACCTGAATTTAGAGACCATTTCATGAAAACATCTGACGCACTGAACACTAATGACCAAAGACCAGAGGACTTGTGGGATGACATCAAGGACATCATACATGAAGAAAGCAAAAGGTCATTGAAAAGAAAGAAAAGAACAAAACTGTTGACAGAAGACACTCTAAAACTTGCTCTTGAACGTAGAGTAGCTAAAGCAAATGGGATAAATGATAAAGTGAAAGAGCGGAACAGAAGATTTGCTCGAGAAGACAAAGTAAAGTATTGAAACGAAATGTGCAAAGACCAGGAGTTAGAAAACAGAAAGGGAAGAACATTCTCGGCATGTCTTACGCTGAAAGAACTGAAGAAAAAATTCAAGCCTCAAGATGCAATACTAAAGGATTCTATGGGCAAAATATTGAACTATTCAGAAAGCATCAAAAGAAGTTGGAAGGAATACACACAGTCACTGTACCAAAAAAAAAAAAAAGGTTGACGTTCAACCATTTCCGGAGGTAGCATAATCAATGGTATTGAAGGAAGAAGTCCAAGCTGCACTGAAGGCACTGGCAAAAAACAAAGCACCAGGAATTGAAAGAGTTACAAATGAGATGTTTCAACAAACTAATGCAATGCTGGAAGCGCTCACTCATCCATGCCAAGAAATTTGGAAGATAGCTACTTGGTCAACCGATGGGAAGAGATCCATGTTTGTGCTCATTTCAAAGAAAGGTGATCCAACAGAATGCTGAAATTATCAAACAATATCATTAATATCATACACAAGTAAAATTTTGCTGAAGATAATTCAAAAACAGTTGTGGTAATACATTGATGGGGATCTGCCAGAAATTCAAGCCAGATTCAGGAGAGGACATGAAATGAGGGATATTATTGTTGATGTCAGATGGATCTTGGCGGAAAGCAGAGAATACCAGAAAGATGTTTACCTGTTTTTTATTCACTATGCAAAGGCACTGAACTATGTGTGTCATAACAAATTATGGATAACGTTGCAAAGAATGGGAATTCCAAAACACTTCATCGTGTGCATACGGAACCTGTATATACACCGAGAGGCAGTAGTTTGAACAGAACAAGTCGATGCTGCGCAGTTTAAAAACAGAAAAGGTGTGTATCATGGCTGTATCCTTTCACCATACTTAGTCAATCTATACACTGAGCAAATAATCCGAGACGCTGGACTATATGAAGAAGAATGGGGCATCAGCATTGGACGAAGACTCATTGACAACCTGCGATGTGCAGATGACACAACCTTGCTTGCTGAAAGGGAAGAGGACTTGAAGCACTTACTGATGAAGATCAAAGACCACAGCCTTCAGTATGCATTACACCTCAACATAAAGAAAACAAAAATCCTCACAACTGGACCAACAAGCAACATCATGATAAACAGAGACACGATTGAAGCTGTCAAGGATTTCATTTTACTTGGATCTACAATCAACACCCATGGAAGCAGCAGTCAAGAAATCAAACGATGCACTGCACTGGGCAAATCTGCTGCAAAAGACCTCTTTAAAGTGTTAAAAAAGCAAAGATGTCACTTTGAGGACTAAGGTGCGTTTGACTCAAGCCACGGTATTTTCAGTCGCCTCATAGGCATGCGAAAGCAGGACAATGAATAAGGAAGACCAAAGAAGAATTGAGTCTTTGAATTATGGTGTTGGCGAAGAATATAGAATATACCATGAACTGCAAGAAGAATGAACAAATGTGTCCTGGAAAAAGTACAGCCAGAATGCTCCTTGGAAGCAAGGATGGCTAGACTTTGTCTCACATACTTTGGACATGTTATCAGATGGGACCAGTCCGTGGAGAAGGACATCATGCTTGGTAAAGTAGCAGGTCTGTGAAAGAGAGGAAGGCCCTCAATGAGACAGACTGACACAGTGGCTTCAACAGTGGTTAAAGCATAGCAATGATTCTGAGGATGGTGCAGGACAGGGCAGTGTTTCTTTCTGTTGTACACAGGGTCGCTATGAGCGGGAACAGACTTGACAGTGCCTAACAATAAAAACAATAGGTATGTGTAGTGAGATAAATTATAATTAAATATAGATGTGCCTGAGTAAAATAGGATGCTCTATCAACCTATGATGAATTAATTTGGTTTCACTCATAATTTTAATACAAGGAATCTACTATAATCTTAAGGGAAAAAAGAGAGTCCAACTCAAAAAGTCTGTATGTATATTCTCGATATTATACGACTATTTCATTTCTTGGCTACATCAGGGGTAGTCAGATTTGATGTCCTAGAATAGAATACAAAACACTGTACATATAATTTTTTTTTAAACATAAATGATAAAAAGAATGTTTCTAAAAGAGCTGGAGGAGTAAAAGAAGTCTTTTAAGAAGAATTTTTCCTTCATTTTTATGATTAGTCTTTTGAGACAACCTACACTTCCAGTTTTACATTTTGGACACACAGTTCCAGTTGGTAAGTTGCCTCACGTGGCCCACTAACAGAGAAAACCAGATATATTATTTGGGTGGGAAAAAAAAAAAGTCTGCCTCTTACAAACATGTCTTCTTGATGCTCCATTTTTCTTCAAGGAGTCAATGAGATCCTGAAAGATTTCATACACACTCTGGGCATCAACTACCACTTATTTCTCAAAACATCTCCCAGTTCCAGTACCTACCTCCATTCTTCAGCTAAGTAGAGGCCTTTCTAGAAAAAATTCTGGATTTCAAGGGTCAATAATGATTTTAACAGCTTTATTAAGATATAATTCACATACCATATACTCATTTAAAGTGTACACTTCAATGGTTTTTAGTGTATCCAGTTATGTAAATCAATATTTTTCAAAAAATTAATTTAGTATTAATATGGGATTACCATCATCGTATGTCCCTGTGTGGTGCAAATGATTTGCGCTTGACTACCAACCAAAAGGTTGTTGGTTCAAATCCACCAGGAGTGCCATGGAAGAAAAGCCTGGCAATCTACTTCCATAAGATTACAGCCATTGAAAACCCTACGGAGTGCAGTTATACTCTGAGACACATGGAGTCACCATGAGTCAGAACTGACTCCATGTAACTGGTTTGGTTTGTTTTGGTTTACCATCATCGTAGTTAATCAAAATCTTTAAAAAGCTACCATTTACTCTTATCATCATTTCATGCAATAAACAACGTTTTAATATAAAAATATTGGATCAACAAGCTTTCAGAATACTGTCCTTCCCAAAAACGATCCTTCGCTAATTAGCCAGTGTCTATCTACATCAACATCTTCGCCTTATTTTATTTTTTTCTTATTTCATTTGAACATACGAACAAAACTTACCCCGTAGCCCCAAAACTGGAGAGGCTCTGCCCTCCTGGCCCTCCTCTGTGCTTCCCTGATACCTAGGCATACAAATAGTCCCACACTGACTGCACGACAGAACGAGTAGAGACACTAAAGCGTCACATTCTCTCTCTACATCCAGGAAAACATAAGCGTTACAGTGGAGGTCCCAGTACAACATAATTTGAAAAGCACATTTCAATCGTCTCAGCGTTACCACACTGTGTACTGTGTTAACAAGATGGACTGACACAGTGGCGGCAACAGTGGGCTTAAGCACAACAACGATTGTGAGGATGGCACAGAACCGCGCAGTGTTTCCTTCTGTTGTACACAGGGTCGCTGTAAGTCGGAACCAACTCGACGGCACCTAACAACAACAACGTGTTAATATTATTTATAGGTAAGCAAAAAATCTGTATTTAAGCCTTGGGTCGGATCTGTCACTTACATATTAAAAAATAAATTTAAAAAAAAAATGAGAATCTCCTAAATGGGAATGCAAGAATAATAACTTGAAAATATTTATTTTGCAAAATCTATAAACAGTTCGTTTGAATCCAGCTTTAACCCAGATAATTTACATGGGCTAAATTCAAACGGATAATTTGTTTGTATGGGGAGTTTCTGTGTTCAAATGGTCAGAATGTTAAAAAAAAATAATTCTGTACCAATGTAAATAATACTCTCGTGGCTTCATTAGCTGCTCAAGTTGACTGGTATTCCAAACCACTGATCTGTTCCAACATTCAGAAGAGTTCACATTTGTTTCAGATCGAATTAAATTCCATTCGTGAGAAAAATGCTATTTTAAGTTTAGAAACACACTGAAGTGCATCCAGTTTTAGATAATATCGCCCTATTTACAAAGCTGACATTGTTTAAAACAAAAATAGTTCTACCATATCATCTTTAAGTTATAACCAAATACATTTTTTTGTCTTAGAGGAACTCTTTTTATTTGGTTATTCTTAAATTTGTGTCTCTCTATAGAAATAACCATTCTCAGGCATTTACCCTAAGAAGTCCTACAGAAATAACCATTCTTTAGGAATTTACCCTAAGAAGTCCTATAGAAATAACCATTCTTCAGGAATTTACCCTAAGAAGTCTTATAGAAATAACCATTCTTCAGGCATTTACCCTAAGAAGTCCTATGATTTTTTAATACTAAAGATATACAACAGATAGGGAGTTATAGATCTTACACATTCCATTTAGGAGAAAAGAGGAATTAGGTAAATAGCACCTATAGATCATGTACCTTAAATGGTTATTGAACATTTCTACACTAATTTGTTAAATTGAATATCTTTGAAAGGTAAAATTTATGAGGTCACCAAAAAAGATATTACTCAATTTCCTAATGGAACTAGCTTTGAACGTGCAGTTTAAATGATCTCTGGTCCTCGATTAAGTAAGCTGCATGGTAATAAAGTGAAGGACAAACAGTAATGTGAGCTTCAACATGGCGTGCCAAGTCCGAGCACGTTTCCAGCGCTATTTTTTAATTAAGAGCCTTTTTTCAGACCTATAAAAATGTTCACTTGTTTCCAAATACACATTCAATCTGATATAGACAACACAAGTTTGTAACTGAAGATTGTAAAGTATACAGCTTAAAAGGGTTTATATTGGAATATGTGGAAAAAGTAAAGCAAAGCATTATCCATTAGAGCAGGCTGGCTATACAAGTCATATTTTCTCGCTAATCTCATTACAAATTAAAAAGAAAAAGCTAACAATTCAATACAGGAATAATACAAGTGCTTTCAGGTGCAGGTGACCCCCATCTATCCTAAATGACCCCCAAATTTCATTGTCCTAATCTGAGACGGGAGCCCTGGCGGTGCAGTGGTTAAGTGTTCGGCTGCTGACCAAAATGTCAGTAGTTCAAATCCATTAGCTTCTCCTTAGAAACTATACACGGTAGTTCTACCCTGTCCTATAGGGGTTGCTCTGAGTGGGAACCTAAGAACAGCAATATGAGAAGAGAATATACTGATACAAAAAAGGAAGCAGCCTAAAGAGCTTATCAAAATTTCTCTGAAATGAAAGAGGGAAGAGCATTCCAGAGAACAAAACTCAAGTGACAGACTAGTGAAGCTTCCTCACACGTACCCTCTTAGATTCCTCTTATTATCTTCTGTTTCCCAGGATCCTGCTCAGGGAACTGTATGTCACTCTGATACAGCCTCCTGATGGGACTTTGTCCTCTAGTAGGGAAGCGCAGCAGATGAGAAGAGAAACTGAGGACCAGGAAGAGGGCCCCTTGATGGGTCCTTAGTCCCTCTGTGGATCTGTAGGTGGAGAAGCAGACTGGACCTGAAGCAGGTTACAGTCAGCTATGAATTCCTGAAGTCATTTTAATATTGACAAGTCAGTATTAATTTGGAAATTCATCTGTCTACGGCATAATTGGAATTTCAAAATATTTTAGCTCTTAACTGTCTAGAAATACAGCTGCTACTGTCAACACGCAGGCTCACAGTCAGCTTTTCTGTACTCAATTTTTCATTCCATCTAAGAAATGCATTACAGCAGGCTTTCCCACAAAAGAAAATTCAAATGATCCGAGAAAGCACCTGTACTTTTCTTCTTCTTTTTTTTTTTTTTTTTTATATTTTATTGTACTTCAGGTGAAGGCTTACATAACAGATAGTTTCTCATGTAACAGTAACACACATGCTGTTTTATGACATTGGTTAACAACCCCACAACATTTTAACCCTCTAAATTCTCAACTTTTTTTTTTTTTTGTGAAAATACACATAGCCAAAGATACGCCATTTCAAAAATTTTTTTTACATACACATTTAAGTGACATTGACTACGCTCTTCTAATTGTGCTGTTATTCTCACTTAAGATGAAGGCTTACAGGACAAAATAGTCTCCCATTTAACAGTTACTACAAATGTTGCCCTATGACAATGGTTAACAATCTCACAACACATCAACAATATCCTTACTCTACTTTGTGTTCCCTATCATCAGCTTCCTACTCCCCTTCTGCCTTCTGGGCCTTGTCACTGGACTCCTGTACCTCGTTACTCTCATGGTTTTACTGGGCTGTCCACTCGCAGGCTGATCAGTGAACCTCGAAGGTAACTTTACCACTGAGCTAAAAGGGTGTCTGGGGGCCATACTCTCAGGGTTTCTCCAGTCTCCTTTAGGCCAGTAAATCTGGTCTTTTTTTTCTTTTTTTTGTGTGAGTTAGAATTATGCTCTACATCCTTCTCCAGCTCTGTCCAGAACCCTCTGTTGTGATCCTGGTCAGAGCAGTCAGCGGTGGTAGCCGGGCACCATCTAGCTATACTGGACTCAGTCTGGTGAAGGTCTTGGTAGCTGTGGACAATTAGTCCTTTGGACTAATCTTTTCGTTGTATCCTGTTCTCTTCATTCTCACTTGCTCCCGAAGAGATGAGACCAGTGGAGTATCTTAGAAGGCCGCTCACAGGCTTTTAAGACCCCAGACACTACTCACCAAGGTAGAATGTAGAGCATTATCTTTATAAGTAGTGTCATGCCAATTGAGCTAGATGTTCCCCGAGACCATGGTCCCCAGAGCCCTCCGTCCAGCAACTCAGTCCCTCGGGGAGTTTGGATCTGTCCATGGGGCCTCCATGAGCACCTGTACTTTTAGAAGATACAAATTCTGCTCTAGAAAAAGTTTAATAGGAAGGGAAATCTCACACACACACACACACACACATTCCTGGCATTTGTCCTGTGGGTGTAGAACATTTCTGCCTAAGAATGTAGAATGTTCTCACGCAACTTAAGTGAAAACTGTAATCGAAAATCTTTTCTACTTATTTCTGGTTCTAAAAGTGTATGATCTAGTAGACAGCTCTTTTGTTTGGGAAACTATAATGAACTCTTCTGAATAAGACAAGGTAGGCTGGAGTCTAGTGGTGGGAGACTGAAAGTTAAATTACTCCACATAATAAAATAAGAACTTTTAACTTTGGGAAGACAGCCAAAGGTGGGATATGGATTGCAATAGAGAATGAACCCGTCAAACACTGACAACATGACTGGAAGAGGCTGAGTCACCAATTAAATACCCTCCATGACAGGGACAGTCAGGCAATATTAAGATAGCTAATCAATTTTAAGTTGCTTTCTTTCCATGACATGCTGAGTCCCCCCTTCTATGTAACCCCAAGATTGCAATTAAAATGTGTAATATGTAACAGATTTGTGCTCGTAAAGTAGACAGGAACTGCCCCATACATAGAGTAAAACTACAAAATGCAGGATGGCAAGGAGAAAAGAAGAGGTGATCAAGAATCCAATTAAGTTACAACCAGGTATTCAGAGCACTAACGCACATTCCAGCCTCAGAAATACTGAGAGCGGCATGGAATTCCCATAATAAATGGGATATGGTGTATCTGGACAGTAAAGGAATGTGATCCCAGAGTCTGGAGAATTTGGTGGGCATTAATTTACAAAGAGAGTAACAGAGAGATGACAAATGCTAATCTAGGAGCTTTCTCCCCTTGGTGACCAAGTCAAACGACAGATATTTTCCGTGTGTTACCTGAGTTTTTAAATTTATGATGAAGATATTCGCTGAGTAATTTTACCGCTGTGATCAAAGGTCATAGTTTATTACAACTAGAACAGTCTTTAGAGTTTATCCAGCTCAATCCTCTCCACTGTATAAAAAAGCAATTTCCAAAGAAGATAAGTTCCTGCCCAGTGTCATGCAGCTGTTTACTGACTGTTCTTATTTCTATCCCAGAGTTCTTCCCTCTCTATTACTCATTAGAGGAAGCTGATCATACGAAAGTTTACCTAAGGAAGAACCCTTAATTCACTGCTTCCAAACATAAGCCTATTTGGGAATTTTACTATTAAAAGAAACACAGATAACTACTCCTACTGATCTGAATTTTCTTGGTTGATATTTCTATTTTTCCCTGACACATTAACTGCCACCTCAAAACTCTCCCCTCTCCAGCAACTCTCCCCACATTTCTCATTAACAACACACACACACACATGTATTTCTTTATAGTTCTGGCACAGGGATGATTACAATCACCAACTGACACAATAAACTGCTTAATTATGCTAAATATTAGGTACTGAGACAAAAGTGATGAATACGGTCCAGTACCGCCCTCATGAAGCTTTATACTAGGTGGAAAACAAAAACAATGGAAACTCTTTCAAGTGTTAAAAAGCAAAGATGTCAATCACAAAAGGACAAATATTGTATGAGACCTCTACTGTAAAAACTCATGAAAAAGTTTACACACAAAAAGAAACAATCTTTGCTGGTTACAAGGGATGGGAGGGGCGGAGGAGGGGAAATACTAAATAGACAATAGATAAGTGGTAACTTTGGTGAAGGATAAGACAGTACACAATACTGGGGAAGCCAGCACAACTTGTACAAGGCAAGGTCATGGAAGCTCCAGAGACACATCCAAACTCTGTGAAGGACCGAAATGCTGGGCAGAGGGCCGTGTGGACTATGGTCTCAGGGAACATCTAGCTCAACTGGCATAACACAATTTATAAAGGCAATGTTCTACATTCTACCTTGGTGAGTAGCATCTGGGATCTTAAAAGCCTGTCAGCAGCCATCTAAGATACTCCACTGGTCTCACCCCTTCAGGAGCAAGGGCAAATGAAGAAAACAAGACACAAGGAAAAGATTAGTCCAAAGAAAAATGGACCACAACTACCACAGCCTCCACCAGACTGAGTTCAGTACAACTAGATGGTGCCCGGCTACCACCCCTGACTGCTCTGACAGGGATCACAACAGAGGGTCCTGGACAGAGCTGGGGAAAAATGTAGAACAAAATTCTAACTCACAAAAAAAGACCAGACTTACTGGCCTAACAGAGACTGGAGAAACCTTGAGAGTATGGCCTCCGGACACCCTTTTAGCTCAGTAATGAAGTCACTCCCAAGGTTCACCGTTCAGCCAAAGATTAGACAGCTCCATAAAACAAAACGAGACTAATGGGGCACAACAGTTCAGGGACAAGAACTAGTAGGCAGGAGGGGACAGTAAAGCTGGTAATAGGGAACCCAAGGTTGAGAAGGGACAGTGTTGACATATCGTGGGGTTGTTAACCATTGTCATAAAACAATATGTATACTAACTGTTTAATGAGAAACTATTTGTTCTGTAAACCTTCATTTAAAGTACAATAAAAAAAAAAAAAGAGGAAAAAAACAAAGATGTCACTTCAAGGACTAAGGTGCACCTAACCCAAGCAATGGTATTTTCAATCACCTCATATGCCTGCGAAAGCTGGACAATAAATAAGGAAGACCAAAGAAGAATTAATGACTTTGAATTATAATGTTGGCAAAGAATACTGAATATACTTTGGACTGCCAGAAGAATGAACAAATTTGTCTTGGAAGAAGTACAACCAGAATGCTCCTTAGAAGCAAGGATGGCAAGACTTCATGTCACGTACTTTGGACATGTTATTGGGAGGGATCAATCTCTGGAGAAGGACATCGTGCTTGGTAAAGTAGAGGATCAGTGAAAGAGAGGAAGACCGTCCATGAGATGGATTGACACAGTGGCTGCAATGATGGGCTCATACACAGCAACAACTGTGAGGATGGCTCAGGACCAGGCAGTGTTTCATTTTACTGTACACAGAAGTGACTCAATGGCACCTAACGGCAAGTGGAATAAGGGCCATTAAAAATGATTGTAAGGGAACTGGAGTAAGGGCATCTGTAGTTCTGTAGCTACCTCAGAGACTTATCCTTTGGGGTGTGTGTGGGGTGGGGGTTCCCAGTTCAGTTCCTGAACAAAGTACGTATTCAGTTAAATATTTTTCACCTGTACTAAGTTTTGGAGGACAGAATCTTTTGTTTTATTGCCTGCAATCTGGAAAATTCATTCATTCATTCAATGTCTAACATATGCCAGGTACTAGTGGAGGACTGGCAAATACAACACTAAACAAAACATAGCCAACTCCACCCTTCTAGAAATTTCAGCATACTAGGAATATTTTAAAAAGTAGCATACAATTAAACTATGGCGTGATACGTGCTAGCATATAATAAATATAAGGTAGCATGGGAGAGTATAGGAGAAGCACCTGAGCCAGACTCGCTGCCTCAGGGAAGGGCACTCAGAGGAAGTAGCTTTAAGCTAAGCAATGAAGGCCGAGCAGAAGTTAGACAAGTTAAAGGGAAGACGGGGGAAGGGGCAGTGTAACGAGTGATGGAAAAAAATGTGTGAAATAGTTTGGAGACAAGAGAGAGCACCGTCTATTTCAGGAACCAAAAATAAAGTACAGTACAGCTTAAGGATAAACTTGGGATGGGTAGCACTCAGGGAAGTAAGAGAAATGTTACTTGATGGATAAGCAGAGAGCACAAAGACTACTACGACCTTATATGTAGGATTACCACACATATTGACTAACGCCTGTTTGTACCGGCATAATTATTAATGGCACCCATTTCACTCTCAGAAGTGTCCTCTAAATCAAAAAATTATGTGTTCACTTTACTTATAAGCCATATTAAGCAGTTAGGATTTAATCAGCGGGCTGATAAAATCAATCAGATGAAATCTACAATTAAGAAATAAAGTTAAGACAGACAATGATTAGGACACCTGTAAGTAGGTTTTGGCAATAACCCTAATGAGTAGTAACTGCAGTGAGATGGGAAAAGCTAGGGGGATTTTAGATATAAATATAAGATAAAATCTTGATTGATTATATTTTGGGGGCAGGGGCAAGTGTGTAGGTGAAAGAGCTATTAAATGATGATGTGAACAATTTTAGCTTGGCGAACTAAGTGGATGGTGGTACTATTCACTGATATAGAAAACATTAAGAGTAGCAGGAGTAGTTATAGATCTGAAGAAAGTAAAAGATGACATTAGTTTGAACTTTTTGCATTTGAGGTACCTCTGGGACATTCAATTTGTGTTCTAGAGGCTCAGGGTGAAAAAAATAAAGGGTTTGGGCTAGAGACATGGTGTTACGGACTGAGTTGTGTCCCCCAAAAATGTGTGTCAGTTTGGCTAGGCCATGATTCCCAGATTGTGTGGTTGTCCTCCATTTTGTGATCTGATGTGACTGTCCTTTGTGATCTGATGTGATTATCCTGTGTGTTGTAAATCCTAACCTCTGTGATGTTAACGAGGCAGCATTAGAAGCAGTTATGTTAATGAGGCAGGACACACGCTACAAGATTAAGTTGTATCTTGAGTCAACGTCTTTTGAGATATAAAAGAGCAGAGAGGGACCTCATTACCACCAAGCAAGAAGATCCAGGAGCAGAGTACGTCCTTTGGACCCGAGATCCCTGTGCTGAGAAATTCCTAGACCAGGGGAAGACTGATGACAAGGACTCCCCCCTGAGCCAACGGAGACAGAAAGCCTCCCCCTGGAGCTGCCACCCTGAATTCGGAATTCTAGACTTCTAAACTGTGAGAGGGTACATTTGTTGGTTAAAGCCATCCACTTGTGGCGTGTCTGTTACAGCAGCACTGGTTGACTAAGACACATGGTTTGGACATCAACACTGAAGCAATGGTACTGGAAGTCACGGAAGCACATGGGACAATGCAAAGGTGACTGAAGAGAAGTGAAAGAGAAAGAAGCTCTGGGACAGAATCCTGAAGAACACTAGTATTTAGGAAAGGCACATGGTTTAGAGTCAAAATGACATGTAACAGGATGCTTCTAGAGAGCGAGAGGAGCAGGCAGGATAATGTGATGTCAGAGAAAAGAAAGGAATCAAGAATTAGCAAATGGTCAAAACAGGCACAGGCTAGAGTTGTTGTTTTTAGTTGCTGTCAAGTCACCTCTGATTCATGGTGACCCGGCGCATGACAGAACAAAGTTTCCTGGTCCTATGCCGTCTTATGACTGCTGGTATACTCAAGGCCATCACTGTGGCCACTGTGTATTCTGAGTGACTTCCAACAAAGGGGTTCATCTTCCAGCACTATATCGAACAATAGTCTTTTGTGGTCCCTGGAGTTTTCATTGGCTAATTTTCAGAAGTATATCACCAGGCCTTTCTTCCTAGTCTTAGTCTGGAAGCTCTGTTGAAACCTACCCATCACCATTAGGGATCCTGCTAGTATTTAAAATGCTGATGGCATACTGCCAGCATCACAGCAACACACAAGCCACTACAGTACGACAAACTGACAGAAGGGCGGTGGTTTAAGACGTAGAAACCTGAAATAAAATCTGTGTTTGCAATGCTTTGCATTCTGCTGTATCCCTCCGCCTACCCCCACGCCCAGTCACTGAGGGCTACGGAGGGGCTGAAGGTTAGAAAGAGGTCAATAACATGAGAACAAAACAGTACCCACAGGACTCAACAACAAGCAGATATTGGGTGCTCCCCCTGGGAAGAATGCTTTGATGAAGCTGCATGGGTAGAAACCAGTTTGCACCACAGAAATGAGCCACTGGGAGGCTCTGAGGTAAGGCACACAGTGCATTCAAGAAGCAGGGCTGTAAAAGGAAGCGGAGCCTCAAGGGAAAGCTAATGTAAGGAAAGGTGATTTTTTTCTCCCTCGGTTTGCCTTTTTTTTTTTTAAGTAAAAGTGTTGAACGTGTTAAATGCTGATGGGAAGGCTCCAGTGAAGAAGAAGTTGAAGATACTTGAGAGAATTCCTCAGGGAACCATAAACAAACTCAAATTCAGATCACGAGTGGAGAATTACCTTCAAGAGAGAGGAGGGCATCGCTTTCATTTTAACAGGCCCAGGGATGCAGGATGCAGCCAGGAGTTGGTACGTGTAGTTTTAGAGAGAAAATCTGAGGAAATCCTTGTCTGGCGACTTCTATTTTCTCTGTAAAGTGGGACGTAACATCATTACCATGAGAGAGAAGTCTGAAGAAAGTAGATAAGGTTTAAAGCAGCCTTAGCTGAGAACGGGAGAAAAGGCTAACAAGGGAAATAAAGGATTACCAGACAGAGATGAGGGCCCAGTTGATTTCGGAAATGAGACATTTATAGTGACATCAATTTATGTGCTCACTAATTTTTTTCTTTAGCCTCTGTAGCTCAAGAATAAACAGCGAGAGAAAGAAGACAAATGGATTATTGTAGGGTTAAATTAGAGCAACAAAATCAAAAGGTGATCGCTCTCGTGATACTGGAAAGACTGTATCTGAAGTGACAGTCCATTGGGTCTCGACCAGAAGACGGAGATGGGAAAAGCAGAGAGAGAATAGGAAGAGATGCCAAAAGCCTGGTTATCTTGTAAGTGTGAAAGAAAGATGCAACGAACATAACTACCTGAAAGAACTGTGAGGGTATCAGGCTCCAGGTAAACATGAAATATTTGAAATAAATATTTCAAAGACAGAACACTTACTGGTGAAGAAAAATTTGATATTGCCATGGTGTGGGTGGCTTACGTAGAACAAAGGCGGAGGTCACTGGAGGAGAGAGTATAAGGAAATAAGAGTCTAGAGGAGTGGATGAATCACCTACATGGCCCATAAATTCTTCTAGGATAATGACGATAGTAACTAAACATTTATTAAATGCTTCTTACCGTATTTCAAATATTGTCTTAAGCACTTTACATATATTATCTCTAGGATGCAGGTACAAATATGTGCAGTTGATCGAATTAATATTCCAGTTTTAAATAGGAAGAAACTATGGTCTCAGAGACGTTGAGAAACTTAACTAGATTAAGAAGGGACAGAGTCGAGTAGTTTTGCCTCAAGAGCTGATGGCAGGACTTCAAGGGGAGGGGATGAAAGTGAATCAGGTGCTCAAGTCTTCAGTGGATGAAGGGGAACTATAAGACAGGCAGTAGATGCCAGCAACAGGCAGGGGAGAGGCTAGTATGATGAAATGGCAGGAACCTCAAAAGCCAAGTGATTTACAGTAAGACTTCGCCTCGCTTACTATGGACACATCATCAGGAAAGACCAATCGCTAGGAAAAGACATCATGTTTGGTAAAGTCAAAGGCCTACAAAAACGAGAGAATCCCACAACAATGAACTGAAACATACTAATGGCACAGGACCTTGCAACATTTCATTCTGTTATAAAGAATGTTGCCATGAGTCAGAACCAGCTTGACAGTAATGACCCCCAACAAGCAGTGTCCTCAGGCACTGATGACTGTGATTCTCCGTTTACTTACAGAGGTGTGGGAGAATGAGCTGCTACAGAGGTGAGTCAGT
Source organism: Trichechus manatus latirostris (assembly GCF_000243295.1). NCBI lineage: Eukaryota > Metazoa > Chordata > Mammalia > Sirenia > Trichechidae > Trichechus > Trichechus manatus. The sequence goes on from NW_004444025.1 coordinate 1,919,782, forward strand.
TGAGTAAGATGAGAGCGGGGAGGGAATATTCACAGATGAAGCCATAAAGAGCTTGAATCATTGTGGGATGACTTACAGATGGAAGAAGTGTTCCACAGGGATCAGTGAAAAGATCTGGGAAAGAGAGGAGCAATGGGAACTTGGGTCAAGAGAGAGGAAGAACAAAGAACGGGTAAGTGTGAGAAAGGATATATCAAAGTCATCCTGTAAAAGAAAAGTGCTAACTGAAAGGTCGGTAGTTTGAAACCACTAACTGCTCCATAGGAAAAAGATGCGGCAGTCTGCATCCATAAAGATTACAGCCTTGGAAACCTTATAGGGCAGTTCTACCCTGTCCGATAGGGTTGCTATAAGTCGGAACTGACTTGACAGCAGTGGGTTTGGTTCTTCACTAATCCCCTCATACAAACCATCACCATCTCTTAGCTCCATTACACAGTCACTTCTTAACTGGTCTCTCTACTCTCGGTTTTTACTCTTGCTCCCCACTGACTATTCTCCACACAGAAGATAGATAATCTTCTTAAACAAAAATCAGATTATTTCATTTCCCTGGAAAAGCTTCCAGAGGCTTCTTAACACTCTAGCACACAGTACAAACTCCTTATCATGACCTGCAAGGTTGTCCTACACGATCTGGCTCCTTACAACCTCTCCAAATTGATCTACCCATCCACCCCTTGCACCACACAGACCTTCTTGCTGTTCCTTTACCACACCAGCCTGGCCCCACCCAAGGCCTTTAGACTTCCTGTTCTCTCTGCCTGGAAGCTCTTGCCTTTGGTCTTGGTGTGGCTTTTTCCATCACTCATGTCAGCCAAAGGTACACTGTCCTTAGAGAGTCCTTCTGGGCCCATCATGGCTAAGAGCACCCTCTCCCCTGCTCCTCTCTGCTCTCTATTCCTTCCCTGCTTTAGTTTACTCATAACAGCTACTCTACTGTTGTGTAAAGGTTTCCTTTCCTTTTCTTTCTTTTTTTGGTGGGGAGAGGGGGGTCTTTATATTTATTATGTATCTCCCACACTTGAATGTGGGCTCCTGAGTGGCACAAACAGTTAAACGCTCAGCTGCTAACTGAAAGGTTAAAGGTTCGGACCCACTCAGAGGTACCTGCTAAGAAAGCCCTAGTGATCTACTTCTGAAAGAGAACAGCTATGAAAATCCAATGGGTATGAGCTGTACTCTGAAACACATGGGGTCAGCATGAGTCAGAATCGACAGCACGGCAACTGGTTTGGTTGCTTTTTTGGTAATGAACCATTTGATGCTTCAAGGTCTTTTCCAGCCCATTCGTATACGTATGTATATGTGTATGCCCTGTATATGCATATGTATACACACAAATGCATATATATGATGTAAAAACTCATTTCAATAGAGTTACTCTTTATATACAATTAATATGTCTTAGATGTCATTGACTCTAAGGTACATCACTGATTTAATAACAGCTTTTGAAGGAAAAAGGAACAACACATTAAATGTATTCCAACTGTAAGGTCTAATACAACTTCAGCAACAGTAAATTAAAAAAAATGTGCACTTTGAGTTAAGGAGATACAAATGTTATTACAGCCTAGCCTAGCCTATAAGAAATTATTATAGTACCATTAATAAAATTATATTTTATTATTATCTTAATCAGATGGTATTTACTCTTATAATTTAAAAAAAAGCCAATAACGTCCAACAAAAGGAACAAATAATCTACATAATAAATGTATAAAAAAGGTAACTGATAATGTCTCCCATAGTAAGGCCTACCGATTTTATTTTTCTTCATAATGGCTTACGTTAAAGTTAACCCAAAGGAATGCCATTTGTTTATGACGAAGTGTCAAATTCAGCTTTGAATTTCCTAGCTTTTCACATATAAAAGCTTCCAAGAGCGGCTTACAGATTATAGTAACATGGATTAGACATGAAATTCCAGAGACCACTGATCCCTGTTTTGACTCTGTAAAACCTGTGTTGAAAAATACACCAAATTTTGCTTATTTTGTTGTTTTTAGAAATATTTCATGTGACCAAAAGCATTACAGAGTAATTAAGTTCTTCTTTACATAAAAATTTAAATTCATGGAGAAAATTAACATAGATTCATCAACAGATATAATGATTAGTATTTTATTTCATTATGTCTAAATCTCACATTCCTCCACAATAATAGTATACTATTAAAAAGGATTGTTGTTGCTAGCTGCCGTGGAGCGGTCCTCCAACTCCTGGTGACCCCGTACACAACAGATCAGACCACCGTGATGCACAGGGTTTTCAGTGGTTAGTGTTTTGTAAGTCGTTCATCAGGCCTTTCCTCCTAGTCTGTCTTAGTTGGGAAGCTCTGCTGAAACCTGTTCAGTATCATAGCAACATGTAAGCCTCCGCTGACAGGTGAGTGGTGGCTGCGCTTGAGGTGCACTGGCTGGGAATCGAACCTGGGTCTCCCGCATGAAAAGAGAGAATTCTACCACTGAATCACCATCCCTAGCTACATGCCAGCTAACCTAACTGAAGATTATGTTAAGTCTTTGAATCAAACCCAATGTTCTTTAAGCCTTAAAAAAAAAAAAAAATAAGTAGCTAAGAAGACTAGATCAAAAACAACAAATATAAAATAACCAGACTCTCAAAATTTTATTTAATTAATAGACTTAGAAAACCAAGACTGAATGTAATTACTCATTATTTTGCAACACGTTTAATTGCTAGTGCCAAAGGAAAATGCTGTAAAAAGCAATTAATTTGTAAATAAACAAAGAAGTCGTTTCAAAGAAAACAAAAAAAAATTTCTTTCAAACAACTTTTTCAATAAAATGTAAAAGCAAGATTCTTCCTGAGTTCCACTGAGTGTCGCTAGAATAACCAATAATTGCAACTACTTGCTGCTGTTGTCAGCTACCAGAAGGTCGGCCCAACTCATCACAACCCACCCACAATGCAACAAACGCTGCCTGGTCCTGCACCATCCCCACGATCGGTTACGAATCAGACCCTTGTGATCCATAGTTTTCATTGGCTGATTTTGGGAAGTAAACTACCAGGCCTATCTTCCTTGTCTATCTTAGTCTGGAAGCTCTGCTGAAACCTCTTCAGATCCTAGCAACACCCAAGGATCCACGGACACATGAGTGTTGGCTGTACATGAGGTGTACTGGCCAGAAACTGAACCCAATCTCCCCAAGGAAGAAGCAAATTCTACCCTTGAACCACCAATGCCCCCGACAACTGCAACCAGTTTGTCTTAAAACAACCTATAAAACTCCCAAAACCAAACAAAGCAAAACATAAACCTGCACCCCAAGAAACATAATATCCAATCCGTTGGTAATATTTTTTCAGCATTTACTAATACATGCGAGGACGTGGGGACAAAGAGAAGAAAAAAGATCGATTCTTGCACGTATACAAGGACAGAAAAACTGCAACCACAGATGCTGGGGAGCCACAGGGACCAACAGAAAGACAGATAACTGTGGTTGAGGAGGGAAAATGATAGAAAAAGCTGAGGAGCTGGAGACTGCCAGCGTCTGTTCCTAAACAGAAAGGCCCCCCTGTGAAATGTGGTGAAGGCCTACCTCCATCATTTGCAAAATTATTCTTTCAAGGACTTACTTAAAATCCCACCCCACCCAAGCAGCCTACAATAAACTTCACGGAAGAGGCACTCAATAAATGTCAGCCAAATGAATAAATACAACTTTTTTCCCTTTGAAAAGCTGGTCTATATAAAAGCTCAAAACTTCATTAGAGGCAGTCAAGTTTCTATTCATGCGAAGCTAAACAGTTTTAAACTACAATTTGCTGTCTTGAAATAGGGCTTTGTTTCTGTGTGAAAGTATTCATCCATTTATTCATCAATCATACGCTGAGTACCTGTGATATATTAAGACAACCGTTGCAGTGGAGTCGATTCCAACTCATAGCGACCCTATAGGACGGAGTAGAACCGCCCCATAGGTTTCCAAGGTGCGCCTGGTGGGTTTGAACTGCCAACCCAGTTAGCAGCCGTAGCACTTAACCACTAGGCCACCAGGGTCTCCTTGATATACAGGGCACTATCTCCGTTGCTGAGAATACTGACATGACAAAAACACCTTGCTTTCCTGATTTTGAAAATCCTGACGGGAAGAATTAGTTTTTAATTTTATATAAGGTAACAAGGAAAGTATTAGATAGTGATAAGCGCCCTATACAGAGAAGTGAACAGTGTGACCTGATAGGGCGGCTGCCTCGGAAGTCACAGCACATGGTACAAAGAGTCTGTTTGGGTGGTGGAGGGCAGGCAGGGAGTGGGAAGTAAGACTAGGAGATGAGGTGGCCGATAAAGAGCATGCACACAATCAGGGCGGCTACCACTGTGAGCAACTTCCCCAATTCCAATGGGAGCCTCTGGGACCCAGTGAACAAAAGCATGCTTCTGGGTTTCCCTCCTGAGGAGTAGGGGAGCTGGGATATTTATATACCATATCTTATCAGTTACTGGAGCCCTGGTGGCACAGTGGTTAAGAGCTTGGCTGTTAACCAAGAGGTTGGCAGTTCAAATCCTCCTTGGAAACTATGGGGCAGCTCTACTCTGTCCTATAGGGTCACTATGAGTCGGAGTCAACTCGATGACAACGGGTTTGGTTTTTGGTTTTTATCAGTTGTTGGTCAAGAGCCGCTGGTGGAGCGGTATTAATTCCCCGGTACTTCAGGTCTGCTGAGCAGCAAAGGTCAGAGGGAAGAGAAAGCACGCAGGCAAAAAAATAAACGTGCTCGCAGTTGTGCAATGAAGCAGTCAGAGTATTTAGGTGGGCCTACAGGAGCCCTCGCTCAGGAGGTGACATTTATGCTAGAGTCTAAATGGAAAGAAAGATCAGGGGTAAAACAACCCCAGACAGAGGGAACTACTAGAACAGGATCACGTTTGATATGCTTGAGGAAAATTAAAGAACGTCACCTGGCCCAAGTGTATGAACAAAGGAGGAAACTAGTAGAAACCCAGGTCAGAAAAGCAAGCACAAGCCAGATGACAAAGCATTCTGGAAGCCAGGATAAAATGTGTGAAGTTTATTCTAATTGCTGGGAAAACACGTTGGTTTTTAAGCTTATACCTGGCGCGATCTTCTTCCCGTTTTTCAAAGACGGTTGTTGTTAGCTACCACCGAGTCGATCCCGACCCATGGCAACGCCATGTGTGCAAACTAGAACTGCTCCCTAGGTTTTCCAAGGCTGTGACCTTTCAGAAGGAGATCACCAGCCCTGTCTTCGGAGGCATCTCTGGGTGGGTTCACACCGTCAACTTTCAGCTAGAAGTTGGGCCTTAACACAGGGACTCTAAAAGATGACTCCAGTGCAAATGAATAACGGCGTCTTGAGGAGCAATCAGCAGCTCAGGAAGCTGCTGCAGTGGGGTAGTGGTGGTCGTAGCAAATACAAAGAAAGTTTACTCTCTGCTGAATTCGATGTGCAAACAGAGATGGAAGAGTGACAGAATCAAGACTCACTCCTACTGTCTTAATGAGCAATTCTGTATGCGGTAGTGACACTGGTGGGTAACTTTTACTAAGAAGGAAGGAGCCTAGGGGAGAAGTACATTTGTGAAAAAAAAAAATTAAAAATTTTGTTTTGGTCATCTTAAAATTAAGATGCCTATTAGGTATGTGCAGGAGCTTGGTGGTACTGGCACAGTGGCTAAGAGCTTGGCTGCTAACCAAAAGTTGCAGTTGGAATCCTCCAGGCGCTCCTTGGAAACCCTTGGGGCAATTCTACTCTGTCCTACAGGTTCGCTATGAGTCGGAATTGACTCGACAGCAACAGGTACGGTTACTGGTTATGACCTGAACTATCCAGGTGAGATATGAGTTGAACAAAAAAGGGGGCAGAAAGGAAGGAAAAGGGAATAAAAGAAAGCGGCATATTAAACAAAATACAATTTTTATAGCTAGTAAAATCATTTTTATGGCAAAAAAGTTAATAAAATAACAGAACTACTCTGTTACAAAACAACAACAACCAAAAAAGCTGGTTTTGCCCCATGACACGTGAGCATGAGCTGTCTATTCTTCCAGCCTTCCAGAACGCATCGAAATACAAAAGAATTATCCCAAAAGAGAAAATCTTTCCTGTTCTCCCTCCTCCTCCTTCAGGGAATGATTTACTGTTCAATCTGGGTTAATTCAGGTCAACGAACAGAACAGAGGGAACCAGGGCTCGACCTTTATGGAGAGCAGAATAGGAAATATCCTTTAGCGACTCACAGATACTAGGGACAGTTGATAACACTTTTAAATACTTGATTTCACATCAAGTTACTTCTCTACTTTCAAACGGTCCTTTCAAGCTTATCTGCGTTGACCAGCCAGAACTTGCAGTGTCCTGAAATGTGCAAACCCCTGCTCAGAAACCCCACACAAGCAGAAACATTAAAAAAAAAAAAAAAAAAAAAACCTCAGTTCGCACATGGTGGTATGCCAGATGCTAGAACACCAAATAGACTGCGATTTGATTTTGGATTTGAACAAAATGAACTGAGTTACTACCTGATTAACTTGTCATTAGAATCACGTTTCCAACCTCCCAGAAGCACACTTTACCTTTCACATCACCTACATGCTACCGCATGAAAACTGGGTAGCTTACATACACTGCATGTGGCTATTTTGTAGAATTGCATTTTAAGAAATAATCTGGTACAAAAGTAGAACTAATTGGCAAAAGTCTATCCAGTTCACCCTTCTTGTTGTACGACTTTTCCAAGTAGGCGGGTTGGGATGAATTTCAGGCAGAGGGAAGAGCGTGTATAAAATCATGAAGTAAAATGTGGGAACTGAAGGATTTCAGAACAGCTGGGGCTCAAGGCCTCTGAGGTGTGTGGATGACCGCCATAAGGAACTGGGGCTTGGTCAATGAAGAAATTTTAAGACAGGAAATTCTATTAGATTTTTTTGGGGGGAGCAATGTGAGAGAATGAATTATTCATACTGTCTTAAAAGACATCTAAATAAGGCATTACAACAATACCACGTAATTGTAAACAAAAATCTCAGCCATTATAAAGCTGAGATTTCTTGTAATAAAGGGAATAATTAAGAATCTAAGTTTATTAATTTTATTGCATAGAAAATTAATTCTCACTTCTCCTCCCATATCACCTTATTATTGGTTCTAACTTCTCTACCCAGTAATCTCAAAACTGCACTGCAACTCCTTTTTTCTGCCAGCCAGCGTCTGTTTGGAATGCAGGGAAGTTATTCTGAACAGACAAAATTGTCAAGAATTGTAAAAGCAAAGGATGTGACAGCCTCAGAATTCTGACCTTTAGAACCTGAAACCAGATATGTGACCCAGCTCTCCAAGAAGCATGAATTCTCTTACATTATGGGTGAAAAGGCAAATACTTCCTGCTATTTAAACATTTTTGGATTACCTTCCCCAGACAATGCAGAGCTTATGAAAAGATAACTCCACACAGCGACAATAAAAAGATTGTTAAGAGTGCGTCTAAGCTACAGGACAAAGGGTATTATATTTCTACTGGGAAAAACACTTAAATTATTAGCAAAGATCCACGAAGGCTTAAGCTGCCCAAGATCACTTTAACCTTTCTTGGTTATTGCATATGTTCAGGAAACCTGACAGTCGTGGCCTGCTGGCAGGGATGGGAACCAAGAGTGATATTCCTTCATAACCATCCAAGAAAAACGGTTCAAGATAATTCTGAAGTGCATCAAACTTTAATCGTCTATGAGAGCTGGGAAAACAAGACCCACTACAACAGGCGAATGCAAGGCTGTTAATATCAGAAATGACGTTTACTGACCCTTACTCCCCCAGAATGCTCAAGGTCCATGAAACCTTGGACCACTCAGACGTTAGCTATGCTGACTCTCCTCTTACAGGACAGTGGATATATTTATTCAGAATCATAGTTTATGATTACTGCACAGTAGAACACAGGTATCTTTGTATGGATTTTAAACATTACAGTTATAAAAGTTTTTTTTTGTTTATTTTGGTTTGTCTTTTTTAGCTACATCTGTTCAACAAAAAATGCTGAGGTAGCACAGTGTTTGAATTTTTTTTATTTTTGAACTTCTTTCCTTTGAAAAATATTCCATACATGCCAAACATAAAGTACATTACATCAACACTGAAAAAGCACCTGCGATTCCAAATTATGACACTTACAGTTTATGACTTGGTTTAAACACAGTTTTAAAGTTTCTGAAAATGTATAAATAAAGGGGATAATAAAGGGATATTTACTTACAAATAAAATGCTAATTTAGTATATCCTTTCAGATATTCAATATGCTAAAGAGTCTGTATATGACCTGGATTCTGAATGTTTTAAATTCATCTTCACATTTCCTATGATTTATATTTTTAAGGGCAAAATTTTTAAAGATTTTATAAATAAATGCACTTAGGTTTAGCTTTCAGGTATCAAGGCAAGCATAATATTTATTTTATCTAGGTAACAGAAGTAAGCCAGGGAGGCAGGGCCAAGATGGCGGAGTAGTCAGACACCTCCTGTGACCCTCTTACAAAAAAGAGCTGAAAAAACAAGCGACTCGATTATATATGACAATCTATGAGCCATGATCATCAAAGGCAAAGTTGAGGAACCTGACTGAGTGGTAGATGGAGGGGGAGACGGTTCGGAAGCAGCAAGGACTTGCCAGACCTGACCCAGCAAGAGCCGGAGCACTTCAGCTCAGATCAGCTCGGGGTTGAAATGTGGGGCAGACGAGCAGCGGCACTTGGGAGGCATTTTCCACAACAGGAGAGACCCAGCAGCTGAGAGTCTACTCGGCCATCAAGAACCAGTGAGAAGCCGCCCTTGATCAGCAAAAGATAAGTACTTGTGTCTGGCCTAACACATGGATCAAAAACACCCCTCCTAGGGAAAACTTCTCTCCCATTTACCTCCCTGCTCCCTGCTCTGCACTGGGTTTGGGACAGCTTCAGCAACTGCCAAGTCCCCGGGCCAGAAGTAGGATCCGTCACATGCCCTGAGCCATTCTCCCAGCCTTGGAGAGTGAACAAATTAACAAAAGGGGAAAAAATAATCTGCCAGCTCCCCTAAGCCAGGGATCCTAGTGTGGGCCCATTTCAACAGCGTAGGTCCTCATTAACACAGTACAACAGGGCATATACCTGAAGTCTAACTTCAACTGTTTTAGCTGTGAAATAGCAGGTTCGTGACATTTGACATGCTCTGCCCTTTAAGCAAGGTCTTCACCTACCTATATCAGGGGGCTGAGGACTTGTGGCTCCACCCATGCATGACAGCTAGCCACCTGCAACAGGGGCCCAAGAATAAGAGGTGCTCCCCAGTCCTTACAGCCAACTCATAGTCAGGCTGCAAAACCCACCCACGTACGTGCTCTAGGTAACAGGGGCATGCTTTCCTCCTGGACACTCGGGGGTGGCCGTCGGCCCCCTGCCTTGTTCAGCACGTGCCCCCCTGCTGAAGCCAGATGCCTGTGCCTACACCAATCACCCATGCCGGTCTAGAACTGTAGGGGAGAGCCTGCACCACACACTTGTTGGCCGACTACCTGGACATGTGAGCTGAATCCATACAAGAGGAGAGGGCGAACTCCTGGGCTCACATACTTAGTGGCAGGTATGGCCACCTGGTAGCAGGATGTTGGAGCCATCAGAGGCGCCAGTTATTGGGCTACTTCACACAAGCAGCCTATTTGGGCATATCAAAACAAAACAAAACTAAAAGCTAGGACACAGTAAGCAAACATAAAATAAATAAATATAATAACTTATTGATGGCTCAGAGACAAAACTCAATATCAAACCACATAAAGAGGCAGACCATGATGGCTTCAGCAAGCTCCCAAAACAAAGAATCTAGAAATTTTCCAGAGAAAGAAAATTTCTTGAAATTACTAGAGGCAGATTACAAAAGATTAATACACAGAACTCTTCAAGATATCAGGAAGGAAATTAGGCAAAACACAGACCAAGCAATAGAGGAACGTAAGAAGATTAGAGAAGAGCATAATGACAAATTTAACAGGCTGCAAGAGTCCATAGAGAGACAGCAATCAGAAATCCAGAAGATTAACAATAAAATTTCAGAATTAGACAACTCAGTAGAAAGTCGTAAGAGCAGAACTGAGGCAATGGAAGTCAGAATTAGTGAGATTGAAGATAAAGTACTTGACACCAACTTGTTTGAGGAAAAATCAGATAAAAGGATTTAAAAAAATGAAGAAACCCTATGAATTACACGGGATTCTATTAAAAGGAATAACCAACAAGTGACTGGAGTACCAGAACAGGGGAGATAACAGAAAATACAGAGAGAATTGTTGAAGATTTGTTGGCAGAAAACTTCCTTGATATCATGAAAGGTGAGAAGATACCAATCGAAGATGCTCACTGAACCCTACATAAGCTAGATCCCAAAAGAAAGTCACCAAGATATAATTAAACTTGCCAAAATGAAAAATAGAGAATTTTAAGAGCGGCTGGGGAGAAATGAAAAGTTATCTACAAAGTAGAGTCAAACAGAAATAACTCGGACTACTCAGCAGAAACCATGCAGGCAAGAAGGCAATGGGTTGACACATATAAAGCCTTGAAGGAAAACAATTGCCAGTCAAGAATTATATATCCAGCAAAACTGTCTCTCAAATATGATGGTGAAAATAGGGCATTTCCAGATAAACAGAAGTTTTAGGGAATTTGCAAAAACCAAACCAAAATTACAAGAAATACTAAAGGGATTCCTCTGATTAGAAAATCAGTAACATCAGATAACAACTCAAGACTAGAACACAGGACACAGCAACCACGTATCAATCCAGATAGGGAAGCACACAAAAATAAATCAAAGCTAAAACACTGAAAATAGGGAAACAGATGTCAATATGTAAAAGACAAAAACATTAAAACAAAAAAGAGGGACTAAAAAATGTAGACATAGTATTTTTCGTATAGAGAGGAAATCAAGGCAATATAAAGAAATAAACGACTGGTATAAACTTAGAAAACAGGGTTAAATATTAAGGTAACCAAAAAAAAAAAGGTCGAGAAGGGAGAAGGTTGACATATTGTGGGGTTGTTAACCAATGTCATAAAACAATACATGTACTGACTGTTTAATGAGAAACTATTTGTTCTGTAAACCTTCACTTGAAGAACAATTAAAAAAAAAAAATCTCCACACACACACACAAAAAAAAAATATTAAGGTAACCACAAAGGAGACTAACAATCCTACAAGTCAAAATAAAAAACTAGAAAAATTATAAGTATTCAGAAAATACAAAATCAAAAACAATGAAAAAGATGAAAAGAAAATACATAAAGAAAATGACTCACCACAGAAAATTAAGTGGAACAAAGAAACTGTGAACAACACACAAAAAGACATCAAAATGACTACACTAACTCATACCTATCAATATTTACACTGAATGTAAAGGGAAT
>NW_004444025.1:1932035-1960699 GCF_000243295.1 Trichechus manatus latirostris
AGAAGCCCTCGGGCACCAGAAGAAAGGAAATAATAAGAATTAGAGCAGAATTAAATGAAATAGAGAATAGAAAAATAATTGAAAGAGTTAACAAGACCAAAAGCTGGTTCTTTGAAAAGATCAGCAAAATTGATAAACATTGGCCAAACTGACAAAAGAAAAACAGGAGAGGAAGCAAATAACCCGTATAAGAAATGAGATGGGGGATATCACAACGGACCCAACTGAAATTAAAAGAATCATAACAGAATACTACGAAAAATTGTACTCTAACAATTTTGAAAACCTAGAGGAAATGGACAAATTTCTAGAAACTCACTACCTATCTAAATTAACACAAACAGAGGTAGAACAACTAAATAAAACCATAACAGAAGAGATTGAAAAGGTAATTAAAAAACTCACAACAAAAAAAAGTCCTGGCTCAGAAGGTTTCACTGGAGAATTCTCCCAAACTTTCAGAGAAGAGTTAACAACACTACTACTAAAGGTATTTCAGAGCATAGAAAAGGATGGAACACTCCCAAACTCATTCTATGAAGTCAGCATAACCCTGATACCAAAACCAGGTAAAGACCACAAAAAAAGAAAATTACAGACCAATATTCCTTATAAACACTCATGCAAAAATCCTCAACAAAATTCTAGCCAATAGAATTCAGCAACACATCAAAAAAATAATTCACCATGATCAAGTGGGATTTATACTAGGTATACAAGGATGGTTCAATATTAGAAAAACAATCAATATAATCCATCACATTAATAAACCAAAGACAAGAACCACATGATCTTACCATCAATGCAGAAAAGGCGTTTGACAAAATCCAACACCTATTCATGATAAAAACTCTCAATAAATAGGAATAGAAGGGAAATTCCTCAATATAATTAAGGGCAGTTATACAAAGCCAACAGATAACATCATCCTAAATGGAGACAGATTGAAAGCATTCCCCTTGAGAACAGGAACCAGACAAGGACGCCCTTTATCGTCACTTTTATTCAACACTGTGCTGGAGGTCCTAGCCAGGGCAATTAGGCTAGAAAAAGAAATAAAAGGCATCCAAATTGGTAGGGAAGAAGTCAAACTATCTCTGTTTGCAGATGATATGATCTTATACACAGAAAACCGCAAAGAATCCACAACAAAACTACTGGAACTAATACAAGATTTCAGTAAAGTATCAGGATACAAGATAAACATACAAGAATTAGTTGGATTCCTCTACACCAACAAAGAGAACTTCCAAGAGGAAATCACCAAATCAATACCATATACAATAGCCCCCAAGAAGATAAAATACTTAGGAATAAATCTGACCAGAGATGTAAAAGATCTGTACAATGAAAACTACAAGACACCACTGCAAGAAACCAAAAGAGACCTGCGCAAGTGGAAAAACATACCCTGCTCGTGGATAGGAAGACTCAACATTGTGATAATGTCAATTCTACCCAAAGCTATCTACAGATTCAATGCAATCCTGATCCAAATTCCAATGACATTTTTAATGAGACAGAGAAACAAATCACCAACTTCATATGGAAAGGGAAGAGGCACCAGATAAGTGAAGCATTACTCAAGAAGAAGAACAAAGTGGGAGGCCTCACACTACCTGATTTTAGAACCTATTTACCACCACGGTACTCAAAATAGCCTGGTACTGGTACAACAACAGATACATAGACCAACGGAACAGAATTGAGAATCCAGACACAAATTCATCCACCTATGAGCAGCTGATATTTGACAAAGGCCCAAAGTCCACTAACTAGGGAAAAGACAGTCTCTTTAACAAATGGTGCTGGCATAACTGGGTATCCATCTGCAAAAAAATGAAACAAGACCCATACATCACACCATGCACAAAAACTGACTCAAAATGGATCAAAGACCTAAATATAAAATAAAAAATGATAAAGATCATAGAAGAAAAAATAGGGACAATTCTAGGAGCCCTAATACATGGCACAAACAGAATATGAACCATAAGTAACAATGCGTAAGCACCAGAAGAGAGACTAGATAACTGGGAGCTCCTAAAAATCAAACACTTATGCTCATCAAAAAACTTCACCAAAAGAGTCGAAAGACAACCTACAGACTGGAAAAAATATTTTGGCTACAACAAATCTGATCAGTGTCAAAATGATGGGCCAAGGATATGAACAGGCACTTCTCCAAAGAAGACATTCAGGCTGCTAATAGACACATGAAGAAATGCTCAGGATCATTAGCCATTATAGAAATGCAAATCAAAACTACAATGAGATACCATCTCACCCCAACAAGGCTAGCATTAATCCAAAAAACACAAAATAATAAACGTTGGAGAGGTTTTGGAGAGACTGGAACACTTATACACTGTTGGTGGGAAAAATGGTACAACCACTTTGGAAATCGATTTGGCGCTTCCTTAAAAAGCTAGAAATAGAAGTACCACACGATCCAGCAATCCTGCTCCTTGACATATATCCTAGAGAAATAAGAGCCATCACATGAATAGATATATGCATGCCCACGTTCATTGCAGCGCTGTTTACGACAGCAAAAAGATGGAAACAACCTAGGTGCCCATCAGTGGACAAATGGGTAAACAAATTATGGTATATTCACACAATGGAATACTACGCAACAATAAAGAACAACGATGAAGTTGTGAAACATAACATGGAGGAATCTGGAAGGCATTATGCTGAGCGAGTTTAGTCAGTCACAGAAGGACAAATATTGTATAAGACCACTATTATAAAAACTCAAGAAAAGGTTTAAACACAGAAGAAAACATCCTTCTATGGTTACCAGGGTGGGGAGGGAGGGTAAGGGTTATTCACCAACTAGATAGTAGATGAGAACTCTCTTAGGTGAAGGGAAGAACAGCACACACTACAGGGGAAGTCAGCACAACTGGACTAAACCAAAGCTAAGAAGTTTCCTGAATACAGCAAACACTTTGAGGGACAGAGGAGTAAGGCAAGGGTCTGGGGACCATGCTTTCAGGGGACATCTAGGTCAACTGGCATAACAAAGTTTATTAAGAAAATGTTCTGCGTCCTACTTTGGCAAGTGGCGTCTGGGGTCTTAAAAGCTAGCAAGCAGCCATCTAAGATCAATTAGTCCCAACCACCTGGAGTAAAGGAGAATGAAGTACACCAAAGACACAAGGAAACTATTAGCCCAAGAGACAGAAGGTCCACGTAAACCAGAGTCTTCATCAGCCTGAGACCAGAAGAACTAGATGGTGCCCAGCTACCACCAATGGCCGCCCTGACAGGAAACACAACAGAGAGTCCCTGAGAGAGCAGGAGAAAGGTGGGATGCAGAACTCAAATTCGAGTAAGAAGACCAGACTTAATGGTCTGACTGAGACTGGAGGAACACCAGAAAGCATTGCCCTCAGCCTCTCTATCAGCCCAAAACTAAAACAATTCCCAGGGCCAACTCTTCAAAGATTGGACTGGACTGTGGGGCATAAAATGATACTCGTGAAGAGTGTGCTTCTTAGCTCAAGTAGATACGTGAGACTAAATGGGCAGCTTCTGTTGGGAGGTGAGATGAGAAGGCAGAGAGGGTTAGGAGCTGGCTGAATGGACGTAGGAAATCAGGGGTGGAAAGGAGTGTGCTGTCACAGTATAGGGAGAGCAACTGGGGTCACATAACAGTGTATGTATAAATTTTTGTATGAGAGACTGACTTGAATTGTAAACTTTCACTTAAACTACAACAATTAAAAAAAGAAAAAGAAAAAAAAAGTAAACCAGGAAACAGCATATGGTATTTGTGCTCAGAGACTGAAGAAAAATGTGGGATGATCGTTGTTATTTATCATTACAGGGTGGAGTCAGAGGGGCCTGTTTAGAATCTTGGCTCTGCCACCCAGCACCTGACTTTACAACGTGGGGCCATGTATATAACTTCTCTGAGTCCCCGCTGCCTCACCTGTAAAGGGAAGTCATCTCCCTCACAGGGTGGCTTAAAGACCAAAAGGTCATTACAGACTAGCTGTATATCCTCCCATGCCAAGTAAATGCTATTCATATGTTTAACAAAATATCCCAAACTACTATATGGTAGACCTATGCTAAGCAATGGGAATGAATACACAGTTTAAAAACAGAATGTCCTTACTCTCAAGGCAATAAAATGTCAAGTACACACTTTGTAAAACATTAAAATACAAACTGACAATTTTGGGAATGAAAATATATCAGCAAGTTACAATTCCAAATCAGGATCTTTCCTTTTCCTATCAGGTAAAAAACATAAATAGCAAATCACTGGAGATTAATATTAAAATATAAATTGCTCTCTTTGGCTGGAGTAGATAATACTAAAAGGCCCTGTTGTTTGGTACTATACGACTTCCTAACAGAATCGGACGTGTCTTTTATTTAAATCTATACATGCTCTATCTACTCCATCGCCTAAGTTTCAAAAAAAAAGAAGTATCTGTCCTTAGGTTGTCCAGGACAGAAATCGTTTCCCTTGAGAGTATTTAAGCCTGAAGCCTTGACTGCGTTTCAAGAACGAGTTCGAAGAATTTTGGGAAATGGGAACCATTAACGAGAATTTCCACCATGCTTGAAGTCTCTCTCTTCACCACTATAACTACCCTTTCAACTCCCTCTTACCCAAGAGACAATTAATTGGTTTAGTAAGTGACTTACTGTGTCTTTAAAAAAAACAACAACAAACAACTTCTCTTTTACCTACCAATGCCAGCATTCAACTCTTAGTTCTTTTCTGCTTATATTACCCTCAGACACAGTAAACAAAGAAAGGCAGAGAATATGCTGGTTATTCTCCCCATCCATACTGCACCCTTCTCTACCTGGTTCTGGGGCCCAGGACGCTGACCTTTACAAACTACTAGACCCCGGCTCCCTTGCCCTCCAGCATCTGGTTGGGTTTGGTCAACAGGAGGGACTGGCAGAAGTTGGGAGGACAGGAGGAAAGGCTGAGCTATTTATTCCCTCTGCTCCCTGTCTGAGTCAAGCCCTGGCCGTGTATCAATTCTCTAATTGGGTAATCTTCCTCCTCCAACCCCTGCCCTTAAATCAGGGGCTCTCAGAGTGTGTTCCCTGAGTGGCACAAAAGGTTAAGCTATTCTCTCATGAGTGTGTAGGGGAGTTTTTGAAAGCTCCATAACATCTGCTATGACAAGACTGAACGCAGAAGTAGATATGAACTTCCAGCTGTCTCCCATTGTGTCAGATGTTAAAGTGACTGGCAAAAACGGAAAACAAGGTCCCTCTTATAAGTAAAAATTTTCCATGGAAAAATAGAATTATTTTTCAAAAAATTATGTTATTTGGTTAATACAGAATGGGTTTACTATTGTTAAAGTCTCTTGAACTTTCTTTAAGTTTCCACCTGTTTCCTGCTAGCACCCTTACTGCCACAGTGGGTATTCCCTTCTCCATCCTTTCCACAAAGGCCCACTGCTGCCTCGCTTTCTGACTTGGTGGGTAAAATGGTGTAGGTGTGTTTAGAGACTCAGTTATGAAAGTCAAAGCTCCATGCTGGTCTCAGGTGTAAGGCACATTCTCCAGCATAATTGTCAGAAGCCCTGTATTGGCAGAGGTACAGGAGAACTGCTCAAGCTTTAACAAAACTGTTCCTTGGGTCACCACTGGACTTTCAGTACTTTGAGTTCATGCTTTATCAGTCAGGGGTGACCAGAGGGACAAAAGGATGTTTTAGGTCTTAAAATTTTAACAAAAATAGGTTTGGGGAGTTACAGTCTCAGGAGGATATGCAATGAATGCTATAGCCCTGCTGAACTTCATCTGTCACTTCAATAAAGGAATCTGGCTCAATTGTAATAGTTTTCTATGATTCCATACCATTTAATAACCCCAATGTTTGTTACTAAAAGTGAAACTCTTCAAATGAAAAAACCTCTGTTCTTGCCTTCAGCAACAGTAAACCCAAAACCAAAAAAACAAATCTGTTGCCGTCGAGTTGATTCCAACTCGTAGTGACCCTATAGGACAGAGTAGAGCTGCCCCATAGGGTTTCCAAGGAGTGGCTGGTGGATTCGAACTGCTGACCTTTTGGTTAGCAGCCAAGTGCTTAACCACTATGCCATCAGTGACCCAAATAAACAGTAAAGGAAGGAAAAACTGGAGAGCTAAATTCCACATGTCCCTCTATGCAGTCAGGCTAGAGGAAAAGCAAAACCTAAAAGACAGAGTGGCCAATGGCTCTGTCCAAGAAGAGAGAAAGGACGGGTCTTCTGCCAGAAAGAAAAGGGAGACAGGGAAGGCTTCACATGGGCTTGGCACAATCCATCCCACTGGGTTGGCTCTTGAATAAAAGAACCCCAAAATTAGTAATATTTTATTCAAAAACCACTATTGTTTTATAGAACCAAAGATAAAAATAATTTTTTTAAAAAAATGATCCATTTGACCATACATTTTTTAAACTTCCACATGTAAACTGAAAAACAAATTCTAAACCAAAGAATCTATTCACTAGATATGTGAATGTATTAAAATATTTATTGTAAACACAGTTCTTACACATGAAAACAGGTAAACAGACCAATAGAAAAATGGATCAAGGATATGAATACATACATCACAAAAAAAAAAAACAGAAATGGTCAGAAATTTATGAAGAAAAATGTTCAATTTTACCAGTACTAAAGAAAATGATAACCAAAACGAGAAACTGCTTTTCAGGTTTTAAAATAAGAATTAGCTGAAAAGGATAATTGTCATGTCATTGCTTAGAGAGGCAAAAAATGGGGTCAAAATTTGTATATACTTTTCAACAGGAAACTGGTTGAAGGAACTATGGAACATGAATTGAAAGAAATACCATAAAACAGACAAAGTAAGGCTGTCAACTAAATTTTAATCTCCATAGTATATTTATTATTTAGTGAAAAAGTATATTAGAAAACAGGATGTACTATATGATTCCATTTTTATTAAGAAAAAATGGAAACACTAACAATTAAAAGGATAAAATATGACACCCAAAACTTCAATATTATCTCTGTTTGAGGAGAGATGATGGTATTTTTATTTTTTCCTTTCTGTTTGTCTGTATTACCAAAATTTTTCACAGAGTAGATATTTCACTTTAAAAAGGGAAACATTTTTAATATAGGTACATGCTTCTCTAGAACAAATATTATGTTGGGACAAATATTTTTTAAAAATTAAAGACAGATCCTGCTAAACAGACAATTAACAACTTCAACTTAACAGAGTAAACACGTGGCCAAGGTTCATGAAAGCAAGGAGGCGCATGCATATAACAGAGCCTAAATTTTTCAAGGGAAGGCTTCATGGACACGGTGACATCAGAGCTGAGGGCTCAGAGCTGAGACCAATGAAAGTCCTCCAGGTGAAGAAGGGTGTCACAAGAAGAGGGCAGAGCACAGGCAGAGCCATGAGAAGGCAAGCTGTTCCAATTCGGCAGGTTGTTTCACAAGGCAGAACCCTGAGGAAGTGAGTGGTGGGGGGAAGACGAGAGAGAAGACCATGGAAAAGGCAGTAGGGAAAAGTAAATACTTGAAGGCCATGCTAATGAGACTGGATTTTATTCAGAACGTAGAAGACAGCGTGAGGGAATTTTAAGAGAGGACACTGTTGACAGGTGTATGGGATGGCCTACATGAATGGAGGATGAATGACAAATCAGGTCACTGAGGTAATCCAGGAAGACTATGATGTTGTCTTAAACTAACAGCAGCCGAGGGGACCAAGAGGAAGTGGTGTGTGGGAGACAGATGTAGGAAGTAGAAACAACAGATCTTGGAAAATATTTACACACAGAGATGGAAGGGAAGAAGGAGGGCTGAAGCTTTCCGACTTGAATAATTTGGTGAAAAGTGATATTATTCCCCATACAATGGAATTCTTAACTTCCAAAGCATGGAAGTTAAGAAAGAGGATAGCTTTGAACATACTGAAATTGAGGTACTCACAGAACAGCCAAAAAGTTATGACCCGCAGGCATTCAGACATATGGGTCTAAATGACCAAAGTTAGGTGTATGCTGAAAATACAGATCTGGAAATTATCAGTGAACATACGGATACTGAAGTCATAGATATGGAAGAAATTTCCAAAAAAAGGGTTATAGTAAGGGAAAAGGGTCAAATCCTGAGAATATCATCATTCAAAGCATTTAATCATTATTTCTCAAGAATCAGTATGCATAAGATTTTACATGGAGCTGGATAAAATACTATTGTCTTCCCATCACAAACCCAACATGGGCCCTTTTTACTACATACCACCACAATGAAATCCAAATACAAGAAAATTTTTAAATAGTTGATAATAAGGCATATTCACCTATCTGAACAAAATGGTTTTTAAAGTGTCTGATATCTCTGAACAATTTTCTGAGTTTACTACTACCACTCAATCTCTAATACTTGCTTAGAAATGCAAAGTTGTAGCAATCTTATTCCTAGTGGGGTTAAAAATTACTTTAATATAAAGTTCTTTAAAGAATCACGTAGAAACGAAAGAGCTACAAAATCAGGACCTAAAAATTCTTCTCCATTTTAATAATTACTTAATATTAGTATACTGCATTTACTAATTACTAAATTTATATATTAAAGTTGATTCGCAAATTGACAAAGATCAGAAGAATTACAGAGTAGGACAAAATGGGTACTATTACATACCTCTTCTTAAATGACAAAATTTTATAAAGTTTTTAGAAAGCAATGTGGCAATACGTATCAGACACACTGAAAAATGCAAAATTTTGATCAAGTGATTCAATTTCTAGGAAGTCATTCTAATGAAATAATGGTTATTTGCAAGTGAATATTAAATATTTTTATTCTTTTGATATATTCTTCATTTCAAGAATATATATAGATATATTCTTGGAATTATCTATCTGTATATATAATGCTTTCTCAATGAACATGATACTTATATAGTACAGGGATAACAAAATTATGAATAATGTAAGTAAATTATTAATAATGTAATTACAGTTTATTTTATGATATGTTTCAATACTTACGAAAATAATCTGTATACTAGAATGGGTACAATAGTTCTAAATTTTAAATAAAATTTGATTTTGGGTAAACACTGCATTCCTATCAAATCCTGAATTTCCTATTAAATATATGCCAAAGCCAATACAGAATATGCCCCCTAGGATCTGGGTTTTCTGATTAAGTACTTCTCACTAATCTACAAGAACAATATAATAGCTTCTCTTCAGCCTTTGGAAGATTAAAGCCCAGGCTTATATTATTAATTAATTAAAAAACCTATGATATTTACTTTAAATATCACTATACTTTAGGTTCAAAGGTATGCCAACCTCTCTTGTACTTATTATATCACAACTTTAAAGCTGTATTTTTTCTGTTTCCAAATTTTAAATTATATTACACAACATGCGCGTAGACTTACATACATATAATACTGACATCATGAACGCAAATTAACTAGAAAAGTAAGTCAATGAGTCAGATACAGAAACAAGAAATAACAAGCAAATTCAACCCTACATAAAAGAAAATCCTATAATGAGTAAGGCCTTATTCTCACTTACTGGATTTTCACTGTCATAAACATAAAAAATAAATTAGGCTCATAAAAGAGAGCTTGAAGAGATGAGTCCATACAAATCTCATATACAAGAAAAACACTTCATTTTACATGACAGTGGGTGATGGATTGAATTATGTCCTCCAAAAATATGTGCTGTAAACCATAACCTCTATGCCTGTGGTCATAATCCCATTTAGGAATGGGTCATCTTTGTTATATCAGTGAGGCAGGATTAATGTAGGGTGTATCTTGAGTCAATCTCTTTTGAGATACGAAGAGATTAAACAAGCAAGCCAGTAAGCAGAGATGGGGGAAGTGAGATGTCAAACCACATGAAGACTGCCCAGCAGCAGAAGCTCAAAAGAGAGAAGGCCCTTCCCCCAGAGCTCACAGAGAGAGAAAGCCTTCCCCTAGAGCCAGCTCTCTGAATTCGGACTTCTAGCCTCCTAACTGTGAGAAAATACATTTCTGTTAAAGCCACCCACTTGTATTTCTGTTACAGCAGCACTAGATAACTAAGACAATGGGTAATTCATGCCAGAAATTTTATTATGAGCCAAATGAAATGTACAAAACAATGTTTTATCATTAAATTATCATTAATTTACATTTAAATCATGACTTACTTAAATCAAATAACTTTGAGAACCATGCTAGGATATCAATGTGTCTTCAGATCAAATCAAGTTAACAAATCCTTCTGCTGTTGTTGTTAGGTGCTGTCAAGTGGGTTCCAACTCATAGTGACCCCGCGTACAACAGAACGAAACACTGCCTAGTCCTGCGCCATCCTCTCAATCATTGTTATGCTTGAGCCCATTGCTGCAGCCGCTGTGTCAATCCATCTCGTTGAGGGTCTTCCTCTTTTTCGCTGACCGTCTCCTCCACCAAGCATGATGTCCTTCTCCAGGGACTGGTACCTCCTGATAACATGTCCAAAGTATGTGAAATGTAGTCTCGCCATCCATGCTTCTAAGGACCATTCTGGCTGTATTTCTTCCAGGACAGATTTGTTCATTCTTTTGGCAGCCCATGGTATATTCAATACTCTTCATTAACACCATAGTTCAAAGGCACCAGTTCTTCACACGTCCTTCTAAGTATTAAATCTAAGCACTTATTATGTAATAATTTTGATTCCTAACTCTTGTCATTCCTCTACAAACTTAACTCCTTAAATATTACCCAGCTGTTACAAACCTGTAACACTGATACCTCCTTTATGTAGACAGAATGCAGAATAAAGATGGAAATAAACCTACTTGGGCTTATCACATATAAAGCTGTTGGGATTACTGAAAAGGAAGTCACAGAAAATAGTGGACAACTGCAATTGCTGTATAACTGTACTTTCTAGAAGCATGGTATTCTACTGATAATCACAGTCACATGGGAAGAAAAAAGTACTGATTTTCTCATTTCTTCACAACACTCATGAGGAATAATTCAGATAGACTCCACACACAGGAAAGGCCTTTATCTTGCTGAACAATGTGAATTATTAAAGATACAGATTTAAAGAATCAAACTACTTATTTGCAGTCAGGCAACTACAAAGGAGACCATCTTTTTATTAGGTGAAATCGAGTATTTTCCGATTTGAAGATAGCCCTTCTTCCCTAAGTATTTTAGTATATATTTCCAACTATCCTAAAAAAGTAAAAAAAATCAGAGCACTTGGATGCAGAGTGCCTGAAGCCCGTCTTCTCTAAGATTTTGGAATCCTGTCTATACTTAGAAAATGAATGCTCTAAATATAGGATTAGAAAATACACACTCAAAACTACCTATGAACAGTTGATTTCATTCATTCACTCAATATATGTTCAATAATGTACATCAGACAGAAAAATAAGCAAATGAGTAAGATTCAACACAAGAAGTCTACCTTTTTGGAGACCACAGTGCTGTGAGAGAGTTAAGTGTTAAAAAGGAAAACGGCTCAGTATCATGAAACTAAGTAATAAGCCCCACAAAGGCAGTTATTCTTGTGTATTTGTGCACTGGTCTAGCCCCAGGACCTAACACAGGGCTTCTCACACTGTGGTCCAGGGACCTCTGGGGATCTCTTCTAGACACCCTTTTGGGGGTCTGCAAGGTCGAAACTATTTTCATAATGATCCTAAGATTTGTTTTGCCCTTCACTTGCATTTCCTCACACGTGTGCATCAAGTTTTACCTACATTACCTAATGTGAGACATCACGGGAGGCTGGACACATAAGCAGACAGGAGAGTGCAGCTGTCTTTCAGAAAGCCAGACACTGAAGGGATTTTCCAAAATTATAAAACAATGCCATCCTTCTCACTGATTTTTTTGTTATGGGGGGAAAATTTTTTTTTTTTCATAAAAGTATGCTAATGTTAATCTGCTGGTGGGTTTGAACTGCCAACCTTCTGGCGTCACCGTGGTTTACCATCACTATCATGGTTATCATCACTATTTCCTATTTTTAAATGAACTAGTATTTTTTAAACTTTCTCAGATTTAATCTCTAACAGGGTAAATATCAACAGATATAACCCACACAAACAATACCTCTTTGGAACATTCACTGGTCTTGCATAAAGGGATCCTGAGATCAAGAAGGAGCCCTGGTGGCGTAGTGGTTAAGAGCTACGGCTGCTAGCCAAAAGGTTGGCAGTTCGAATCCACCAGCTGCTCCTGGGAAACCCTATGGGGCAGTTCTACCCTGTCCTATAAGGTCACTATAGGGTGGCTATGAGTCAGAATTGACTCAATAGCAACCAGTTAACAGAGATCAAGAAGATTGAAAATTGTTGGTCTAGCACCTAGTTGGTGCTCAAAAAATACGGAATCGTGAATGGATCCAGAGGGTCATCGTGATGCAGTGATTACTGAGCTGAGATCTGAGATATGGCCAGGAGATCTATGAGGGGAGTGCAAGACAACGGGGAGGAGGAAGAAGAAGAACTCTTCTTTAATACAGTTTATGAACAATGTTATTTAAAATGTTTCCCAAGCAGTTAAACAACTTGTAGTAAAAGATGAAGAATGAACTGTCCCCCTTACAAATGAGAAACTGGGCAGGATGAGGGGTCCACAGTCATGGCATATGCCAATACCGCTCAAGAGACTTAGTCTGTAATTGTACAGAAAACCTTGATTTCAAAGCTGGACATCCCATTACCCTGCACAGAAAAACTTGTGCTGAGGGAACACAACACGGGGTAGTTAATCACCAGGGTCTCTTGCTTTCCAGAGTACATCAGTTTTAAAATAATGTTATAACGATCATTGTTAACATTACTTGCTGTTAAAAAATATCCAACCAAACGAAAATATCAAATACGTGTTGGCTAGGTGCTCCTTCCTAAAACTATCCATCTATGCTATTATGAGCACATTAGCCAACCCACTTGCTTTGGACATGTCATCAGGAGAGATGAACGGCTACAGGAAGACATCAGGAGTGGTGAAGCAGAGGGCTAAGGAGGGCATGGGAGGCCCTCAGCGAGATGGACTGGCACAGCACACAAAGACGGACTCGAACAAGCTGGGGATTGTGGGAATGACGCAGGACCAGACGATGTTTCATCCTATTGTACACAAAGTCACCATGACTCAGAGTCGACTGGACAGCAGCTAGCAACAGCAACAACATATTATCATTATCCTTCTCTCAACTTTCAAGCCAGTTAATAAACCATTTGGAGTACATGAATGCAACGCAAGACTCTTCATTAAAGAAAAATTCTGAGGGTACTAAAGTGAGAATATAGCATATATTCCTTGAAAGAACACTACCATTCTGAGCAGAATGAGATCTCAGGTCAAAATACTAAGGCCACATTATCTATTTTGGAAGCAGAACCTATTACCAAAACTGAAAATTGAACAGGAACAGAGGTGGCTAAAAAAAAAAATCTGAATTTTTACATCTTTATCTTCATAAATTCCTGGATTACCTATTAGTCAATAAAGGAAAATATAACGAAAACCATATTTAAGATTTTATAAAAGAAAACCAGCTTGTGAAACCATTTTTATAGCTATTATCAAAAGTACACTCTTTAGCATGTACCCCTCTGGTAAGCCCAAAGGCCACAGGGAAAACCCCTTGTTGACCATAAAAGGGCCGCTGCATGTTCTCAGGGAAAGCACACAGGATCTTATTTACAGAAGTAGAAATACATACCATTCCTTTGTGCTCACAGGCACTCCTAAAGCCTGGCCAGAAGAGGCGGGTCCAAGAGCTCAATGCAAACAGGATTCACAAGGTCTATAACATTTTTCCACGATCTAATATACTTTATTTTCCTAGCTTATCTTCTTTCATGACAAAAATATCTACAAAGCATAGGATCGCTATAATTTAACAGGTGGCAGCTCTAGATATACTTGAAAATAAGCATTAAGATTCAGACGGAGGAGAGAAAACACATTTCCCATAAATAAGACTTTTTTTCTAGTAACATTATAGCTGTGTGAAAGCTAAGGAACAAAGGAAAATGTATTTGTGGTCGACAATGCCCTATCCATTTCTTAGTCACTTAGAAGGCTAAATTATGAAAACTTCGGAGAAACAGTGAACCCACGAATTACAGTGACCTAAGAGAGACAAGAAAACACCGCTAACGGTAAATCAAAGGAACGTCATCACTCGGTATACACGACTCACCCTCTATTTAAGAATAATGATGATATTATGATACTGTAGTTGGAGAGCAAAAAATTGATCCAATGAATAGTTTACACTGAAAGCTCTTGGGAACATCTGAGATTTTGGCTCAGTGAAATGTGTCAGCGGCGCCATACAGAGCTCAGGTTTTCACAGCAGGCTGGAGTTAGTGTTTGACGAACATCAACAGTCGTCAAGTCTGCTCATTTCAGCGAGTGAATTCCTTCTAAAACATCTGTGCTTGGTGGTCTCACAGTCCAGAGGGACTCACTCTTTTTTTTTTTTGGCCCAGGACCCATCTAAGCAGTAATACTTCAATGTTCCACCCGCTTCTATTTAAGGGTAACTCCTACAGACCCTCCATGGGTAAAATAAAATGCAAGTCCAGCTCAATTCCCAGAGTACCAGATGTGTCCACAGCACCCGTCAGAAGGGATGCAGACACAACCAGCAGCATCAGCATTGCCATCAGCTGGCTGGACATGCAGACGCAGAGGGCCCCCCAGGCCCCACCCTAGACCTACAGAAGCAGATCTGCATTTTAATAAGATCTGAGGAGGGTTCAAATCTAAAATAAACCCACTGCTGTTCAGTCGATTCGGACTAATAGCAACCCTGTAGGACTGAGGAGAACTGCCCCATAGGGTTTCCAAGGAGCAGCTGGTGGATTCGAACCGCCAAATGTACATTCAAGTCTAACAAGCACTGATCTAATTAAACACACAAAGATTATCTCTTTAATGTTCTTCCCTCAGGCTACACTGAAGCTACACTGGATTGTTTTGTTGGCTTCTCTCCATTAGGCTTTGTTTTTTAATTCCTATTTGTTTTTAGAAACCCTTACATTCATTTTTTTCTTTTTTTTTTTGGAGCCCTGGTGGCAACAGTGGTTAAGAATTTGGCTGTTAACCAAAAGGTCAGCAGCTCAGATTGCTCCTTGGAAACCCTATGGGGCAGTTCCACTCTGTCCTATAGGGTCGCTATGAGTCGGAATCGACTCGACAGCAACCGGGTGCGTTTTGGTTATATTCATTTGCAGGGGGCATTGGTGGTTCAGTGGTAGAATTCTCACCTTCCAAGGATAGGATTTAGTTTGACTCCCAGCCAATGCACCTCAGACAGCCACCATCCTTCTGTCAGTGGAGGCTCGCATGTTGCTATGATGTTGAGTAAGTTTCAGCAGAGCTTCCAGACTAAGATGGACTAGGACGAAAGGCCTGGCAATCTACTTCTGAAAATCAGCCAATGAAAACCCTATGGATCACAATGGTCCAATCCCATGGTGCATGGGGTTGCTATCAGTCGGGACTGGCTCAACAGCAGCTACAATAACATATTCATTTTCTGTTTCTAGCCATAAAAACAGGAAGAGAAAATAAAATTTATTAAATGGACCAGGCATTTTGATTGGAGGTTTCATTAATGTTACCCTGTGAGACAGTTCTTAATTTTACATTTTTTCAAATTAAAGAACAGAGTGCTTAAAAAAGATTAACTGAGTAAGTCAAGGTCATGTAACTAACAAGTGGGTAAACCAAGATTTAACCCAGTTCCAGGCATCACTAAACCACCTTTTGAAACGCTGCCTTCTCTTTCTCTATGGATTACTTAGCCCAAACGTCCAGACTTTTCCTTAAAAGCAATATGTGGAATCACTGCAAATAAAGGCTGGGGTATTAGGAACTGACTTGTCTACATTTAAGAAATGAGACTATCATCTGAGCAAGTCTGCTTAGATTAGAGTTCCTAACGAAATTAGAGCTTTAGTTATAACAAATGACAGTAACAAATTAGAGGCAGTATAATGTAATGATTAAGAGCATGCGCCCTGGAACAGACTAGTTTTGTTGGAACCTCTGCTCTGCCACTTGGCTATGTAACCCTGGCCAAGTGGCTTACAATCTGCTTAAAATGGGGATAATAATAGTAATTTACTTCACAAGGTTTTTATGAGGATTAGAGGAATTAATGTACATAGAAGTGCTTAGAAGCATGCCTGATACATAGTAAGCCCTCGACAGGTGTTCACCCGTTGCCGTCGAGTCCATTCCAACTCATAGTGACCCTATAGGACGCAGCAGAACTGCCCCATAGAGTTTCCAAGGAGCTGTTGCTGGATTGGAACTGCCAACCTTTTGGTTAGCAGCCATGGCTCTTAACCACTGTGCCACCAGGGCTGCTCGATAGGTATTAGCTACCTTTATTACTAAATAAAAGTCCTTACTAGTACAACTTGCTTCTGTTTAAAAAAAAAAAAAATCCAGTTTTCCACTTAGCTAACAGTTGGTAATATTCTTCCAATTCAATAGAACATTTGCATCCCTTTCTTCTACTGATCTTCTATTAGAACTTATCGATCGTTTATATTAAATAGGAACAATGAAACCCATCACCAACATCCTATTAAATAGGAACAATGAAATCCATTACCAAACATCCTTTCACTGTCATAATCAAATCTATGTCCAGTCTTACCAAGTTAGGGCAATTAACAAATAGCCTAAAGACTTTCAAGACAAAAGCAGTAGGAGAAAGGTCAAGACACCTGTCAATAACTATAGGTGGGAGGTTCCGGACTTGGCCTTTACAACCCACTCCCCACTCCCAATTTCTACTCTCTCGGCAAATTCTAACAGATCTAATTTCAGAACAGATCCAAAATCTGATCACTTACCGTCTTCACTCTGGTCCAAGCCACCATTATGCCATTTCCCTCTTTGAACCCATAGAGTCTGTTCTCAATGCAGCAACCATAATCATGTCTATAAAACTCATCCCTCATCTGTTCACCCTACTCCAGGAATAGTAGCCCCCTCGCTGTTCCTCAATCATGCCACACCACTCCAATCTCAGGAGCTTTGCTTCTGCTATTCACTCTGCCTGGAATGCACTTCTCGCCATGTGTCCTCACGTCTATGCTCAAAGTCTCAGTGAGAACCTCCATGGCCTATTTTAAACTGCAGTAACGTTCCCTACCACCATATTCCCTACCCCTATTCACAGCACTGATCACCTTCTATTTAACTAAGTAATTTACTTGTTTACTTATCCTAAGTGCCACAAGGGCTAATGTTTTGTATGTTCTGTTCATTGTTTTTTCATCTGTGTCTAGCATCGTGCGGCATATGTAATAAATGCTCAACAAATATTTGTTAAAAGAATAAATGAATAGAGAATTTTATAAACATCTAGTATTTCAAGGTAGAAATATATATTATATATGTGTGTATGCATACATATATATGCATGTATATCGTTAGAAAAAACTTAAGACAACAATATGATATCTCCTTCACACACACACACACACATATACAAATCCTTAAATTAAAAAACAAATATTGACAAGAAAAAGCTCAACTATAATTTGTAGAAGCTGTAACAACTACTAAGGAGCCCGGGTGGCAGTGTTTAAGCCCTAGGCTGCTAATGGAAAGGTTGGCAATGCGAACCTACCAGCTTCTCCAAGGGAGAAAGATGCGGTAGACAGCTTCTGTAAAGATTAATCCATTGTCATCAAGTTGATTCTGATGCACAGTGACCCTATAAGACACAGTAGAACTGCCGCATAGGGATTTCAAAGCTGTAAATCTTTACGGAAGAAGACTGCCACATCTTTCTCCCACAGAGAGCTGGTGGGTTCAAACCACCGATCTTTCTGGTTAGCAGCCAAGCACTTAACCTCTGCACCACACTATGGGTAGTTCTACTCCATCCTACAGGGTTGCTTTGAGTCGGAATCAACTCGATGGCCATGGATTTTTGTTTCTGTTTTAGTTTTAACAACTACCGCATCTCCTTCCGAAGCAGGAAAAGAAAACGAGTAAATTTATAAGTTTGTGAATGAAAGACCACCCCCTCCTAGTTAAAAAGGCCACTAGTTAAAAAGGCCATAATGCAGCAGTTTAGCTCAGGAAGTAGATGTGATCACCTTATACAAACGAAACTGCAGGAGACAACTGACAGAGTATTACTCATTTGGACAGGATGCTGGCTAACAGCTCATAATCTTGCAAAAAGCACCCTGGGAATTTTAATGATCTTACAGACTCAGCAGTTTAGTTTCAATTCTCATCTGAATAATACCCAATCCTATAACACTCTCTCTCTATTATGATACTCACTCATAGGCTCAAAATGATTCCTGAATTACCTGGCCCAAATCAAATGCCAAGAACTAGGAAATTAGAATTCATATCCTGTCTTCTCATACTCAGCTTGGTAATACTTATCATTACAAGAACAGGGTGCTCTAATCTTGGTATTTCTTCTTGTAAATGTGCAGCATTTATAACAGTTATGGGAAAATGGGTAAAACTAGGTTATATCCTATTTATTCAAACAGCCTACAGAAGATACAAAAAGGGTATTGTGAGTCCTGCAGAAAGTACTCATACTGTTAACATCTGACAGAAAACAGGGAGAAAAATAATTTTAAAAATCAAGAAGAAAATATGAAATGATGAAATATTTCCTTATCTACTATCCAGAATACCGGCTGTGTAATCAGATTGAGGCAAAAATAACTTCTCTAGTTTCAGAGCACATAATACATAAAATTTGTAACCAGAAATACAAAATATATAAATTAGGAAAAGAAACCAACCCACTTAAAAAGTACACTATCTAGCCAACAAAGAATTATATATACAGCAAAACTGTCCCTCAAATACGATGGTGAAATTAGGACATTTCCAGATAAACAGTAATTAAGGGTCTGTAAAAACCAGACCAACTTTACAAGAAATATCAAAGGGAGTCCTACAGACAGAGAGCCAACAACATAGACAACAACCTGAGATTAAGACATACAACAGCATCAGCTAACCAACCCACATAAAGAATTCTCAAAAACAAAATAATGCTAAAACTGAAAACAGGGAACCAGAGACATCAATCTGTAAATGATGACAACTGCAAAACAAAAAAGAGGGAATAAACGGTGTTGTTATGGAACTTCCATACGAAGAGGAAGTCAAGGTGATATTAATAAAAGATTAGTTTAAACTTAGGAAGACAAAGGTGAATCTTAGGGTAACCAGAAAGAAAATTAACAAATATACTCATCAAAATAAAAAGAGGAAAATTATAAAGACTCAGTAAACACAAAGTCAACAATGAAGGATATGAAAACAAAATCCATAAACAATAAGAGCTCACCGCAAGAAGTTAAGCAGAACAAAGAAACCATCAACACCACAAAAAAAAGCACAATAAAATGTCAGAGGTGAACTCATACCAATCAATAATCACACTAAATATACCAGGATTAAACACACAAGTAAAGACACAGAGAGTGACAGAAAGGATTTAAAAACACAACTCATCAATATGCTGTCTACAGTAGACACACCTTAGACACAAAGAGATAAATAACCTAAAAATCAAAGGTTGGAAAAAATATATCAAACAGATAATAAGCAAAAAAGAGCAGGAGTGGCAATGTTAATCTCTGAGAAAATAGACTTTAAGGCAAAATCCACCATAAAAGACAAGGGAGGACATTATATAATGATTAAAGAGATAATTCACTATGAGGACATAACCATAGTAAATACATATGCACCCAATGACAGGGTTCCAAAATACATAAAACAAACTCAACAGGATTGAAAAGAGAAATAGACAATTCCACAATAACAGTAAGAGACTTTAACACGTCACTTTGGTGAAGGACAGAACAACTAGAGAGAAACTCAACAAAGATACACAAGATCTAAATACCACAATAACCCAACTGGACCTCAGAGACATGTACAGTACACTCCAACCAACAGCATCAAAGTACACATTCTTTTCTAAGGCACATGGAACATTCTCCAGAATAGACCACACAAAGCAAGCCTCGATAAATTCAAAACACTGAAATAATACCAAGCATTTTCTCTGACCACAACACTATAAAAGCAGAAATCAATAACAGGAAGAGCAAAGAAAAAACATTAACTATATGGAAACTGAACAATGCCTTGCTTAAAAACCACTGGGTAACTGAAGAAATTAAAGATGAAATAAAAAAAAAATCCTAGAATCAAATGAGAATGAAAACACACTATATCGAAGCTTTTGGGACACAGCAACAGTAGTACTCAGAGGGCAACTTGTAGCTATAAACACAAACATCAAAAAAGAAGAAGGGGCAAAAATCAAAGCATTAATCCTACAACTTGAACAAATAGAAAAAGAGCAGCAAAAGAAACCCACAGTCACCAGAAGAAAGGAAATAACAAAGATTAGAGCAGAAAGAAATAAAACAGGAAAAAGAAAAACAACAGCAAGAATCAACAAGACTAGAAGCTGGTTCTTTGAAAAGATCAGTAAAATCAACAACCCACAGGCCAAACTGACAAAAGAAAAACAGGAGATGATGCAAATACCCCAAATAAGAAATGAGACGGGGGACATTACAAAAGAATCAACTAAAATGTAAAAGGATCGTAATAGAATACTATGAAAAATTGTACTCCAATAAATTTGAAAGCATAGAGGAAATGGACAAATTTCTAGAAACACACTACCTACCTAAACTAACATAAACTGAAGTAGAAAGTCTGAAGCAACCCATAACAAAAGAAGAAATTGATGAGGCAATAAAAAAAACTCCCATCTAAAAAAAGTCCTGGCCCAGATGGATTCACTAGAGAATTCTCCCAAATATTCATAAACGAGCTCACACTAATGCTACCAAACTGTTTCAGAGCATAAAAAAGGAAAGAATTCTCCCAAACTCATTCTATGAAGTCAGCAAAACCCTGATATGAAAGTCAGGCAAAGACACCACCAAAACAGAAAATTACAGACCAATATT
This sequence comes from Trichechus manatus latirostris, assembly GCF_000243295.1. Lineage (NCBI taxonomy): Eukaryota > Metazoa > Chordata > Mammalia > Sirenia > Trichechidae > Trichechus > Trichechus manatus. Next base: position 1,953,041 of record NW_004444025.1, read on the forward strand.
CCTCACGAATAAAGATGCAAAAATTCTCAGCAATATTCTAGCCAACAGAATTGGGCAACATATCAACAAAATAACACATCTTGATCAAGTGAGGATCATGTCAGGTATGTAAGCATGGTTCAACATTAGAAAATCAATGTACTGCACCACATAAATAAAAGAATGACATGATCATCTCAATTAATGCAGAAAGGGCGTTTGAAAAAGTCCAATATTAAAGTCTGATAAAAACTCTCAGTAAAATAGGAATAGAACGGAAATTCGTCAATATAAAAAAGGGCATTTACATAAAACCAACAGGCAACATTGTTCTCAACAGAGGGAGTCTGAAGACATTCCTCTTGAAAATGCAAACTAAACAAAGATGCCCTTTATAACCACTCCTATACAACATTGTCCTGGAAGTCCCTGCTTAAGCAATTAGCCAAGATGAGGAAAAAAATGGCATTCAAATTGCAAGGAAGACGTTAAGATGATATGATTCTATACACAGAAAATTCCAAAAAATCCAAAAGAAAGCTACTGGAACTAACAGTAGAATTCAGCAAAGTGGCAGGATATAAGTTTGACATACAAAAATTAATCAGATTCCTCTACACCAACAAAGAGAACTTTGAAAAGGAAATCAGGAAAAGAATATCATTCACAATAGCCCCTTCCCAAATATATATATATATATATATATAATGCTTAGAAATAAACCTAACCAGGGACGTAAAAGTCTTATAGAAAGAAAACTACAACATGCTACTGCAAGAAATCAAAAAAGACCTATATAAATGGGAAAACATACCACACTCATGGATAGGAAGACCTGACATTGTGAAAATGTCAATACTACCCAAAGTGATCTATAGATCTAATGCAATCTCAACAGCATGTTTTAAGGAGATGGAAAAACTAATCACAAACTTCATATGGAAAGGAAAGAGACCACTGATAAAATAAAGCGTTATTGAATAAGAAGAACAAAGTAGGAGGCCTCACATGTCCTGATCTCACAATCTACTACACAGTCACAGCAGTAAAAACAGCCTGGTACTGATACAAGAACAGACACACAGACCAATGGAAAAAATTGAGACACCAGAAGTAAATTCATCCACCTACAGACAGCTGATCTTTGACAAAGGGCCCAAGTCCATGAAATGAGGAAGAGACAGTCTCTTTAACAAACGGTGCTGGCAAAACTGGATCTCTGTCTGTAGAAAAATGAAACAGGACTCATACCTTACCCCATACAAAAACTGACGCAAAATGGATCAAAGACCTAAATACAAAACCTACAACTATAAAGATCATGGAAGGAAATACAGGGACAACCTTAGGGGCCCGAATACATGGCGTGAATACTATGCCAATCATAACTAAAAATGCACAAACAACAGAATATAAACTAGATGAATGGGACCTCCTAAAAATTAAACACTTATTCTCATCAAAAGACTTCTCCAAAACAGAAAAAAGAGAACACACAGACTGGGAAAAAATTTGTGGCCAAGATGCATCTGACAAGAGTTTAATCCCTAGAATATGCAGAAAACTTCAACACCACAACAACAAAAAGACAAACAACCCAACTGAAAAATGAGCAAAGCACATCAACAGACATTTCTCCAAAGAAGACATGCAGGCAGCTAACAAACACATGAAGAAATGTCAGGACTATTAGCCATTACAGAGATGCAAATTAAAACTACAATGAGATACCATCACACCCCAACATCAATGGCACTAATCAAAAAAACAGAAAACAACAAATGCTGGCGAGGTTGTGGGGAGACTGGAATTCTTACACACTGTTGGTGGGAATGTAAAATGGTACAACCACTATGGAAAACAACATGACACTACCTTAAACTCTAGAAATAGAAATAGAAATACCACATGATCCAGCAATCCCACTTCTAGGTGTATACCTTAAGAGAGATAAGAGCTGTAACATGAATAGACATATGCACACACATGTTCATTGCAGAATTATTGACAATAGCAAAAAGATGAAAACAACCTAAGTGTCCATCAACAGAAGAATGGATCAACAAACTGTGGTACATACACACAGCGGAATACTACACAACAATAAATACTGATGAATCTGCAAAACTTCTCATAACATGGATGAATTTGAAGAATATTATGCTGAGTGAAATAAAGCCAATCACAAAAGGACAAATGTTGTATGAGACTAGTATTATAAAAAAAACAAGAAAAGGTTTGGTTGTTGTTGTTGGGTGCCATCCAGTTGATTCTGACTCAGTGACCCTATGTACAAGAGAATGAAACACTGCCCGGTCCTGCGCCATCCTCACAATTGCTGTTATGCTTGAGCCCACTGTTGCAGCCACTGTGACAATCCATCTCGTTGAGGGGCTTCCTCTTTTTTGCCGACCCTCTACCTTACCAAGCATCATGGCTTTCTCCAGGGACTGGTCCCTCCTGATAACATGTCCAAAGTATGTGAGACAAAGTCTGCCATCCTCGCTTCCAAGGAACACTGTCTGTACTTCTTCCAAGAATGATCTGTTCATTCTTCTAGCAGCCCATGGTATATTCAATATTCTTCGCCAACAACATAATTCAAAGTCATCAATTGTTCTTAGGTCTCGTTTATTCATTTTCCAGCTTTTGCATGCATATGAAGTGACTGAAAATACCATGGCTTGGGTCAGGCGCACCTTAGCCCTCAAAGTGACGTCTTTGGTTTTCATCACTTTAAAGAGGGCTTTTGCAGCAGATTTGTCCAAAACAATATGCCATTTCATTTCTTGACTGTTGCTTCCATGGGCATTGATTGTGGATCCAAGTAAAATGAAACCTTTAACAATTTCAATATTTTCTCCATTCATCATGATGTTGCTAATTGGTCCAGTTGTGAGGATTTTTGTTGTATGTAGAGGTATAATCCATACTGAAGGCTGTGGTCTTTGATCTTCATCAGTAAGTGCTTCAAGTGCTCTTCTCTGTCAGCAAGCAAGGTTGTATCATCTGCGTATTGCAGATTGTTAATGAGTCTACCATCAATTCTGATGTCACATTCTTCTTCAGATAGTCCAGCTTATCTGATTATTTGTTCAGCATACAGACTGAATAAGTATGGTGAAAGGATACAACCCTGACACACTCCTTTACTGATTTTAAACCACACGGTATCCCTTTGTTCTGTCCAAAAGACCACCTCTTGGCCTATACAGATTTCTCATGAGCACAATTAATTGTTTTGGAATTCCCATTCTTCACAATGTCATCCATAATTTGTTATGATCCACACAGTCAAATGCCTTTGCACAGACAATAAAACACAGGTAAACATCTTTCTGGTATCCTCTGCTTTCAGCTAAGATCCATCTGACATCAGCAATGATATCCCTCCTTCCGTGTCCGCTTTTGAATCCAGCTTGAATTTCTGGCAGTTCCCTGTCGATGTACTACTGCAACGGTTTTTGAACCATCTTCAGCAGAATTTTACTTGTGTGTGATAATAATTATATTGTCCGATAATTTCCACATTCTGTTGGATCACCTTTCTTTGGAATGGGCAGAAATATGGACCTTTTCCAGTCAGTTGGCCAGGTAGCTCTCCTCCAAATTTCTTGGCAGAGACAAGTGAGCACTTTCTGCTCTGCATCTGTTTGTTTAAAGATCTCAACTGGCATTCAGTCAATTCCTGGAGCCTTGTTTTTCACCAATGCTTTCAGTGCAGCTTAGACTTCTTCCATCAGTAACATTGGTTCTTGATCATAGGTTTACACACAGAAAAAAACATTCTTTGATAGTTACCAGGGAAGGGAGGAGAAGGGAGGGTAAATTACTAAATACAGTTGGCCCTCCATATCTGCGGGTTCTACATTCACAGATTCAACCAACCACAGATCAAAAACATTTGGGGAGAAAAAAAAAAGATCCTAAGAGCCTGGGACAATGCACAAGGCAGCACAAGGCAAGACAGGGTTCCACCGGAGGAACGCTAAGTGGCTGTAAAGGAAGACGCTCCCGGGGGACGGAGGCAGCCCACCCTGACACAATTTGGACAAGTGAGGACACTAGGAATGGGGTCACAGACTCGCTCGGGTGCATCTTGGCCCGACCGAGGATCTGGTAAGGCATCTTTGTGGCAGAGGGCTAGGGCCCAGATGGAGAGAACAAAGTTGGCAATCCCAGGACCTAGCGCTCTCTACACCGTGCATGTGGTGGTGTCCAATGCTACCCAGGACCTCCTACCTGAAGGACCCCTGGCTTGGAGGGCAGCCTGTGCTGGAGGAGCTGGATGCAGCATCTTTAAAAGTGCCTGCTTTGATCTAGCACCTCCCGCGACTGCCCTAACCTGACCCAACCATCACTATTCCACTTCAAAGCGAAACACTGTTCATTCCGGTGCTATGTAAAAAAAACAATCATGACATTTTATGTAAGGTACTTGAGCATTTGTAGATTTTCATATCTGTAGGGGTCCTGGAACCAATCTCCCAGGATACCAAGGGACAACTGTAGATGGAAGACATGTGGTAATGGTGAAGGGAAAAGCAATACATTATACGGAGGAAGTCAGCACAACATGACAAAGGCAAAGGACGACACTGAAAGGAACACAAGAACGAAGGGCAACTAAGGCAATTACTATCCCAGAGGCAATGCTGCAACCATAAGTAGACAGGTATGCGAAAAAAGTGTAGGAGGGTGTAAGGGAGCACACCCACCTGCAGACAGAGGTTAGGCTGTGGATATCTTACATACATAATTGTAGGTGCTGCATGTATATTAACAGAGACAATAGAGCACAGTCATGGAAGCTTCTTATGCACAGCTAAACACCTTCCAGAACGAGATACTGGGCTTGAAGACTAAGAACCATAGACTCAGAGGACATCACCTGGCACAACACTGTTCATAAAAACAATGTTCTACATTCTACTTTGGTGAGTAGGATCTGGGGTCTTAAAAGTTTGCAAGTAGCCATGTAAGATACAACTAGTGGTCTCTTCCTGTCCAAAGTAAAGGAGAGGAGACTGAAGAAAATCAAAGACTCAAGGGGGCAAGCAGTCCAAAAGACAAATGGACCACATGCACCACAGGCCACATAACCCTGAAACCAGAAGAATTAGATGGTGCCCAGCTACCACTACCGACCGCTCTGACCAAGATCACGATAGAGGGTTCCAGACAGCGGGGGAGAAAAATGACAAAAAAAAATCAAATTCGTAACAAAAAGACCAGACTTACTGGTCTGATAGAGACTGGAGGAATCCCCAAGACTATGGCCCTAAGACACCCCTCTAACTTGGAACTGCAGCCATTCCCAGAAACCACCTTCCAGCCAAGCAATAGACAGGCCTATAAAATAAACAATAACACCAGAAAAGAACACACTCCATAGAACAAACAATTATACAAGACTAAAAGGCCAAATCTGCCCAAAAGAAAAGATGAGAAGGCAGGAATGGGTAGGAAAACCAGACAAAAGAAAACGGGGAACCCAGGGTGGAAATGGGGAGAATGTTGACAAAGTGTGGGGATTACAACCAATGTCACGGAACACTCTGTGTACAATTTGTTGAATGGGAAACTAATTTGCCCTGTAAACTTTCATCTAAAACACAACAAAACATTTTTTCAAATATACTATGCAATATTTCACACAAGATGATCACACTTCTTTACCAAGGAAAATTATAAACAAATGTGTTCAACGAGGTTTTGTATCTCTGTGAGGAAAAATGTCCTTGGTATTATTTCTTCATATAATGAGCATTTAGAAGTTATTTTTTAAAGCAACAAGCCCCTTTTTCTAAGGCAACAGTCAGCTCAAATTTGCCAATGTCACTGAAGGAAGAGCTACTGCTTTTGCTCAAGAGTTCACCTTCTTATCATCCATACAACATAAACTGAAAGACACGTCGGGATGAGTCAGACAGAACTGAGGACTGAGTTAGACGCCTGTTCTAGTCCTGCCACCAATGACCTACATGACTGAGAAAATGACTCCGCCTCTTAGAGAACGACCTCACCTATACAAGAAAGGGAGACCTAGACTGCCTCTAAACCACAGCCAGTGCCTATTTCCGTGGTTTAAAACCCTTTTAACCTTGAAAATTTCCAGAACAAAAACAACAAAAAGACACCAAGGTTATTTACAAATGCTTGAAATACTTTTTAAAATTATTTCCATGAAGAAAGCAGGGATGAATAGCCTCAGGTTCAAAACTAAGAAGGCTAGAAGCAGAAATGTGTACCACTCTGCTCAGACACCTCCAAAAACAAAGCCAAGCCCACTGCTGTGGAGTCAATTCCAACTCATAGCAACCCTACAGCACAGAACAGAACGGCCCCATTGGGTTTCAAGGCTGTCATCTTTATGGAAGCAGACTGCTACATCTTCCTCCTGTGGAGTGACTGGTGGGTTCGAACGCTGACCTTTTGGTTAGCAGCCAAGCACTTAACCACTGTGCCACCAAGGCTCCTCAGACACCCTCAGTGGATATTAATGAGCTAATACTACAAGTCTTAAATATTAAGACATAAAGAAAGAGGTGGGTGTGATGGACAAAAGAGACTGAACTCTGATCTCTTAGGATTCTAGCCACTAGGAAGTAAACAAGATAGAACAGCAAGGAGGAGAAAACAAAAAAAATAACAGGGACACACAGAAGCCACCGCCTAGTACCTCTCCCTAAGAGTGTGAGTGCCTGTATGAACAGCTGTGGCCTCACAACCCTCTGCCCTGGATGTGCCTGCCACAGCGTGTGCTTCCCTCATAAAATGCCCCATTTAGAGTTCTCCCCCATCCGGCCGTGACGCAGAGGCCGGTGTGCTCCTTCTGAGGAGTGCCGGACTCTGCACACAGCTCTGCCCATCTGAGACACGAAATCAAAATCAATATCCTGAGGCAGACATGGCAACGAAGGACGAGGGCAACGTGAAAAAATAAGACTCAAGAAACAACGCATTTGTACAGTTTTTGTTAGGTTATTTGTTTCCCTGCTATTTTACTTATTTGCTGTTTATTTAAGTGAAGACAAATCCATGAGGGTGGCATACCAAAACACCTGCCTTAGTCGAAGTATAATCGCAGACACCCACATAAAAAAAGGAGTCATCTCTATCATTCTTTCTAAATCCTTACCACTGAATGAATCTCCAGCGTCACAAACACCAACTGAAGTGTTTCTTCCAAAAACTACACAGTATTTCTTAGAATTGTCTACGTGTTTTTGAAGCAACTTTTATTCTTGATTTTCTAAAAAGTAGCCACAAAACAGATGAGTTTATAATGTCCATCCACTGCAGAATGTGTGAGTGTGTGGCCTCAGGGTCAAACCAAAACAGGACAGGGAGGAATCTCCGGGCTTCAGAAAAGACAAGGCGCTGGTATATCTGATGGACACACTCAGAAAGGCAAATGAAGTTACAGTCTCAGTGTTGTACTTCACCTTGCTCTTTCTCATCAATGTGGTTGTACAATTCTACACAGACTCACACACGGAAACCTATACAACAATGTTCACTGCAGCACTTTTCCTAATAACCAAAAGGTGGAAAAAACCGAAAAGTCCATCAATGGATGAATAGAGAAACAAAACATGGTACCTACACACAACGGAACATTACTCAGCCATAAAGAGAAATGAAGTTCTAATACATTCTACGACATGGATGAACCTT
>NW_004444025.1:1960896-1974973 GCF_000243295.1 Trichechus manatus latirostris
TCTAATACATTCTACAACATGGATGAACCTTAAAGGCGCTTTGCTGAGTGAAATCTGTCAGTTGCAAAACGACAAACACTGTATGACCTCACCTGCATGAAATCAGCAAATACATAGAAACAAAGATTATTTGGGTTACCAGGGATGGGAGGGAGGGGAATAGGGAGGCTTTCCGGAGGGGCATTGAGTTTATGTTAATGGCGATCTAACGGTTTGAAAACGGATAGTGATAAAAGTTAGACAACATGAAGAATGTAATCAACGTCACCGAATCATAAATATGGAAACTGTTAAATTGATGAAGGTTTTGTTATAGATATTTTCACCACAAAAGGAAAAAAAAAGTCTATGCAGTCTATATAGATCTTGCATGCAGCTGCAAAGGGAGGTTTGAGTTTTTTTTTTTTTCATGGTTTATATCTCATACACTTGTCTGTAAACAAAGCTCTTACTGTGTGGCTTAATGGCATATTCCAGATGTTTCCAACAAGTGTACCAAAAAAAACTCCACGGTATTTTCTTGATCTTTAAGGCTTAAGAGTAGGATGTACATACTAAGCTTTAAAAAAAAGGAAAAAGAAGAAAAACCCAAATAGTGCCAAATGTTGGCAGCTATCTTCTTTCTTCCCAGACAAAACTCTTAGGTCTAGTGAAAACAACATTTCTTGTAAGGTGCCAAGAACAACACAGGGAATTGTCACGCTGCTTCTCCGAGGCCGACCACTGCAACAACCTTACAGCTTTGACCGTATCCACGTCCAGCCTCCGGGAGAAAACGAAGAGCCAACTTTAAATCTTAACCCTGAAGGGTCACTTGAGGAATGTCATCTCCTAGGCTTCTAAAAACAAGTCATGCCTTTTAAGCGCTCTCCTTTCGAACAGAAGAAAACGTTTTTGTTTGTATTTGCTCTCCCCCACCCGAGCATTTAAATTAGGTTTCAGACATTAGCACAGCATTTTTTCTAATACCGTGAAAATACAAACTTACTACAGAAAATTTAGAAAATACCAAAGGTGTAAGGAAAATATCAGCACTCCACTGCCTCCCTCTATCCTTTGAGATAAAACAATGACAACATTTTAGTATATTTCACGCTAGTCGTTCTACATACGTAGAAATGTTTATATACACATACAAAATGATAATGATATGCTTTGTAACTTCACATTATCGTGTGAGCCCTTTCCCATGGAGAGACAGCATTTCGATCATTACCCTGTATCCCATGAGTAATGACAGCTTTGGATAATTCACAGCATTTCTCAGGCGAGGTTTACTGCTCCACTGGCCAGCCACGGGACCAGCGTAAAATTCACGGATGGCATGTGCAGCTGAAATATGAGAAAGGTGAGAACGGATTACAGGGGAGAAGAGTGGAAGCACAACCGTCCATCTCTAAACACATCTGGTTCCTCAAGAAATCAGAATCACCTTTGTAAAGGACCAAAAAGACAAGACAAATTAATTCTCTGGTCTCCAAACATTAAGGGGTCTTTGAAAGAGTCATGATTATTCCTTTAAATACTCAAACCCTTTAAATATGTCGTGTTGTTGTTTTTAGGTGCCTTTGAGTGGGTTCTGACTCACAGTGACCCTATGTACGAGGGAATGAAACACGGCCCTGTCCTGCGCCATCCTGGTAAATGTGTGTACAATACAGAAAATGAGCCATTTAATTGGCATAATGGTGAGAAGTTAAAAAGCATTCATTACTGTTAGCCTAAGGGCACGATCTCCTTGATTAACATGCAAACTAACAGGCAAAGACTCTAATGCTCACTTGTTTTTTTTCTTCTGAGCATTCACCTCATTCAAGTTGGTCATGAAGGAGTAATCACACGCACGCACACACACGCACACACGTACACGCACGTACACCAATGCCGTCTATGGTGCAATGTTTCCTTATAACAAACCCGCCTCAGGAAATTATTAATGAGGGGTTAGGAGGTTACACAGTAGCTAAGCCCAGAAGAATGTCTGTGCAGAGAGAAACTACCTATTCAGAAAGGAGAACTGTTTGGGGAGGACAGGAGTTCGAAAAGGAATTCCTTCCTAGCAAAGACATTTTCTACACTACGCAAAGCCAAAATAAAATGAGTCATTACACTGCACATTTCCTCCCTCTCTTATTATTAGAATTATGGAAACCACGGACAGCACAAATGGGGTGCAGAACCGCACTCCCCACGCCCCCTTGAAATGTTTCAGAAAGGATCTTGGATGGTCTAGGTTCAATTCTGAAAGAAACTATTAAGAAGAACTGGAGGGCATTTGTTTGTAACTTCAGCTTTACCTATAAAAAGAGAGATAAGGGGAGTATGGAAAATAAAGCAGCTTGACTCAGAGGTCCGCAAGCACGCGGCCCCAAACACCAACGCCTCGGCCCTTTTTCTGGGCTATGTGTGCTACTAGAAGAGGTCAGACATTTAGACCAGTGGTTAAACAGGCCAAATGAATGGCAGTGTTGACTTGGAAAAACCTATTTATATTCACAAAAACACACATCTCTGAAATGTGTGTGATCGGTGAACTGCTAAATGACCATAAATTTGAAAACATTCTGCGAAATGCAAAAAGAAAAAAACTGGTAAGTCTGGCACAACTACCAAAATTAAAATGTCGATCAGTATGTCATTATAACCAGTAAAATCAGAAGTTCATATTTTTGTAGCTTTAAAAATTTACTTATTAGTTTTTCAACTTATGAGGTGCCTGCCAAACCCTGACGGAAGCCCTGTGAATACAGAGGGTTCCATTCCAAGCAGGGAGGTACAATTTCCTTGTAGCTCACTGTATTTCATCTCTAGAAGAAGGTGCTTCTAACATCTGTCATTCGTTTTTCCAACAAATAGCAACTGAGCACCTACTGCCTGCCGGGCAATTTTCTAGGCGCTGCAGATAAGGCAGCAAGAGAAAAAAAAAAAAACTACAATTAGCAACGAAAATTTCAGTCCTCATAGTTTGCATCATACGGCAAATTTTTTCTCCAAGAAAAGTATTGCTAAATTTATTAAATTGGTTTCCTTGTGAGATTTCATTCACTCTACAGTTAATACACGCAAATAGTTTAAAGGGAATGCATAATATACAAGTTTCTGTATTTATATACGGTTGCATGTGAATATGTCAACATCAGATTTTTCTTATTATTTTGAAACCACTAGGAGCCATACAAGTTGTGAGTGACAGACTGCGAATTTGTGAGTGTTTTTGTTTCGTACTGAACAATCTGTTGAAGGGCAGTTTTCTCCGACAGGACACCTCCTGAGGCAGAAGTTCAGCAGGGCTCTGAGTGGTTTAATGGTCTAGGGCATGATACTAATTCCAATGGTATGTGACAAGCAGAAGGCATTCCCTGCCTCTACTCTAGAGCTGGCTTGGTTTTGTGGTATGACTTTAGCTGGAAGAAGGTCTCTCTGAATTTGGCCAAAACCTGAGCCTGGAGACCCAGACTCTAACTGGTTGGAAAGATTAAAACCCCTGGCTCCTCCTGCAGACAGACTGCACAGACCGTCCTACTGAATCCCTGGAGTCCACAGAGACACTCAACCCCCAACACGCTTCACTTTTACAAACTCTGGGCCAATTCAAGCATAAACTTCAGAGGCAAAGAGAATGCTAGTGAAATATAAAACTATGTGGAAAGAGGAAAAAAAAAAAAAGCCCTTCCCCTAGGAATATTCTTCTGCTTCAGACTTCCTTCCCAAAAATTAGTACAGTGACAACTGTTGGTCATATGATATTACTTGGGGTGTAACCTGTTTTAATGTACACTGAAATGAAACCCCCCCCCAAAAAAAACCTACTTATAAAACATAGGACAATGTATTTAGGCAAAGTAATAAATCTGCTGGATTTAAAAATACTGGATGATTTGAATAAGTAAAATCTTTTTTCTAGGGCTTTTGCTAAATATCTGAGTCTACCAACATCCTTTTTGTCCTTAAACAAATAAGGTGTTTTCCATAAAATGTAAGAGGAATCATGAAACAGTCAGAAACAAAGAATTTCAAATCACAGAATAATGGTGTTAGCCTAAATTATAGGTTAATTATGACACACACAGATATAATGATATTGCCAAGTTTCTTAGGAAATGTAAAACTTACTTATGGTCATTAAACTGTGGGATCAGATATCAATATTTACCACTATGTAGAAAGTCAAATACAAATCTCTATGAACATTTTAATGAAAAGTGTACTTTTTTCCACTGAAATTACTGACATCATTGAAACTTGATCTATTAATGTTTTAAGATATGAACTATTCTTTAACCTGGCATCTATTATTGTACAAAGACCTTATTCACACACAAAATGTGAAAATCAATTTTGGCATCTACACAAGAATGTAAATAGCATAGGCCCAATTATCCTCAATGGTCTAAGACACTTCCTGATAAATGAGATACCTAGCAACTAAACACTCAATAAATCCATCTACTAATGGACTGCAAAGCCAGTGATCTTCTTCAGCCTTCTAATACACAGCCAAGGAGATTTTCTCAGCATTGTTTACCTAAAAAAAAGATTTTTTTCAGCACCAAAATAACACATAAAAAGATCAGTGAACAATCTGTGTTCATTTAAAAATGTACGGGCATATAATACATTTTTAGTCTTTTAAAAAAATGTAAGGGAAAGTTTGTTTTCTGTCTTACCTATATTTAAAACAATTACCTACAGAGGAAACATGCTGAATGTTGTCTTTGAAAGGAAGTGCAAAGGAAAACTGAAATCAAGTAAAATGTTTGAAGTACCAACAAAGAGCCTAGGCACAAAGTTTTAATGACTGACATAAAAAAAAAAATAACATCTTAAATAAGGTTCATTTGCTCAAAAGGGAACTGATCTTAAAATTTCTTTTATCCTATGTCTTAGGCATCCAGTGATGCTCTAACAGAAATACCACAAGTGGATGGCTTTAACAAAGAGAAGTTTATTCTCTAACAGTCCGGCAGGCTACAAGTCCAAATTCAGGGCATCAGCTCCAGGAGAAGGCTTTCTCTCTCTGTCAGCTCTGGAGAAAGTTCTTTGTGATGCAACAGTCTTCCCTTGATCTGGCAGCATCTCTGAGCAGGAACCTCAGGTCCAAAGGACGTGTTCTGCTCCCAGCACTGCTTTCTTGGTGGTATGAGGTCCCCCTGGGTCTCTGCTCGCTTCTCTCTTTTATATCTCAAAACAGATTGGCTTAAGATACTAACCAATCTTGTATACCTCATCAGTGTAACTGCCACTAATCCATCTTATTAGATCATAGCGATTGAATTTACAACACATAAGGAAATCACATCAGATTAGAAAATGGTACACAATTAAACAAAACTGGGAATCATGACCCAGCCAAGTTGACAGATATTTGGGGGGGACACAATTCAATCCATGACATCCTATAAATGAGAAAGCTTTCTCCAATGCACAAAAGGTTTTCATCTTTAGTCACCAACTGTTCTGCAAACCTTGCATTCCACACTGAGTTAAACAATCAGCCCTCAAGGTGCAAACTCAAAGAGCCAATCTGTTAAAGACTTAGCAGTCTGGTTCCTGTCTAGACTGCTTTCTAGACTAGAGACTCTTGTCTAAAGAAGTAATCTGGGAGGACCCTGTTGTTGTTAGGTGCTGTCCAGTGGCTAGGACTTTCAAAAGGATCAGTAAGAATGCATTCACACTCAAATGTGATATCCACCAGCAAACGTGATGGGCTGCCCCGGTGGCGCAGTGGTTAAGAGCTATGGCAGCTAAACCAAAAGGTTGGCAGTTCAAATCTACCAGCTCCTCCTTGGAAACTCTATGGGGCAGTTCTACTCTGTCTTATAGGCTCACTATGAGTCAGAATCAACTCGATGGCCATGGGTTTGATTTTTTTTTTTTTTTTCCTACCAAATCTACTTCCAATAATGCCACTGCATTTTTTGTATTATTTTTTCATTACATCACTGCACAAGCACAATTTCCACACTGCTGTACAACTGCATGATAGTGTTATTATAAGTTAAATTACTAAATTGCATTGTCTTTTTAAAGTAGAGAAATAAGATGTACTCCCAACAACGCTTCTGAAATCTGATTGTTCTTAAAACCTTACCAGATGGTAATACTTTAAAAATTGCCATTAGAAGACATAAAATGTCTTCCTACCAAAAGATGTATGTCTCTTTTTTCCAAAATGGTGAAATCCAGGTTCTCTAATAAGCATGAGCAAGGCACAAAATATGAAAACTTGGATATTACCCATCCATCTAGGAAGCAGTCCATGTTCCCTATCAATAATCAGTATTCTCCCTCCCAACTCCCGTCTCCAGCCTAGGAACTAGGAATACGAGGACACAGCTGCCTGAATGTACTACGTAAGACGCACAAAGTCAGTCTTCCTAGCTGCTAAATAACATTCCTTCTAATTCTGGCTGACTTCAAAAATTGATATAAGTGAAGACAATCCGCTCTCACAAAAAGAAACAAAAGGAATGTAAAAATAATCTGGTCTCTAAGGGTCCCGAACATTAATTAGTATTGCCTTTAAATTTGCTGGGAAACATAGGCATAACTTTGTGTAGACTGGGTACTGTACTTATGGAAATAGCAGAGAGCATGGCTTTAATTTGGTTGTGACACCATAAATATTGGCATACTGAACATGTGCTCACTGCCATGAATTCTGAACTCTCTCTCCAGGGTCTGCTTCTGTTTTGTCCCCAGGCCAGAACTAAGGACTACTCGCCCATAATCTCATGTGAGCAGAGCTGAGAAAATAAACTCTTTTTCCAGGAAAAAATACATCCTTCGAGTGACTTTTTAAAATAATAACTTTTTCAAGATTTTTGCTCTACGTAAGATAAATTACAATTGTCAATCTCAAACCCTATAGAGAGAAAAAAAAAGATGAAAAATAAGAAAGCACAGACAGGGGAAATAATTCAAAACAGAAAATGAATTAAAGCCATTGAATATGGACCTTTGATAATCAGATTCTTCTCTATAATAAACTGACAGCAATCCAACTTTATCATAAAGTTCCCTACTAAAATTAATTTTCCTGGAAATGCAGCATTTTTTTTCTTCTGGAGGAAATAACATTTTAAGTAGTCATCATTATAATTTTGCCAATAAGGTTCTTTGCAGATTCATTTTACTCAGTCTAAGCAGAAAGACTAAGAGGCCCTTCCATGTATCCCCTTTTAGTTCCTCAAAATGAAGCCAGACATCAGTTGCATCCCCCAGTTGTGAAATAAGGCGTATGACTCCGTTAGAGCCTATCAATGATGACTTATGACAGCAGATGCCAACACCACAGCACAGCAGGCTGCAGGAGGTCTAAAGAGGCTGCTTTCACTTCACTTACAAGACCTACCACCCAGTGGGCACTAAGCTAAAGATTATTCAACATTTTATTCTGACACTAGAAAACCGTGAGACTCAAGACACTCATACTATAAGAATTCAAAGTACAAAATGGTAAATTCTGTAATATTCTGGGAGTTTAGAGAAGGCAGACATGCCAGGTAGAGAGTAATAGGGAACTCTGGTAGAAGGGGCATCAGTCAGGCTGGGCCTTAAATCCATGCTGGTTTTGAACATGAAGAGCAAAGATGACAGTGAACTTGTCCCTCATCCCACAAGCACTGACCGGTCCATTACCTCATCATCTGGCATCTGGACTATTGCAAAAGCCTTAGAACTGGTATTTCAGCCACTAGCTTCTCCATCTTGATACACCTTTCTTGGAAAGCAAAAACCAGCCAAACCAACAAAACAAAAAACCCCTGATCATTCAGTAAATACTCAATGACTTGATATTAAGAATATGAAAATAGAGAGAAAAAATTGAAAAAAAAGCCCTTATTATTAGGAACTATCTAGGAAAACCGGCAGTCGTGAATAACGAAATGGACTGCATAAAGATCGATATCCTAGGCATTAGGGAGCTGAAATGGACTGGTATTGGCCATTTTGAATCAGACAATCATATTGTCTACTATGCCAGGAATGACAAAGTTGAAGAAGAATGGCATCACATTCATAGTCAAAAAGAACATTTCAAGATCAATCCTGAAATACGACACTGTCAGTGGTAGAATAATATCCATACACCTACAAGGAAGACCAGTTAATACGACTATTATTCAAATTTACGCACCAACCACTAATGTCAAAGATGAGGAAATTGATGATTTTTACCAACTTCTGCAGTTTGAAACTGATCAAACATGCAATCAAGATGCACTGATTATTACTGGTGATTGGAATGTGAAAGTTGGAAACAAAGAAGAAGAATCGGTAGTTGGAAAATAGGGCCTTGGTGATAGAGACGACGCTGAAGATTGCAAGACAGAATTTTGCAAGACCAACTACTTATTCATTGCAAATACTGTTTTTCAACAACATAAACGGCAACTATACATGGGGAACTCACCAGATGGAAAACACAGGAATCAAATTGACTACATATGTGGAAACAGATGACGGAAAATCTCAATTTCATCAGTCAGAACAAAGCCAGGGGCAAACTGCGGAACAGATCATCAATTGCTCATATGCAAGTTCAAGTTGAAGCTGAAGAAAATTAAAACAAGTCCGTGAGAGCCAAAATACAACTTTGAGTATTTCCCACCTGAAATTAGAGACCATCTCAAGAACAGATTTGACACATCAAACACTAATGACCTAAGACCAGACAAGTTGTGGAATGACATCAAGGACATCATACGTGAAAAAAGCAAAAGGTCAGTAAAAAGACAGAAAAGAAAGAAAAGACCAAAATGTATGTCAGCAGAGACTCTGAAACTTGCTCTTGAACATAGAGTAGCTAAAGGAAAGGGAAGAAACGATGAAGTAAAAGAGCTGAACAGAAGATGTCAAAGGGCAGCTAGAGAACAAAAAGTATTACAGTGAAATGTGCAATGACCTGGAGACAGAAAATCAAAAGGGAAGAACACACTCCGCATTTCTCAAGCCGAAAGAACTGAAGAAAAATTCAAGTCTCGACTTGGAATTCTGAAGGATTCTATGGGCAAAACATTGAATGATTCATGAAGCATCAAAAGTGGATGGAAGGAATACAGTGGCTGTACCAAAAAGATTGGTCGATGTCCAACCATTTCAGGAAATAGCTTACAGTCAAGAACTGATGGTATTGAAGGAAGGCGTCCCAATAGAGGGTCCCAGACAGAGCTGGAGAAAAATGTAGAACAAAATTCTAGCTCACAAAAAAAGACCAGACTTACTAGCCTAACAGACTCTGGAAAAACCCTGAGAGTTATGGCCCCCAGACTCCCTTTTTTAGCTGAGTAAAGAAGTCACTCCTGAGGTTCACCCTTCAGCCAAAGATTAGACAGCCGCATGAAACAAAACAAGACTAAAGGGGCACATCAGCCCAGGGGCAAGGACTAGAGGGCAGGAAGGGATGGGAAAGCTGGTAATAGGGAACCCAAGGTCAAAAAGGGAGAGTGCTGACATAATATCATAAAACAATATATGTACTAACTGTTTAATGAGAAGCTAGCTTGTTCTGTAAACCTTCATCTAAAGTACAATTAAAAAACAAAAAAAAGAAGAAAATGTGGAAGGAGGGATATCACTGCAGATATCAAATGGATCTTGGCTGAAAGCAGAGAATACCAGAAAGATGTTTACCTGCATTTTATTCACTATGCAAAAACATTCGACTGTGTGGATCATAACAAAGTACGTATAACATTTTGAAGAATGGGAATTCCAACACACTTAATCGTGCTCACTAGGAACCTATATATAGACAAAGAGGCAGTCGTTCCAACAGAACAAGGGGATACTGCATGGTTTAAAATCAGGCAAGCTGTGCGTCAAGGTTGTATCCTTTCACCATATTTATTCAGTCCGTACACTGAGCAAATAAACTGAGAAGCTAGACTATCTGAAGAAGAATGCAGCATCAGGATTGGAGGAAGACTCATTAACAACCTGACATATGCAGATGACACAACCTTGCTTGCTGAAAGTGAAGCAGACTTCAAGCACTTCCTGATGATCAAAGACTACAGCCTTCAGTGTGAATTACACCTCAACATCAAGAAAACAAAAATCCCCACAATTGGACCAATAAGCAACATCATGATAAACGGAGAAAATATTTACATTGTCAAAGATTTCATTTTATTGGATCCACATTCAATGCCCATGGAAGCTGCAGTCAAGAAATCAAACCATGTATTGCATTGGGCAAATCTGCTGCAAAGACCTCTTTAAAGTGTTGAAAAGCAAATACATCACTCTGAGGACTAAGGTGCGCCTGATCCAAGCCATGATATTTTCAACTGGCCTCCTATGCATGGGAAAGCTGGACAATGAATAAGGAAGACGGAAGAGGAATTGGTGCCTTTGAATTATGGCACTGGCAAAGAATACTGAATATACCATGGACTGCCAGAAGAACCAACAAGTCTGTCTTGGAAGAAATACAGAGTTCTCCTTGGAAGCGAGGACGGCGAGACTTGTCTCATGTACTTTGGATATGTTATTAGGAGGGACCAATCCCTGGAGAAAAAGTAGTATCAATTCATTGGATTAACAATGATGTTGTGCTTGTTTAATCTATTATACATTTTGAATTTCTGTGAAAGAATTAAACGTTATTTTTGCAAAATAAAAACTATTAACTCTAATTCTCGGACTTAGAGCTCTAAGAGCAAGCCCAACTCTGAGGAACAGGGAGTCATCTAAACATATGTATAATAAAAATCAGTTGCCATCAAGTCGACTCTCAGAACTGAGGTGTATACCACAGAGTGACTCTACTATCTGCCTGAAACTGAGGCATGTCGGACGATGCAAAGTTACGCAAAGCTATGGAAGCTCTGACATCTGTTGTAAGCACAAAAAACAAAACAAGTTGCCATGGAGCCAATCCTGACTCATAGTGACCCTACAGGACAGAGAAGAACTGCCACATAGGGTTTCCAAGGCTGTAATCTTTACAGGAGATGACTGCCCCATCGTCCTCCCGCGGAGCCGCTGGTGGGTTCGAAGGCCAACCTGTTAGCAGCCAAGCGCTTTAACCACCGCACGACCAGGGCTCCTATACTGCAAGCACAACACAGGTTTTTTTAAACAACTACTGAATGCTCCTTAGAAGTGATGATGGCAAGACTTTGGCTTGCTTACTTTGGACACATCATTGCTAGAAAAGCATACCATTTTTGGTAAAGTAAAGGGTCAGCGAAAACAAGGAACGCCCTCTGAAATGGGTTGACACAGGAGCCTCACAGTGTACTCAGACATATCAATGATCATGGGCAACATTTTCATTCTGTCAAACACGGGGTCCTATGAGTTGGAACTGAATTCACAGCAACTAACAACAACAATAACAAAAGCCACCCCGAAATTTATTGGGATGGGTTCAAGTTATAGCAATTGTTTACTCCAAAGAAGAAAACACCTTTGTATACACATTTTACACTCTCTAAAGAGCACTGTAGTCTGCATGATTATAGAGTAGGGATTGCATATACTCCTGTCAGGGAGAATCTTTACGTTCCTGTAATAACTGGCAACATGTATATGGAAGTGATCTATTGAATGACTCTTGAGTCATGATCAAAATACAACTTTATTTTTGCTGCTCCTGGATTTTACTACATAGGGGAAATCTTCTCCTGCCCCAGGATGAATATTCCTTTAAGACCATATATTTTCAGCTCACTCTTAAGTGATATGGAGTTCTAGAATAACTTCAAATATAAATACTGTTACACTGTATAAGAAAGAATATCCAGTCCTTTGGAATAATTAAATTCTAAAGCTGAAGCCTGCTAGAAAAGAGGTGAATGGGTACCTAAGGCACAGAGATGGAAAAGAGTTGTTTTCAAGATCACAAGGAACCCAATTTAAAGGCATAGCTGGCAGATCTCAGGTTTCTCCCTAGACTTTAGGCCATCTAGCCCTAAATTACACATTTAAAAAAAAAAAAGAAGGAAACAGCAAGTCACACATTGCACAGGACTATAATATCCACTATTGTCCGTTGTTTTTAGGCCTGTGGAGCTGGAACAGCTCTGTCAGCTGCCAAACTTCCAGCAGCAACATTTGAAAGTTGCCAGTATGGTGTGATGCCATCAATTTTTAAAACTTAGAAAGGCTCATTGAATTTTACGAAGGGTTTCTTACACAATCGCTTCCTTTAAGACCAAATGAGTCAACCATGATTGAGAGAAGTTTCAGAATGAATAAATGTTATGGGATCAACATAGAAATTATCTCCTTTCCTTTGATCACTTCAATTTCCAAATTAATTTCTGGCTTCCGTTTCCACTAACCATCACCACCAATGCGTAGCCCCACACATTCTTATATTCCTGCCCACACAACCCTCCCTTTTTGGAGCATTCTGGCACGATCCTCACGCCCAATTTTAGGGGAGGTAAATTAATATCCTAATGCAGTAAAGTGGCTTCCTAAAAATGAGACAACTTGGGATAGGCGTTATTACCTACCTGTTATGCAAGGTCACACCAGGTTGGTTATAATAGCGGTTTTATTGCAAGACTCACAGTGTTACGGTAACTGTAAATCAAAACTGTCGCTGGATTTCTCCTGTACATAGCTGTAGTTACGAGTTTACTCTTACAAGCCGGAACAGTTACTTTACAATTAGTTTAGCCATGTCTGAGCCCAGAAGAAAAATTTCAATTTTAATTACCTTAGTTTGCTTGAACAGCACCCAGTGCTACCAAAAACCAGGTCAACTCAACTTTTCACACGAGTTTCTAAACATTTTCCAAAGTTGCACAAATTTATAAATGTGAATACTCAAAATTTTAAGTATGTTTTCAGACTGCAAGGTAAAATAGCAATAATGGTTTTCCATGCACCAAACAAAAAATAAGTCTGTAACCCCATTCTCAAGCTAGAACACGGTCATGATCCTATAAAATACAATACACATCCCTGAATTCGGACTGAAAATCTATCACTTAAACGTCCAGTAAATGACCCTATTTGTTTACATGGCCCTGTAGCTTTTTTATGGTCTTTCCATAAAGAAGTTATTACATCCATTTCTTTTGTTTAAGACGGTTTGAATGAGCCCTAGAACCACAAACTAGTTAAACAAGCTCTCCTTGGATGGACGTGGTCTCCTATAATTCACCACTACCGGGGAAATTTTCTGAACAGTGTTTGTAGTTTGGAAACACCACACATTCCTACACACCAAAGTATTTCCTGTGCTTTATGCAGTTTAAATGTTCGGCCAACAGATTAAATAAATCCTATTTTTCCATTTTTCCAAGTAAAAGAGTGGTATTTGCACTTCTTCCAGAAGATTTGCACCTCTAAGTGTTTTGCTCTGGTAGGCTGGCCATTCATAAATGACTGCGAAGGAAGAAGAGCACAAGGGAAATGTGAAATCCAGACACCCCAGCTGATTTCTTAGGATGCAAATGTTAGTTCGAAAAGGAAACCATTTTAAAGCAGTTAGTTTAATGGGGTGCCCAACTGATGCCCACTAAAAGTTCTCTGTACAGACTGAAGAGACATTTTCTGCCATACAAAAAACTTTTATTTTTAATAAGCATAGAGATAATTTAATCCCAAATTTTACATTTTTCATTGTGTCTTTAAACTTCCAATTTGATAATATTCTCAGGAAAACAGAAATTAAAACCACTTTTAAAGGGTTAACATTTATCAATTAAGTATCCAGACTCTCTTAGCATCTCTCAATAGGCTGGTCAGATTCAGACCCAGGAATACTTGCTCTTTTTTTTTTTTTTTTAATTCCTGCTTTTCCTAAAAATAGAAAGTTTGACTGCAATGACTAAAGCAGAGCATATATAGTTAAGCTCATCACAAATATCTCTAGTATACATAAAACTGCAATCTAAATCACAAAAATGCTACTGTACGATGAGGCTTATTATCTTATATCCTAGAGGTATTTCATTTTCATGGTGATGGTGTTAAGTGCCGTGGAGTCGGTTCCGACTCATAGCAGCCCGATGTACAACAGAACCAAACCCTGCCAGGTCCTGCATCATTCTTATTTTCATGCAGAGCTCCAGAAATAGTTTACTTTTTTAAAAACAAAAGCCAAGTC
>NW_004444025.1:1976206-1977914 GCF_000243295.1 Trichechus manatus latirostris
AAAACTTCAAAGTCCTTCCCTTAAAAGTGTTAAGGCTATTTTCTTTGCTTCTCGCAAGGTAACAGCTTCATTACACTAATTCAGAGTGCTGGAAGCTGCCTCCTTTTTCTCACGGTCTCCTGATGCCTCACCCAGCCTCATTCTGCATGCCATCCATTTTGTGAATGAAGTGTGAAAACTGCTCTTTGTTTACATAAAGGAGCCAACCTAGAGTGGTGTGGACACGGGCTTAGCGTCTCTGAGTGGAACTGAGGCTGTGCAGCCTGTTCTTCTAACTAGTTCAGAACTTCCAAGCGCGCCTAAGGACTGGAAGAAAATTCCAGCAGTAAGGAGTTAGCTGCACACACCAACTCAGAACTCTGCTACCACATGCCTGCTTAGAAAATAACTGACAATACAAGGTTCTGATTAAATCTGAAACATGAAGACAAGTTCTTCTTTTGCTGTGTGTTAAGGGCAAACCCCGCGGGAAGCACGTACTGCAAACACCATCGGGCGCTTTGCATACATCCACCCCTAAAACATTCCCATTTGTTTCCTGCCTCTCCTTCTATCTAACACTCTAGACCCCTCTTGTCTCTCATATGTGATACACATTTTTATACATCCATTCCTTTGTTCTGGCTGTTCCCTCTGCCTAGAACGTTCTCCTCTTTTTCCCTCTCAAACACACTTCAAAATGTCACCTCCTCTGTGGGAACTTTCCTCTTTGCACTTCTTCTCCAGGCAGAAGCAACTAGTTAGTAAATCAGTAGAGAATTTTTGAAGTGAAATAAAGCACTCTGCGTACCCACAGCACTTTGAGCACAAAACTAACAGACCATGCAATACAGGAAGGGCCTCCCGTCCCTCTCAGACGCGGAGCTTATTCCTCTGTGTACCCCACACCTAGCACAGAGCTCAGCAAAGAGCATATGCTCATAAAAATTTGCTGAATGAAAACAATGTTCTAATAAAACATTAGACCATTTAACTTACAAAGGAAGAGGCACGTGGCTCTGAGTTCTGGCTTGGAGTCAGACCTAGGTCCAAACATTTACCAGCTGCGGGACCTTGGCTAAGTTACTTAGCAAGCGAAGCCTGGTGTTTTTCCTAAAACCTCATGCAGAGGTTATAAAGATAAACTGCATACTATCTACAAACACTGAGCACAAGTGTATCACCCAGCAGGCACAGCTCACAGGGTTGCCATTATCAAGCACCACCAAACACGGACTCACTCAGAGCTATTCAGAACCATTTCACTCGCCCCAAGGAATGCATCCAAATACTGGCCCTCCTCGAGGACTAGGGTGCACCTGACCCAAGCTATGGTGTTTTTAATCACCTCCTATGCATGTGAAAGCTGGACAATGAATAAGGAAGACCAAAGAAGAATCGATGCCTTTGAGTCACAGTGTTGGTGATGAATGATGAACACACCATGGACTGCCAGGTGAACAAGTCTGGGAGGAAGGGTAGCCAGAATGCTCCTCAGAAGCGAGGATGGCGAGACTTCATGTCATGTACTTTGGACACTTTAACAGGAGGGACCAGTCCCTGGAGAAGGACATCATGCTTGGTAAAGTAGAGGGTCAGCGAAATAGAGGAAGACCCTGGACGAGATGGATTGACACAGTGGCTGGAACACTAGGCTCAAACACGGCAATGACTGTGAGGATGGCACAGGACTGGGCAGTGTTTCACTCTGTTGTATACACGGTCGCTA
>NW_004444025.1:1978719-1989533 GCF_000243295.1 Trichechus manatus latirostris
AAAAAAAAATATTAATCTTACTAACTGAGCTAGGCTTCAATAATCCATTTATTATAGCTCCTCTTTTTAGCTCTTTTGGTTCTCAGATTTAGGAACTTTACAAACAAAATGTTTGAAAAGGTAAATTAGTATTGTCTTAGGCAAGCCATTCAAGTTTGCAGCTATAAATTCATTTTCTGATTTTTTTTTTTGTACCTTAAAAGGAAATTTCAACTTCTGAAGAAAATACCCTATATGATACAGTGAAAATCAAAATTAAGGACACTCTTAAATCTATTTCAAAAACAATAAAAGGCCGTGACTTCCAGGGCACACTAAACCATACTTATTTACTCATATCTATGGTGCTTTTACCAGAGACATCCTCTTAATTAAAACGTTCAAAATGATTTAAAAAAAAAAATTCCTTGTGCAACCAAACATTCTAATCTCACTCCATCCCCTCCATCATCATCAATTCTTAAACCAAAATATTAAAATAAATGCCATTCATCCACCAATATACCTGCTTAAAATAAGGCTCTATCATATAATGGTATAAATTCTAAAGGTAGTATTTCCAGTCATCTGCCAATTTGTCAGATTTCTCTCCAAACAGAAGTATTTTTTATTTATTTACTTGGTGAAAATATACACAACAAAACATACACCACTTCAACAATTTCTACATGTACATACAATTCAATGACATAGACTACATTCTTCAACACGTACCAACTTTCTCAATAACCTCTTCCAAACTATTTCACCATCATTAACACAAACTTACTGCCTCCCTAAGATTCTCATCTGTCTTTTCAAGTTGATGTTGTCAGTTTGATCTCATATAGATAATTCTTTAAACTTAATGCAGATATTCTTTCCTAATTATGTTAAACTGTTATTTGGTTTAAAGATGACTTTAGGGGATAGTTTCAGTTCAAGGTTTAAAGATTTCCTCAGGGTAATAGTTTCAGGGGTTCACCTGGCCTCAATGACTCCCGAAGTCTGGATTCCAGGAGAATTTGACACTCTGTTCCACATTATATCCCTTTTGATCAGTATTCTTCTATAGAATTCTTGATCTACCTTATTTCTACACAAATAACGTGCGCCTTCTACGTCTGTTTACCAACTGCACTGTCCCCCTCAAGGTATTCTCGTAAGTGCCACTATGCTAATTTTTTGTATACTGTCGTAAAAACATTAGCACAGTCATTTATGAAAATACCTCATGAAGGGGAGAGCACAGTTAGAAACATAGAAGGTATCCAGTAATGGTAGGTGGGCACCATGCAGTTCTGGCCTCATGGCAAAGGACACAGTTGTTCATGGAGGTAACTGGACACATATTCTATTTCCTCCACCGACCCTGACCCTCCTTCTTCCTCTGGTGCTCCCAGTGAATGCAGACTAATTGTTGTACTTTTGATGTCCACTTGCAAGCTTTTAAGACCCAAGGCACTACACAATGAATTAGGAGGCAGAAAAGAATCACCAAAATCAGTATTAGGCTAATGGACTGAAGCGTCCCACAAAACCATGACCCTAAGCCTCTGAACTGAGGAAACAAATCTGATAAGTGCTTGGTTGTACATAGTCGGTATCAGCAGCTGCTTTTGTTTTTGTTTTTAAATCTTCTAGAAATATATATAAAACATTTTTTGGCAGTTCAACATTTTTCAAGTGTATACCTTATGATGTCAGTTACATTAGATATGTTGAGTAATCATCACCACCAATCAATGCCAGATTTCCTTTCACTGTAAACAGATATACTACTTCCCAACCAGGAGAAGTATTACAATATAATTAGTCAGATTCTCTGTTATATTTAATCAGTGTGATGATTCTGAGATGAATTTCCTTAGTGTTCCTGTAAATAACATCACAGGAGCAAGGGATGCCCACCTCCCCTCATACCTGGAAAGCAGGCTATCATCCAAAATAATAAAGAAACGCTTTTATACAAAGCATCTGAATTTTGAAACTAAAGTTCCATTTGCCTAACTGGTTGTCACGTAGGAAAAATATATCAACACATTAGCTGTTCAATACTTATGGACTCAAGAGTGACCTTGACAAAGTCACTTCAGCTCTCTAAGCCTCAATTTACACATCAGTGAGGATAAGCTCAGGGGATCCTTCCACACTAACATTCAGTGCACCGTTGTGGATGCTGATTTCTAGCCGTGCAAGGTTTCACATCATCAGTCAGCCACAAGCAAAAGACGAAAGCACATGGATTTGGAGGCGTGTCAGCCATTCACCATTCTCAAGTCTCTGGTCCATATCACATGACCACCCTCATCTTTAGAAAATATAAGGGTCTACACAGCAATGGCACCTTTAAAACAGTAATTTGCACCAGTTCTAGGAAACCTACCCACCTGCTTGGTACATGCTCATTTCGTAACATATTCACTGAGATTTTCAAACAGTATTTTAATCGGAATAGCGATTGCTACCAGTAAAAAAGTTTATCTACTATGGAAAAAGTCAAGCAATGTAGAAATGTCAAGACCAATAAGACATTTTCACAGATGGCCTGCTATTTCAGTCAATGCCACAATCTAATATGGCCCTACACTTAGAACCACTCATTGAGCACGTAACATATGCCACATCTGTTCCAGGTGCTGGCGCTTCCTCAGAGAGCAAGTCCACGCTCTCAGGAACTTAGGGACTACAGGTGTGGAAGTGGGCAGGAGGAGAGGTAATAGATAAATAACAACAAGAATATCAAAGAGTGATGAGTGCTATGCCATTAATTAACCTTGATGTGATAGAGAGCAAGAAACTGATACTCTAGATGAAGGAGTCGGAAAGAAGACCCCTCTGAGGAGGTGGTCCGTATAATCTAAAGGACAGGAAGGTGTTAACAGCTGCCCAGTGTTAGCCAGAGAGGCAAGGACAACCAACTAAGTGCTGCAATCTCACGCCCAGTGTCCCAAGTCTCCTGTCTCCTCCCAGGCCCTAAACCTTGAGGAGAGAGAACCAAACGGGCTCCAGAAGGGAGGCCTGAGACAGGCTGCCCTCCTTCCCTACTCTAGATCCTTCGAGCCATGGACCAGGCCTGAGCTACCAAGAGGGCAGGACAGGAGACAGGAGTTTTAACCTCAGTATAAACTACGCTGCTCTTACGTTTAACAGCAGCATATGGCAGGCACCCTGGGTAACCAGGATAGAGGGCAGCAGGGGCAGAGCGGTACCCTGGAGGCATCACGCTGTGCCAGGCATTAACCACGTCATTTCCGGATTATCAAACGGTACAGCTGTCCCGAGGAAGAGGTAGGAAGAGGTAGCTGCTCCTTCCCAACCCACTGGTAGTATTTCAGTATTTTCACCAGTCTAACCTAAATGTGGAGCCCTGGTGGTGCAGTGGTTAAGAGCTCGGCTGCTAACCAAAAGGTCAGCAGTTCAAGTCTGCCAGCCGCTCCTTGGAAACCCTATGGGGCAGTTCTACTCTGTCCTATAGGGTTGCTGTGAGTCAGAATCAACCTGACAGCAACAAGGATGGAAAAAAAAAAAAAAAAACCTAAATGTTGGTGATTTGAACCCACCCAGCAGCATTATGAAAGAAAGGTCTGGAAATCTGCTTCCGTAAAGACTGCAGCCAAGAAAACCTTATGGAGCAGTTCTACTCTGTAACACGTGGGGTCTTCATGTACAGTAATCGAGTCGACAGCAAAGGGTTTAGTTTTTTTCGGTTTTGGTACTGCCGGCACATGATGTCTGAAAAGCAATAATTAGGTGTGTCCTTAAGAGACAGAAAAAGAAAATTTGTAAAAAATCATAATTATAGGTAGTGCCAGAGAAAAATACAGAGATTATTTAATGAACAAGTTACACAGAGATAAAAGTAAGTAAGTAACAATCGATATATGATTATGTGACGAAGAGCAGTGCGGCTGAGAGGGGACACAGGACAATAGGAAGATGACCTAAATCAACTTCTTTTCACCAAGCGGTGAGGAGAACCAACATCACTGAATCAGCCCGTCCAACACTAAAGGACACTAACACACCTCTTGGGCTTGAAATTCAAATCGATGGTGGCTTGCATCCTTCTGAGTCGTATTTGGAAAAAAAGTATCAAAGATCCCTTTTCTCTATCAAATTGTGCTAAAACTGGAAAAGAGATTATCATGAGTACAGTTGCTGAAATATTCCAGCTCTATGGAGTCAGTGGCTTTCAAATGCAATGAGAATACATAAAAATCGCTCTCACTAAAAAGAACTAACTGGGTTTATTACCACAAAGGGCAGACTGGGTGTAAATAACTTCTCTACAGGGAGGGAAAGCACTGATAGGGTTAGACGTGTCCTCGGGCCTGGCCTGTAATTAGCTCAACTTGTCCATTCACACATTGAGGTAGAGGAGAATCTGACCAATAATCAAAGAAGATTAATTTTAAAGTATAAATATCCTGCACTCAGTTGATATTTTCTGCATGTGTATCTGTAATTAAACAGATCACATCACTCATAATTGCTTTCTCCATAATCTCTAATTCCAAAGGATACTGGGAACATAAGGAAGAATGATTTAAGACTCAAAAATTCGGGAGGACGCTTGTGGAGAAAGGTTTTTGCAGAGTCATATTACATGTGAGTATAGAGATGGTTCAAAGCAGAGGTTTTACACACCTGAGGATTCTGAAGCAGTCAAATGGTCTCATTAGGGTACTTTGAACTCCAGTAGCAAATCCTTTTCTCTCAAGCATCACTATGTCTTTTGAATGACTGAAGAGCAGGATTGGCAGAGGAAGCAGGGAATAGTCAGTGGGATTTATTCTGGACATGGAAAGTGAAATCCATGGGTGGCAGGTAGCCAGAGGCAAAGCAGAGAACAAAAGCATCTTTAATTAAACAAACAATACCAGTTTGACCGGGGACACAAATTTCCCAACTACAGATATTTAAAGCAAAGGAAGACAGTGACTATTCTGGCTGTGTATAATGCTTTCCAAAAAAAAAAAGAAACATTAAAATTAGAATAAGAAGATGGAGGGGCTTTGACCATGACTTCTACAATTTTGGTTGGTACATATAGAAAAACATGAGAAACAAATCTCAGCAGTCTGGGAACTTTTTTTTTTTTTTTTTTTTTTTTGAATATTTTATTGTACTTCAGGTGGCGCAGTGGTTAAGAGCTCAGCTGCGAACCAAAAAGGTTGGCAGTTCGAATCCACCAGCTGCTCCTTGGAAACCCTATGGGGCAGTTCTACCCTGTCCTATAGGGTCACTATGAGTAGAAATTGACTCGATGGCAATGGGTTTGGTTTTTGGTATGGACATTATTGAAAACGTTGATTCAATAATTCACTTCACACACACTTATCATGAGTACTCTGTTGCTACAAAAAGTGCGAAAGTTTGCAGATAAAACTTAGAATTTTAGTGCCTCAAAGGCCAATAAACATGAAATGGAAGTCGATATAAAGAAAAAAATGCATGAAGTAAGTTTCAGGAAGGAAAAATAAGAACTGACAAGGCTAAGCTTTCGGTGCCTGAGACTGCTCCACAAAGCTGCACTTTTATAGAAAATGTAGTATTATATCGTGGCATCTATTTACAACCAGTTAACAAGAAATACACTGTTCCTGAAGATTCCTACAGACGGCTGAACTTTCGGTACACCCATTAGAGGTAAAATACAAAGTATATCTGATTAAATGTAGATTTTCTTAATAGTTGGTAGGCAAGAAAATATTACCATAAAATAAAACGGGACTTTTTTTGTCATCTATGGTGAAAAAGAACATTCATCATGACATAATGCCCTTTACTTGTTCAACCTCCTCAACTATGTGGGACAGAACAGAGAACCAGGAGGAAGTTACAAAAAAAAAAAAAAAAAAACCTCTGAACAACGAAAATAAATGTCACAAAGGTCATGCACTAAAACTCATAGACCTACTCATAGGAAAGTCCCTTTGGCCCCCAGTCTATGCCTACCTACTCTTAGACACTAAGGATTGTGATGATCTGTTTTCAATAAAATAGAGCTTAGAAGTGGGCATGGTTTTGTCAGATGCAGGCACATTGGCAGTGGTAGGAAGAGAAAGCTGGCACTGAAAAAGAAAGACAAAAAAGCCAGAAACACAAGACAATACCAAAAACAAAAACAAAAAAAACCCCACCAAACCAGTGGCCGTCAAGTCGATTCCGACTCCTAGCGCCCCTACAGGAGAGAGTAGAACTGCCCCATAGGGTTTCCAAGGAGCAGCTGCTGGATTTGAACTGTCAACCTTTTGGTTAGTAGCCAGGCTCTTAACCACTGCACAGCTCCAATAAATATGAGATAAATGTATTCAAAAAGACATTACTAGGGGACCATTTGTCCTGAAAGTAAACGGCCCCACATGGCACAAAAGCCCTTCAGGAAAAGAACATATGCAATAAATGTTATGTTCCTAAGGCTAACCCTGACTAATAGAGGCACATTCCAAATCTACATCCAAAATGGTGAAAGAATATGAGAAAAGTAAGAAGCATGTCTCAGGTCTACGGGTAAATTATAAGAGGCACTCCTCTGCCAACAACTTTGTGACTGGCATCTATTTTGGGCTATACGCAACAGACAAAATAAATTTTATGTCATTTTTAAAAAATAATATTTTATTGTGTTTTCAGTGAAAGTTTACACAGCAAATTAGGTTCCCATTTGACAATTTCTACACAAATTGTTCAGTGACATTAGTTCCATTTTTCACCATGTGTCAACCGACATTCTCTTCAATTGCATTCTGGTTGTTCCGTTACCAGTGCTCCAGCTTTCCTGCCCCCTTACCTTCTCACCTTAGCTTTAGAGAAACTGTTGACCTTTTGGCTTCATATAGGTGATTTTTTAATGGAGCACAGTATTCACAGATAATATCCTTTATTTTGTGTGTCAGTCTGTTATTTCACTAAAAGGTGACCTGGGGATAGTTTCCGTTCAAAGTTTAAAGAAAATCTCAGGGTGATAGCCTCAGGGAGCTCACTAGTCTCAACTGGTCCAGTAAGTCTGAACTTGTGAAGAATTTGAGTTCTGTTGTATTCTTCTCCCATTCTAACAGGGTCCATATGCCTTTTTTTTTTTTTTTGATGTACATGATTACTCTTGCTGCAAGTCAGAGGCACCATCCCAGACTAAATCATCTAACAGTAGACATGCCTGCCTCAATGAGTGCACACAGATCTTAGTAATTTTTCCCATGGCCACCTAGGAAGTAAAAGCCAGAAACCCTTCAAGCAAGTCGGTGTTCTTATTTTTTATCTCTTTCATTAAGTTAACTCTGGAGACCTTCAGCTTATATGTAAGGTTTCGGAGTTAGAAGTACTGTTAACAATGAAGGACACAGAGGCACATTGGATCATTAGAAGGTAAAGCTATTTTTACAGTCAAGTGGCAAGAACTGCAGTCCAATGTTAAGCCAAAAACTAGGTAACTAGTAATAGGGCCCAAACTAATTCTGAAGCATCTCCACTCATTCCTGTCTAAATCCATATACCTAGAATTGGTTATAGCAATCAATTCCTATTTACAGCGTCTCTTGGGATACCAAGTTAATACTGCAACTGAGCAGGCCTGGGGATTTGGTGGGGTGAGCACCATGAGAGCTCTTGGAACACTCCAGGAGAAACAGTACAATGGGGAGAGACCCTGAAAGCAGGAATACGCCCCCACTGTCACCGTAGATCAACGTGGACAGTTCAGATTCAGCATCTAGAAGACCTGGCACAAAATGATGCCTTGCATGAGCTATGCCAATGGCATGTTCTATGTAGCATCCTGAGGAGCCTTAGTACTTACAGAATTGGACAACTGTCCAAATTTAGAGAGCAATAAGGCAATCAAAAACCAATCATAACTCAATACGCAGGCAACAAAAATCCATATGAGGGAATACAAAATTTGAAAGTAAAAAATAAAGAAGTTCCAACGAATATGGTCTCATTGAAGAGGAGATCTGCTTTAGTACCTACCTGTTATCCTCCAGTCTTGGACTCTTGATGAAGCACAAAATCAGCCTAAGCATGTGCAGGAAAATAGTTCTATATTGCCCCCTAGTGCTGGCCAGTCCCACTTCTCCTCAGGCTGAAAACTAGAAGGTGAGTGGTTTCCCCACCTCTAGTTACTTCCTGCTGCCAACGCTCCCAAGAGCTAAACATAGCCCAATCCTCTGCCCACAGATTAGGAAACAACCACGCTATTTTTAGCATTCTGCATCTTAGGAAGGGAAATGGCCCTGCCTCTGGTGGCAACAGAATGAGTGGGGCCTGGCTTAATGAACTCACCTCTCCTTAGGGTGTGAACCTACTGGGGATACAACTGGTAGAGGCCAAGGACTGCAAGGGAACTCTGGGGCCCATTACAAAGTGATGGTGCCATATGGAACGCAAGCAGACAGCTACAGAAAAGCGGCATGAGTGGCAGAGACAGCAAAGGGCATCGGGGAAGATGACAGATGCCAGGCACAGGCTTGCTAACTGAGCAGTAGTGGATATAGCACACAGGACGGAAACAATCAGGAACAGAAGACAGGAGCCAGGAATACTGTACATGGTTGTCACTCAGGAGCAGCTCGTCTAGTAAGAAGCAAAATTGTGAACTGGACATTTATTTTACATGAGAAAGAACAAAGGTTGGTCTGATCTGCTTCCTGCCTGGGTACAGCTGGTGCTGTGGCTCCTTTGATCACTTTCCCCCAGCCCTCTGCAGCTCCTGTGATTAGAGATAGATCCCTAGGCTGCCCTTTGATCAGGAGCTCAAACAGCCTGCAGGTGCCATGTGCCATCACACTAGCAAGTTGGAAGAAGCAACCACATCGATATTGGCTGATGAATGTGATCATCTGCGTTGCAGCGCATGCAACAAATACAAATACTGTCCACACAGGTCCCCAGAATCCTATATTTTGCCTATTTTGGTACTCAAGAACTTTCTGTGCCTCATTTTAAAGATGAACACTTTAAAGAGTTTAAATTCAAAGTTACTGTGACTTAAAAACACACTACACACCATTCCGATTTTCCAGGTAGGCTGCCTGTGTTCACTTCGCCTGGTTAATGAGGTGACAGCATTCTCACCTTCTGCATGGATGACATATAAAGTAATAAAAACAGGTACGTTTCTTTTCCAATAGCATTCGGAACCACTATTTGTAAACAAGGTGTTTAATATTCTAATTGTAGACAGCCTACATTAACACTGTGGTTTCACGTGCAGTATAAAATTACTATTTACAAAGGCTTCTCAAAAATGACTTCATAATAGTAGATCAAGAGAAAAAGAGTTGAGAAACGGAATGATGTAAATCATATGAGGTTCAGAGGCTAAGCAAATTACACACCCTGAAGCTGCCCTGGCTTTATGAAAGGAGTCTTTCTCCAGCTCTGCGCAATCCCAGCCCAAGGGAACTTGCATCTGAGAGTTTTCTAAACATTTCAGGTACACTTGAAAGCTGAAAGTAATTCTCATTTCCTATGCAGGATTAAGTCGTTTCCAGCACACACAAAATAGCAGTCATTCACCAACACATACAAAAACACACCACCAGAAAGGTAAGGACTTGAGAGTACAAAGGCACGTTTAAAAAAACTTAAGAGCACAAGAGCAATAGGTTTTTAAATTCCCCTAAAAACGTCCACACAGGCTCTCGACCTCTATATTTCCTATCTACCGATTAACTGGTGCCTTTCTACCTAAAGCGCTTCAGTTAATGCAGCTGATAGACCTCCCCACCTCAGAAAAAAAAAAAAAAAAAAAAAAACTGAGTAAAGTCAAACTTGCCAAGACTCATTCATTTTTTGTTTTTAGAGGCAGTTTTTGAACTTCTAACTCTGGCAGTGAGAGGTCCTACAATGTGCGTTTGAACTGACACTCACAATAGCTTCCAGAATGTCCTCTCTGGCTGAGGCTGCAGTGCCACTCACGTTGCCCTGTTAGAGCTCTAGAGCAGATTCCGAGGTTGCAAACTACAGGTAACCCCCAAAAGTCCACGCCACTGAACGGAGCGCGCATTTGCATGGGTAGAGAGACGATTATACCCTCGCAGGCTGTACCTCACACAACAACACACAATGCCAACGTAACACACACTGGCAAGCGAGAAACGGGCGGGGGGGGGGGTCTTACCGTTCTGTTCCTTGTTGCTGGAGAACTGGAATTTACTGCTCAGGTTGGACTCAGCCTGAGTCCCGTGTCTCTGGCCGGCCAGGGCAGATGTCAGCAGGAGAAGCCCGAAGAGGAGCATTTGGCTGACTGGGGCGAGAGCTCACTCGCGGCGGGCACTTTCGAAGCGGCGACTCCCGAGTCTCCTTCACCACCGCCAGGGGAAGGCTGCTCTGGGGTGGAAGGCTGCTCTGGGGTGGAAGGCTGCCCTGGGGTGGAAGCGCCGAGCCTGCTCTGGCAGCAGAGAATCGCAGGGTAGTTTCCACATAATCCCATCCAAAACTTTTTCCTAGAGCCCTCTGCAGTGTCTCCAGTTTTTGAAAAGGATCAAAGCAAAACCTGGACCTGAACCAGTTTCCCAAGGTTTAAACAAATCCTGAGCTGTGCCGAAGTGGTGGGGGTGGGGGTGAAGGCGAGGGAGGAAAGAGGGGGTGGGGACGTGGGGGAGCCGGGGGAGCCGGGGGAGCGGCGAGAAGTCACCAGCAAGTTGCTGGGAGCACCTGTCAGTTTGGGGGACAGGACAGAGGCGAAAACTCCAGGGTCGCGCGAAGCCTAGCTGGCGGCGAGCAGTTTCTGATCAATAACAAAGCTGCCAATAGATGCGGCTCTCCGGGAGCCCCTCTCCCCAGCTCCACCCCCACCCCCAAAGGGGGAGGGGGACGAAAGAAGGCGA
>NW_004444025.1:1989633-1992651 GCF_000243295.1 Trichechus manatus latirostris
TGCTAACCAAAAGGTCGGCAGTTCAAATCCACCAGCCACTCCTTGGAAACCCTATGGGGCAGTTCTACTCTGTCCTACAGGGTCACTATGAGTTGGAATCGACTTGATTGCAAAGGGTTTAGTTTAATACTAAGGAGTCCTGGTGGTGCAATTGTTAAGTGCTCAGCTGCTAACCGAAAGGTCAGCTGTTTGAACCCACCAGCCGCTCCATGGGAGAAAGATGTGGCAGCCTGCTTCCATAGAGATTACAGCCTAGGAAATCACATGGGGCAGTTCTACTCTGTCACATGGGGTTGCTGTGAATCGAAAATTGGCACCTAACAACAACAAGTTTAATACTAAGAACAAGTAAGTTCCATTCTTCTCACCCTGTACCATTTTGCAAAATTATCATGATACCAGAAGGGAAAGTTAGGTTTTAGAAACCTATCAATTCCTTCCCCCATCTGTGCACCCCCACCTCAGAGATATAATATCTCCCCCACCAAGCAGCCTACAACCTCATAAGTATGCTGGTGTTTCAGGGATAAGGACCTCAAACCAACCCCTGTTGATAAAACTTGCTTCTGTGCAAAAAGACAACTCTTCTAGTACTCTACGTCTGCTACGATCATCAGGTTAGCAATGTTTTAAGAACGCGTTTGAATTACTAGTGTTACTAGGATAAACCATCTAGATGGCTGGCTCTTTGGTCTGGTCTTCCTTTTGTCACCTCAGGAGATCGTTTTCCTTACACTACAATCCAACCCTTAGTTGTATCAGCCTTCTATTAAATCAAGGCAATCGGGAAGCAATACCATGGTATCTTCAGGTCATATAATTTTGACAAAGACGACTCTTACTTCCACCGGTCATTCCTATAAGAATCTTACACACACACACACACACACACACACACACTTTACAGTTCAAGGAGAAGTGCTCAGAGGAGCAGAGCAGCCTGGGCTTTCTGACAAACCTCTGGAGCAGCTCCAAGAAGATAAGCCTTAAAATAGTCAAGGGGCTCAGGTGAACATACAGCACTCGATTCATCTAAAAATTCAAGGTAAAAACTCTCTCACAGATTATTGGCAATGCTTAAATTTATCAGTTAATTATGAAAGAAGGGAAAGGGAGGGAAGAGGGAACAGCAGAGAAAGAGAAACCCTGGTTGTACTCCTTGTGGGGTTCTGGCAGGGCCCAGTGAGTGGGAGGGGAAACAGGCACAAATCGACAGTAGCAAGTTTTCAACAGAAGGATTCGATACTTCAACAAATGAAATGAGCTGGCTTACTAGACAAAGGTCTCTGGACACTATGCCATACTGTGAACGCCCATCATCAGCAATGAAATTCAAACTAAAAAGGAGCTTATAACGTGGGCTAAGAAGTATTAGGAAGCAGGGAGATTTAAGGAGTTGCAATCAATCAAAAGTTCTGCACACTGAGAGACAAATCCAGGCAGATACTCATCAAATGGAAGAGTAAAACAAATCTCTGGTTTGCAACTGCCTTCTAAAAAACCGTTTGGTGCTTTAACCTAAAAAGGCATCAAACCAGGTACATGTCTATATAAACAACCTTGGAAGTCTCTTGGCTCAAAGTAGGGGATGGGGGTGGGGGAGGCACTAGAACGTCAGAAGCACTGCTCATCCACCTGCCCTGCCAGTTCAGACACTTGCCCATCAAGGTGGCATGCTACTGCCCCCCACAAATCCTGTCCCCAGCTTCAGAAACACCTGCATCCTGGTGGAGGCCCTGCGAACACGGTCCCCACGGGCTAAGCCCAGGGTACCAATGCTCGCTCCTGGAAAGCCTGCAGCGCTATAGATTTGCAATGACGCCACATGGAGAAAACAGGGTGAAACACGAAGAAACAGGGAGGGGAAGGCAACACCAAGCAAAAGATGTGCTCCCCTCCTTTAGCAGCCCAAGAGGGGGAAAAAAGGGGAAGAAAAATCCCAAACTGAGAGATGGCCAATGGTCAGCTTATCAAGACCCATTTGGGACACCTCTAATCCATACCTGGGCTGCAAAACAAATCTTAAAAAATTAACAGTACCTGGGAAATCAACTTGGACACACTGTAAGAGGAAATCTTCCCCATCACCACCAACCCTGGCTAAATAAAATCCCAGCGGTATGAGATATGAGACGCTACATGTTAGTTAGAGACCTAAGGTTTACATAATGACAAATTACATAATGTCCCTCCTGTGCACTAAAAACCATTCTATAGGTGAAGCTCCAAACCAGCCTGTGTTTCCACACTTCCCGGAAAGAGCTGGAAAAGTCTGCGGGATAACTGGGAGGTGGGAGACAGGGTGCTGGAAAAGTCACCCTTGACAATCTGCAAACCCAACTAAATGTTCTAGGGTGACAAGGGACTCGGAGCAGGTGACTCTCCCGGCGCCCCCGACGCGCTGCGCGTCCGAGGCCAAGGCAGGGCGAGCGGGGTGAGGAGCGGAGGGTGCGGGGGACGCGCCGGGCTTACCTGCTCCCCGAAGTCGATGGCGATGTTGGTGATGCCGAGGGGCACGAGGAAGCGGATCAGGGGCCAGTAGTGCGTGAGCGCCGGGAATTTCACCATAGTCCTCGCCGTGGGCTGACCCCACACACATCTGCCGCCGCGAGGGGACTCTGCCGCGGGGCGCGGGGCGAGCGGGGCGCGGGCGGAGGAGGCCGCGGGGCTCCGCTCCCCAGCCCGGCGCCCAGCCTGCGCCCGCTCGCGACCGCTGCAACGCCGATCCGGCACCTGGCTGGAGTTTTCCGCGGCCAAAGTTCACCTTGTTCGGGTGCGTCACCCCCTCCTCGAAGTCTAGGGAAGTTCGGCTGCTCGGGGTCACCACCGGGCCCCGCTCACTCCCACTCCCCTCCCCCAGCGCCTCGGGCTCCGCGCAAAGCTCGGGGCGCGGCGCGGCGCCTCTGCACGGGGTGGAGAGAAGGCCGGGGCGGCTCGGAGGATCCGGCTTGTCCCCTCCCCTTCTCTACCTTCCCCCAGCCCGGCGCCGTCGGGAGGAGGGGACCCTGAGCCGAGCCC
>NW_004444025.1:1992751-2006432 GCF_000243295.1 Trichechus manatus latirostris
CCTGGGCTGACAACTGGCCGCCCAACAGGTGCTGATGCAGTTGGGGGGTGCTGCGGGGCTCGCTACTTTCAGGACTCAGACTGCCCGGGCAAGAAATGCAGCCAGAGTGTCCTCCCCTGATTTCCTTCCCCTAGGATGCCCCTAACCCAGATAAAGAGCAGGAGAGAGAAGGGTGCTGCAGAAACAAAAGAAGTGGGGAAGAACTTCCTGCAACTCTTCGTCTGCCCCCCACCTCGACCCCAGTGGCCATGACTCGTCCTGAATTCCCGAGGGATCCCCACTCCCAGAGGGCTTTGGCAAGACCGCTTGGCCAGAGTTGAAACTGCAGGAGGAAGAGAAATTGGAATTCCAAGATTTCGCCAGTTTCCACTCTCGGAAGTGAAGTGGATAAAACAAAAGTAAAGGCAAACTGCCAAAATAATAATAATAGTAACATTCATTCATTTAAACAAATATTAATTTAATGCCTACTATGTCATGTCGCTGTGAGTCGGAATCGACTCAAAGGCAACGGGGATTGGTTTCGGGTATGTCAGGCACTGTTCTAGAAACTGGGGATGTAGCCCTGAAGACACAAAAACCCCTGCCCTCGTGAAGTTTACATGCTAGTTGCACTGCATTGAATTAGTATGAGAAATACCACCCAACCCCCTCCCACACTTTCTTAAACAAGTTGGTGTGAACAGTGCGACCATGTGGTTCTCCGCAAGAGTTTGGGAGGAAGGATACAGCTTTAAGGTGCTCGCTGGAAACGGGTGGAGTCTTAAATGCCTGTTTTTGAGGAGCAGCCCTTCCTGGCCTTGTAAGACTAGCTGCTGGAACTTCCCTGGGATGTGGGATCAAGAGAACAATGTCCCTAAAACTCAGGAGTGGCTTTGGACAGGAACATGCTCATACTGGACCAAACTAGGAGCCGACTCTTCCTCAGTCTTGTGAAAATGCCAAGCGGACTTCCTACATTTGGACATCCAACAAATCCCACTACTTGGAATATTCTAGTCCTTCTCTTTCTTTCTCCCTTAAAATTCTACTGGACTTAGCTCCTCTTTGAAACTTTACCCACCTGTCCGGTTCTTTCATTCCTTCTTCCATTACCACTTCTATCTTCACAGTTCTGGATAAGGCCCAGCCATTGACTTTAAGGAATTTACAGTTTAGAGGCCACAAGCCTTTTATTTTATTCACTTTAGCAGCTCCTTGACATCTGTGTGTATCCATATTTGCACAATAAATATGTTCCAAAGTTGAAGTGTTCCCAATTGTAAAAGTATAATGAGACTTGCTATATAAAAGGCATGCCTGATGCATCCATTTTAATCTATTTGTAGGAAAGTTAATGACTCCCCAGTCTTTCTATTTTTGTAAAGTTCACTTTCTAATTAGGAGTTTTTTAAATGATGCTGTTGTCTGTCCATACAGTTAAGTTTGCTGCCCACCCACATAGTGTGTGTGTGCGTGTGTAGATAAATGCATTTGCTCTCACTGGATTGCCAGGGCAATGACCACTTTTTATTCTATATAATTTCATATTGACTAGAGCACAGGGGAATAATAAATAAACACTCTTGACTGAGTGACAGCTTTCTTTATTCAGTCACTTACATTCTCCCTGGAATTTCAGTACAAAGGTTGTGTTTGAAAAGTTACAGATGATCTAGAATAATACCCTACCTCTGCGTTTCTCCCCATCTGTATTCTACAGATTGATTTGACAGTCGCCTTATGAGTAAAGCCAGCCAGGAGCTCCTGAATGACCCCTAGACAAAGTCACAGCCACATTGGCAGGTTTCCTTCCATTGTACTTGATTATTGTTGCTTAGACTGTTCTTGCTGTTGGCATAGTTGGTTCTTCTAACACTTCATCCTCTCCTTGTCTTCCTGCTCCATTTTGCTGATGAACCGTCCCTAGAAAAGTATGATCCGGGCACTGAAAGTAAATGTTATGTAATCCAGAGTGTGAGCACTTACTAAACAATATATTTTGAATGAATATGGCTTTGTTTTGGCCTAAGGCATTTTCCCCAAAGAAAGGCATCTGCTCTGCCAACCAAGAGAAAATAATTGTGAGCATTCTTTGTGGTTTTCATATTTTCTTAAATCTTAGGAAGGAGTGCCCACTTCCGCTGAATGCTGGCCGAGTGCTACCTACAAATTCCTGTTGAAGCTGGTAAAGTGTGCTTGATTGTTAAGGGATGGTGATAGCATTCTGTTGGTGTTTGTTTTGTTTAGTGGGTGGATGTCACTGCTGGTTTTTGTGGTTTTTTTTAATGAAGTAAGGTTTTAAAGCAAACTAGCCCTTTAGCTAGCCACTTAACACCCAGGAGGGCAAGAACCCTTGGGACATATTTTTGCCTCAGTAAATCAATAATTACTTGTGTCAGTACACACACACACACAAGCACGTATACAAAATTAAAGACTTTTCCCAAAACTTTTTAGTATTTCAGTAGCATAAGTTTCCACAGGTCCAAAAGCTGTGTTCTGCCTAGTGTCCATTCTGTTTCCAGAATGGCTAACAAGCAACATGTCTGTATACATATATATGAAGTTGAGGGTGAGGATGTCATTAGTAAGCAAAATGCCCAAAGCCCACAGCAGGAGTAAAGACTGGGCTGGACAAAGAAAGGAAAAAATCAAGTAGATAGTCTCTCTTGGGGTCATCCTTTTGTCTCTTCACTGTCTCCGTCTACCCTGTCGTCGGAAACATACAATCATGCTACTTCTAGGTATCTAGAATGTATTAATACACTGCCTTTGTCCAACCTAGAAATCATAAAACACATTTTTCCTTAAGTTTTATTCTTAGGCACCCTTTACCTCCCAATGTAACCACTGTAATGTGAGAAAGACTTGTTTGCTGTAAGAGATGGTAGACGGTCTGCTAACGTCCTCCTCTCCGAAGAAGCAGATGTACTTTTTACTTTTGACTTTTTTGGAGAGGAGTTGGGAGGGAAGGGGTTAGAGGTGTGTGGCCAGGAGAAGTAAGTGACAGGGACTTGTGTTCAGGTGGCCCTCTGTGGCCTTTCCTATTAACATAAAGCTGCTATTTCCTTTTTGAAATCACAGTCGAGCGTGCAGAGATTTTTCCGAAATCTCGGAAGTGCTTGTCTGACTCCGAACTCAGGGAGTAGCTAACCAGAAACAGCCCGAAAGACACAGGAGCTCTGGTAACCTTTGAACCACCACAACAAAGGATCATTTCACTGGGAGATGGACAGGAAGGCCTGAGTCTGGCTTTACCAGGAACAAACAGTGCAACCTTGGTCTAGCGATCCTCTCTGCCCCTCAGTTTTCTTCTTTGTACAATGAGAGAATGAACTGAATTCTGTCTCCAGCCTCTTACTGCCTTAAAATTCTTTGATTCTCTGAGCTATTAGATAATGATGGCAGTACTTTTTCAACTTCATTGTGCTTCTGTGATAATATATGACTAGAATGATGATGGTTCCTTAGCCTCAACTCAGAGGTACCTTGGTGGTCGGCAAGAAAGATGACGGATAGGTTCTTTTCCCTAGACTTACCCGACCAAGGTATTTCTATTTTATCTGTTATTATTATGGCTTGGAAAGACAGGTTCTACTGATAACCAAAAAGAGGAAGAGAAAATGAGTTTAGAAATCACTGTCTAGGGCAAGTACCAGGAATGTTATTGAATTCAAGGAATCTAAACTGTGTGTGGATATCTACATTTTAATTTTTGTGCGTGGTTGGTATCATAGTAACAAAGTCAAAAGAGGTCAGGTGTGGCCCCCAGTGGAGTGTCAAGGTAAAGAGAAATAGCTACAGTACATAACTGAGTTGTAAATAATCAGGAAACAATATTGTTGTTAGCCAAGAACAGATGGTCAGTCTCTTACCGTTCTATGGAGCCACACTGGTGGAATGTGAAACAATCCCAGCAGAGAGGGGCATCCCCTAAACATGGGGACAGCAACCAAATGCTATGTTTGGCCATATCCTCCAGTCCATAAGATGTCCTTTCTCTCTGCCTTGAAATCATCTGTAGGATATGAAAGCTGTTGCCCCCATTGTAACAAATCATAGTAAAGAGGTCAAGGCAGAGCTACAGATCCTCCTTTCTCGGATAGTGACCCTCTTATTTCAAAGGTCATGGGAGAAGGACCCTTTCACTTTGTACTCATTGTTCCAAATGCAGCCCTTTCCTTGACTACTTGCCTATGTAAAGAGGTGGGCAGTGGCAGTCCGCTACTGAGCAATGAACACGAAAAGCTCTTTTGGGTAGCAGAAAGGCAAATATGGCTTCACTAACCTACTATTGTTTTGTTGAACAAAAAAACAACAACGTATATTCAGTTGTTTTTTGGAAGTTCAAGATAGTTTAAAAAATTTTTATGCCCCTTTGCATTATGGTTATTATGATTTGCTGTTTTTGTCATCTTTATAGTAATAAAAAGTGCTTACTTTTTTCTCCCCTCAAACGACCTTGCAACCTTTTTTAAGGCATCATGGGGTTTACCCCAATTTTATTTTTATCAGCACAATTGTCGTTTATGTTTCCTGCATCTTCCTGGAGCACCTTTTCTCCATTCTCACCCTCTTGAGTCTTCTTTCAGCTGCTCTCCATGGCACTAGGAGGGAAAAAAATCCACGTTTTTTTCTTGCAGGCTGTTCAAAAAGACTTATAAACAAAAGCAAACCAAGTGAAATAAAAAGGAGGGGAGAATTATTCTGTTCACATCTGCTTTAACATATATTTTCTCATTTATCTTCCCACCAGCCCTTTGCCGAAGGTCAGAGATTCCCCATTTTACTGCAGAGAAACTGAAGTTCAAA
Source organism: Trichechus manatus latirostris (assembly GCF_000243295.1). Lineage (NCBI taxonomy): Eukaryota > Metazoa > Chordata > Mammalia > Sirenia > Trichechidae > Trichechus > Trichechus manatus. The sequence continues at coordinate 1,997,546 of NW_004444025.1, forward strand.
GAGGCAAATTAATGTTTCCTAGTCCTGATGCTGCGGTCGTTGAGAGCTACAGCAAGCTACGGCTGCTAACCAAAAGGTCAGCAGTTCAAATCCGCCAGATGCTCCTTGGAAACCCTATGGGGCAATTCTAGTCTGTTCTGTAGGGTCACTGTGCATCAAAGTCAACTCAATGGCAGTGGGTTTTGGTTTGGCTTACAGTGACAGTATTCATGACAGGTAGAGTTAAGGTTTGACCCCAGGTCTTCCCTTTCTACTCCTGTCCTTTTAATTTGATACCTTTAGGCCCTGGACTTTGGTCAAAAACATTCATATTTGAAGCTTTCTTATGTTTCTTCAAGTTTTCTTCAAATGACTAAATGCTTTCCCCTTTGTTTCATGTGAAGTAGTCTATGGGATGTGTAAACAAACTTTCCCACATGTTCAAGAAAACTAAGAACACTAGACAGTTACCTTTCTGAACAGCCTAAATAAAATGTTTGAGTCGGAGTGCATGTGGGTAGCTTGAGGCACTGGTGGTGACTAAGATCTTGGGAAGCTGGCCTTGGGGTGGAGGCCCACCCAAAGTGTGGGCTAGCATAAGTATCCTGTTTATCCTGGCCAGAGTTAGTCACCCAGCTAATGCCTTCGCCTAGACCACCTGAGGGCAGCTGTTTCAAAGACTCTATGTCCTTGTCTTTGAGGACAAAGGAGATGAATTATCATTCCTCCTTTCCTACTGGTGATTGCTACTGAATTGAAGCATCAAGCCTGGGAAAAACACAGTGTTTTCCCAGTCCCTCCCTTTGAAGAATCAGTTTATGATTAACTATAGATATCAGAGTCTAGGCCTCTCTTATTTGTACAAATCTTATATGCATCCCACCTCATTTCTAATTTAAAATTCTCTGACTACATATTTTTAAGCTCTATAGTAGGCAAATTTACATTTCATTGATAATTTTACAAAACTATTTTTAGACTGGTTGGAGTTATTCAAGGCACAAAGACTGCTGGTGTGTGAACTAAGTAGTGCCTTGTTAAACCCTCTGCAAGCAAAAGTCCTCAAGTCTTCCACTGAAACTCTAATTCTCTAGATAAATTCCACTTGTATCTGAAGCCCCTGGCTCTCTGGAAAAGGAAATAGGTGCTTTGCCACAGAAGACCTTATACCGTATACCAATGGCCATGGAGTCGATTCTGACTCATAGCGACCCTATGGGACAGAGTAGAACTGCCCCGTAGGGCTTCCAAAGAGCAGCTGGTAGATTCGAACTGCTGACCTTTTGGTTAGCAGCCAAGCTCTTGTTCTTTGGGACAACTAGTGGGAAGAAAATTCCTTTTTCTTCGTAGGTGACTTATAAAACTCACGTAAAACCAAAAAAAACCTGAGAATCAGCTAGTTAGTTTAGCCCTTAATGTTCATGTTTATTGAGATAAATTCCTATAGTATACATATATAAAAAAAGGTAACATTTCAAAGAACTTCATAATATTTTATTTCTATCTAGATTTCTGTTTGAAGATTTTTACCACTGTGTACACCCACATTCAGCTAATGGGAAGAGGATTCTAATTCCTCAGAATCTATTTAGTCTAGTATAAAAACCCCTTGGCATCAAGCCGATTCCTACTCGTAGCACCCCTATAAGACAGAGTAAAACTGCCCCATAAAGTTTCCAGGGAGCGACTGATAGATTGGAACTGCAACTTTTTGGTTAGCAGCCAAACACTTAACCACTGGGCTTACTGGTCTAGGAGGTATGGTAGCCTACCTATTTTACATCTTTCAGAGCTAGTATCACATTTTGAACTTGTTTATTGAAATATTCACAATGGAGTAATCTATAAAGGGATCTTCTACTGCTTATTAAGCAATTGATAAATTAATTAACTACAAGACTTTATAAGTAGGTATTAATACCACCTCCATTTCAAAGATGAGAAAAATGAGCCACAGGGAAGTTTTGTCACTTGCCCAAGGTCACACAGTTTATAAATATTGAAGCCAGAAGGCACTTGGCTCTAGAGCTGGCATTGTTCACCATGAATTACATTTTCATTCCCCCGTATCATCTAGCACAGTGATGGGTATACCAGTTGCCATTCAGTCTATTCTGACTCGTGGTAACCCTATGTATGTCAGAGTAAAACTGTGCTTCATAGGGTTTTCAATGGCTGCTTTTTTAGGAAGTAGATCACCAGGCCTTTCTTCTGAGGCACTTCGGGGTAGACTTGAACTTCCAACCTTTTAGTAAGCAGTGGAGTGCTTTAACCACTATCCAGGGACTCAGTGATAGGTATATCTTGCCTCAAATAATACATTTCACACTTATTAAACTTATGTTTATGTTAAGCGGTTGGTGTTTATTTTATAACTCCACACAATGCTAGGTGTAAATATGTAACTTAAAATTATATTGCCTGTAATCGAAAAGTAAATCGTTCTGATTTCATCTGACATCAAAAGAATGTGCTGCAAGAGTACAGAACTAGACATTCAACCACTGAAAACCTCATAGTGCCTCAGATGGAACATCCTTTTTAGTGGGTATAGAAATGAAAACTGAATCTTCTGAAGCCGTATGAAGGAAAGAAGGATCTGGTGCCCTTATTCTCAGCACTGAAACCTTGCCATAAAATCCCCATTGTAGTGTCTCTGGGTCTGACAAGCTGTGCTGAAGGAAACTTTTAAGGTGTATTTAAGTAAATTTCTGAAGGACAAGAGTAGAAGAAAGCCAAGTTGGTGGGACACTGACTGTTTTCTCAGAGAAGGTGAGACAGCAATGGGAGAGAGTTTCTGTTACTGCTAACCTGGAGATTGTCAGGACTTGCCCAAAGCAGTCTGTCAGCAGTGTGCACTGCGGCCCTGAGAAGTTACGGAGTAAAAATATCGCTGCCCTCAGTGGGTTCCCCCTTACTTTGCATGTCCAGTCAATCTTCATTTGCTTTTGTTTCCGCCTCAAATATAACCCCCTGTCTCCTGCCACTGTCTACTCCCTGCACAAAGGCCTCCTGACTGCTCTCTGCCTAGTCGAATCTTATGTTCCTCCAAACGGTCCTCAGCTGGGTCTGTTTAAAACACAAATCTGATCATGATCCTCTGTGCTCAACATTTCAGCCCCCTCTTTGCCTGCAGGATTACACCTGTACTTCCAGGTATGATCTAGTCCTTACTCCCAGGTCTCATACCCTCTGATCTCATACCCTCTGACAAAACTTCTTGTAGTTTCCTGACACGACACAATTTACTTACTCACACTTCACTGTCTTTGCTTCATAACCTAATATACAAGGAAGTACGTTTTATTTGGCTTCTTTTTTCATGTTCTTTTTACCAGCACTTAACATACTGCATTTATCAAATAACCATAGCAGCCAACCTACAGATTGGGAGAAAATTTTCAGGAACCGTACGTCTGATAATGCTTTAATATCCAAAATATTTATATAAAAAAAACTCCTTCAACGTAACAATAAAAAGACGAACATTCCAATCAAAAAATGGGCAAGGGACTTAACCATTTCACCGACGAGGGCATCCAAACGACCACGAGCACATGCCAATGCTCAGTGTCATTAGCCATTAAAGCCTGCTGCCAGCGAGTCTGTAGTGACCCTATAGGACGGGGTAGAACTGCCCCCATAGGGTGTCCAAGGCTGTAATCTTTATGGAAGCAGACTGCCCAGTGTTTCTCCCACAAATCAGCTGTTAGGCTCAAATCTCCGACCTTTCTGTTAGCCGAGCACTTAACCACTGTGCCACCGAGACTCCTCTCATTAGCAATTCCAAAAACCCCGTTGCCATAGAGTCAATTCTGACCCATAGTGACTACACGACAGAGCAGAACTGCCCCATAGAGTTTCCAAGGAGCAGCTGGTGGATTCGAACTGCTGACCTTTTGTTTAGCAGCCGAGCTCTTAATCACTGGTCCACCAGGGCTCCTATGCAAATCAAAACCACAATGAAATACCACCTCACCCCTATCAGAATGGCGATGATTTAAACAAAACGGAAAACACCACGCGTCGGTTAGGTTGTGGAGAAACTGGAACCCGCATCCGTTGCTGGTGGAAATGTAAAATGATACATCCACTGTGGAGAACAGTTTGGTACTTTCTCAAAAAGTTGAACATAGAACCACCATATTACCCAGCAATCCAAATCCTAGGTATACACCTAGATGTGAAAGCAGGGATGCAAATAGAAATCTGTACACCAGTGTTCACTGCGGCACTGTTCAAATAGCCAAAAGGTAGAAACAACCAAAATGCCCATCAGCAGATGAATGGATAAGCAAAATGTGGTCTGTACACACAATGGAATGTTACTCAGCCATAAAGAGAAATAAAGCCCTGATACATGCCACTACATGGATGAACCTTGAAAACATCATTCTGAGTGATATAACTCAGTCCCAAAAGGTCAAATACTGTATGAACTCACTTATAGGAGATAAATATATAGAAACCAAAGGTAATTAGTGGTTACCAGGGATGGGAGTGGGGGGAAAGGGAGAGTTTATGCTTAGGGGGCACTGAGTTTATGTTCGTGGTTGTGGAATGATTTGGAAAAGGATAGCAACAAAGGTGTCACAACTTGAAAAATGTAATCAATGTCACTAAATTGTACATGTATAAAGTATGGAGATGGCATATGTTATATATATTTTCACCGCAATTAAAAATAATAATAGCTAACACTATGTCCAATTACGGCTTAAAGGACTTTGTATATATTCACTCATTCACTCTCACAATGAACATATGAGATTGGTATATTTTATAGATTTTATAGGGGAGGAAAGGAGTCCCCTGGGTGGCTCAACGGTTAAACTGAAAGGTTGGTGGTTTGAACCCACCCAGAGGGGTCTTGGAAGAAAGGCCTGATGCGATCTCCTTTGGAAAGGTAACACAGCCATGATCACCCTGTGGAGCACGGTCGTAGTCTACAACACATGGGGTCACTGTGGGTCGGAATCAACTTGATAGCAACTGGTTTGGGTTTTTTTTTTTTTTTAATAGAGGAGGAAAGTGTGATACTGAGAAGCTAAGCAATTTGTCCAAGACCCTCATGTGGTAAGGGGCAGAGCTGGGTTTTGAACTCAAGTCGTCTACCTTTAGACTCCATGCACTCAACCACTGCACCGCTCTGTCTCTAATGGCAAACATTCAACAACCGTTTGGAGGCGTGTGGACTCATAGTCGAGAGGCAAACACTGGAGTCAGAGATACAAGCTCACAGGTGAGCCACTTACCAGCTGAGGAAACACCTACCTCGTATTCCCGGCATTAGACTGACCATCACTATAAAAATATAATAATAGAATCTACCTCAGAAATCTGTGGGAATTAAATGAAATAAAGTGTGTAATGCCTTTGCCACCATGTCTACAGAAGCTATTACGTTACTGTATTTTCTTAATTATGAGACACATTTCTTTTTTGTTTTTATTATTTTAACATTTCTGAAATTGAGATATCTTACTTCAATGTCTGAAGAAACAGCAACTTTTCTTTTCCCTCTCTCCTGAAAGGCTACCATTAATTCAGTGGAATATTTTAGGGTCAGTGGTGTCTTAAAATCATGATTAAATATTTTTCAACTGAATACAGAAGGCTTTCTCAGTCTTCTCTCCTTTTCTTCACCATCACTAACTGCAGTATCAGGATGAGTCTCTCATCCTTCTAGAAACTTCCCTGGACCAATCCTTAACTTCACTGACCAAAGTTAGTGGTTATATTCTCTAGTCTCGTTGATATCCACCCCCCAATTATTATAAACTCTTTGATGGCAGACATTTTGTTTTTACTTACTTTTTTTTATTATTATATTATTTTTTCCCCCACAAAAATTTATACATACATTGTTATGTGACTCTAATTGCTCTACCCATACTATGACGCACATTCCTCCTTTCCACCCCTGATTCCCCATGTCCATTCAACCAGCTTCCAACCCTCTCTGCCTTCCCATCTCACCTCCGGACAGAAGCTGCCTGTTTAGTCTCTTGTATGGACTTGAGCTAAGAGGCACACTCCTCATGAGGATCACTTTATATCCCACAGTCCTGTCCAATCCCTGTCTGAGAGCTGGCCTCGGAAACTGTTCTAGTTCTGGGCTGATAGAGAATTCAGGGTCCATGCTTTCTGGGATTCCTCCAGTCTCAGTCAAACCATTAAGTCGGGTCTTCTTACTAGAATTTGAGTTCTGCACCCCACCTTTCTCCTGCTCCATCCGGGACTCTGTCGTGTTCCCTGATGGTAGCCAGACACCATCTGGTTCTTCTAGTCTCAGGCTGATGAAGTCTCTGGTTTGTGTGGCCCTTTCTGTCTCTTGGGCTAATAGTTTCCTTGTGTCTTTGGTGTTCTCCTTTACTCCAGGTGTTTGGGACCAATTGATGCATCTTAGACGACCTCTTGCAAGCTTTTAAGACCCAAGACGCCACTCACCAAAGTAGGATGCCGAAAATTTTCTTAATAAGCTTTGTTAAGCCAAATGACCTAGATGTCCCCTGAAAGCATAGTCCCCACACCCCTACCCCTGCTACTCTGTCCTTCAAAGTGTTTGATTGTATTCAGGAAACTTCTTAGCTTTGGTTTAGTCCAGCTGTGCTGACTTCCCCTGTAGCATGTGCTGTCCTTCCCTTCACCTAAGATAATTCATATCTAGTTAGTAAATGACCCTCACCCTCCTTTCCCACCCTCCTGACCATCAAAGAATGTTTTCTTCTGTGTTTAAACCTTTTCTCGAGTTCTTGTAATAGTGGTCTTATACAATATTTGCCCTTCTGTGGCTGATTAAATTCACTCAGCATAATGGCCTCCAGCTTCCTCCATGTTATAAGATGTTTCACAGCTTCATCGTTCTTGTTTATCGTTGAGGAGTATTCCATTGTGTGGATATACCATAATTTGTTTATTCGTCTGTTGGTGGGCACCTAGGTAGTTTCCATTTTTTGCTATTGTGAACAGTGCTGCAGTGAACATGGGTGTGCATATATCTATTCATGTGACTGCTCTTATTTCTCTAGGATATATTCCAAGGAGTGGGATAGCTGGATCATACGGTACTTCTATTTCTAGCTTTTTCAGGAAGCGCCAAATTGATTTCCAAAGTGGTTGTGCCATTTTACATTCCCACCAATAGTGTATAAGTGTTCCAGTCTCTCCAAAACCTCTCCAGCATTTATTATTTTGTGTTTTTTGGATTAATGCTAGCCTTTTTGGGGTGAGATGATATCTCATTGTACTTTTGATCTGCATTTCTCTGATGGCTAACGATCCTGAGCGTTTCTTAACGTGTCTGTTAGCTGCCTGAATATCTTCTTTGGTGAAGTGCTTGTTCATATCCTTTGCCCATTTTTAATTGGGTTATTTGTCTTTTTGTTGTTGAGGTTTTGCGGTATCTTGTAGATGTTAGAGATTTGATGCTGATCAGATTTGTCATAGCCAAAATTTTTTTTCCTGTCTGTAGGTTGTGTTTTGACTCTTTTGGTGAAGTCTTTTGATGAGCATAAGTGTTTGATTTTTAGGGGCTCCCATTTGTCTAGTCTCTCTTCTGGTGCTTGTGCAGTGCCGCTTATGGTTCGTACTGTGTTTATGCCATGTATTAGGGCTCCTAGTGTTGTCCCTATTTTTCCTTCCATGATCTTTACCATTTTCGATTTTATATTTTTAAGTCTTTGATCCATTTTGAGTTAGTTTTTGTGCATAGTGTAAGGTATGGGTCTTGTTTCATTTTTTTGCACATGGATATCCAGTTATGCCAGCACAATTTGTTAAAGAGACTGTCTTTTCCCCAATTAGCGGACTTTGGGCCTTTGTCAAATATCAGCTGCTCATAGGTGAATGAATTTATGTCTGGATTCTCAATTCTGTTCCATTCATCTATGTATCTATTGTTGTAGCAGTACTAGGCTGTTTTGACTACTGTGGCGGTATAATAGGTTTCAAATCAGGTAGTGTGGGGCCTCCCACTTTGTTCTTCTTGAGTAATGCCTCTTCCCTTTCCATATGAAGTTGGTGGTTTGTTTCTCCATCTCATTAAAAAATGCCAGTGGAATTTGGATCGGGATTACACTGTGTCTGTAAATCGCTTTGGGTAGAATTGACATTTTCAAAATGTTGAGTATACCTATCCATAAGCAAGGTATGTTTTTCCACTTATGCAGGTCTCTTTTGGTTTCTTGCAGTGGTGTCTTGTAGTTTCCACTGTATAGATCCTTTACATTTCTGGTTAGATTTATTCCTAAGTATTTTATCTTCTTGGGGGCTATTGTAAATGGTAATGATTTGGTGATTTCCTCTCCAACGTTCTCTTTGTTGGTGTAAAGGAAGCCAACTGATTTTTGTATGTTTATCTTGTATCTTGATACTTTGCTGAAATCTTCTGTTAGTTCCAGTAGTTTTCTTGTGGATTCTTTGGGGTTTTCTGTGTATAAGGTCATATCATCTGCAAGTAGAGATACTTTGACTTCTTCCCTACCAATTTGGATGCCCTTTATTTCTTTTTCTAGCCTAACTGTTCTGGTAGGACCTCTAGCACAGTGTTGAATAAGAGTGGTGATAAAGGGCATCCTTGCCTGGTTCCCGTTCTCAAGGGGAATGCTTTCAAATTCTCTCCATTTAGGATGATGTTGGCTGTTGGCTTTGTAAAAATGCCCTTAGTTATATTGAGGAATTTCCCTTCTATTCCTATTTTGTTGAGAGTTTATATCATGAATGGGTGTTGGACTTTGTCAAATGCCTTTTCTGCATCAATTAATAAGATCATGTGGTTCTTGTCTTTTATTTTAGTTATGTGATGGATTACATTGATTGTTTTTCTAATGTTGAACCATCCTTGCATACCTGGTATAAATCCCACTTGATCATGGTGAATTATTTTTTTGATATGTTGCTGAATTCT
>NW_004444025.1:2006532-2041240 GCF_000243295.1 Trichechus manatus latirostris
TCAATGTTCATGAGGGATATTGGTCTGTAATTTTCTTTTTTTGTGGTGTCTTTACCTGGTTTTGGTATCAGGGTTATGCTTGCTTCATAGAATGAGTTTGGGAGTACTCCACCCTTTTCTATGCTCTGAAATGCATTTAGTAGTAGTGGTGTTAACTCTTCTCTGAAAGTTTGGTAGAATTCTCCAGTGAAGCCATCCGGGCCAGGGCTTTTTTTGGGGGGTGGGGCACGGGGGGTTTAATTACCTTTTCAATCTTTTCTTTTGTTATGGGTTTATTTAGTTGTTCTACCTCTGTTTGTGTTAGTTTAGGTAGGTCGTGAGTTTCTAGAAATTTGTCCATTTCCTCTATGTTTTCAAATTGGTTATAGTATAATTTCTCATAGTATACTGTTACGATTCTTTTAACTTCAGCTGGGGCTGCTGTGATATCACCCATCTCATTTCTTCTGTGGTTTATTTGCTTCCTCTCCTGTTTTTCTTTTGTCAGTTTGGCCAATGGTTTATCAATTTTGTTGATCTTTTCAAAGAATCAGCTTTTGGTCTTTTTAACTCTTTCAATTGTTTTTCCATTCTCTATTGCATTTAATTCTGCTCTAATTCTTATTATTTCCTTTCTTCTGGCACCAGAGGGCTTCTTTCGCTGCTCTCTTTCTACTTGTTCCATTTGTAGGGCTAATGTTTAGATTATGGTCCTTTCTTCTTTTTGGATGTGTGCATTTATTGCTATAAACTGACCTCTGAGCAATGCTTTTGCTGTGTCCCAAAGGTTCTGGTAGGATGTGTTTTGGTTCTCGCGTTTTACTACTTTTTATTTGCTAAACTCCTCCACTTTCACACCCAGTGTCTTACAATGTGTGTGTGGAGTTCCATGTTTAACACACACTTCAATATCTGTTGAGTGAAATTAACAAAAATATGAGGTAGCCAAATGCAGACGCAACCCATGTGAATTTTCATGGAAGAAAAAGAGAAGAAAGAGCAGCTCCTTCTGACATAATTGGGGTGAACAGAGCCATGTGGAGTTCGTTTTCTCCCTAGGCTGTCAGTCAAAGTTAGGGCTATTGTAAGAGGAAGTGCTAAACTATGGAAAACAGCAGTCAAGCTGCACTGAATCACTGATAAGCTCATCCCTAACTGAGAATTATGCATGTAATTTTATTTATGTGGTGTGCTGAAAAGAAGAGCAGATAGGCACTTTCCAAAATGGAAGCAATGAAGTATCCATCTTTTCACAAATACTGTGGTGACATTCATTCCAATATTACAAGATTATTTCCAAGATCTGGCAAACACTCTATACTCATATTGCCTGACTGGTTTGTATAGAGTTAATTCTTTTTGATAGAGAAATCTTATGTAACAGATGGTTTACAAGTCTCTTGTCTATTTAATACACAATCTGTTATATCCAAGGTGTCATTATTTTGGAAAATAACTTCTGTGAAAGTATTATCCTTATATTTTGAAAATACATCAAGTACCATTCATTTTTTTAAAGTTTGCATATTACAGTTTAAAAAGTGAGTATATATAATGTCAATCCATGTGTTTTCTAAATAATAATTTCTGAGTGCTGCTACCTGGGTAGAGGGAACTTTAAAGGCCACCAAGCTAAAACAAGATATGAAAAATAGCTGCTTTATAAATACCCATATCTAAAGTAAATTAATGAAATGACAATTCATTTTGCATCTCATAGCAATTAATTTTATTTTGCAATCTTAGTCTTCAGCACCGAATTAGTATTTAAAAAATAAAGAAACTGTTATGGAATGACCCACACATGCCACAATATGTGTTTTTCCTATCTGGCACCAATTCATTATTTTTAAAACAGCACATATGCTGAAGTTTAATTCTAAGAAATAAATTAATTCACAATCACAGTAACAATAAACATTCTTTTTGAATTCAGATAAAATATAATTATTTTAATAACTCTTCATGCTCATGAAAATTAATTCTATTCAGGGTGATATAAAAATGATGTTTATGATGATATTTTCCTTTTCTTTCAGTAGTTCCTACCTGATACATTTTAAAAAATCTATCTGTTGAAGTGATACATTTGCAGCTGAAATTGTGTGGTGTTTTCAACCAACAACAGATTTAAATGTCCCTTATGAAATTGATGAGGCACAAAGCCCCAGAGGAGAAAGGTAGCACATATTTCTGAAACTGGAAGTGAATTAGTAGTTTAATTTTGAAAGTCTTAAAAGTGTTTTAAGTACATCAAATGTTTGTCCAGGATGTTAATTTACTGTAGGAAATCATAGTATAGTGGCAAGTGCTCACAATCAGAAATTCTGAGTTCTCCCACAGTTAGGTATGTGATTTTTAATGACAACAGCAAAATTAACTTTTCTGATCCCCGGTTTCCATAGCTGCAAAAATGAAAGTTTACTTGGTTGATTTCAAGATTTCTTCCATTTCCAGAATTTTCTGATTCAACATTCCAATTCTCTTTATTTTCTGCAAAAAAAAAAAAAAAATGTAGTCTCATATTCGTCTTTATGGGGAGGGAATTACTTCTTGAAGAATCATTTTTCTTTGGAGGGAACCACCATTAGTCCAGAGAGCTTCCCCTTAACTGGTAATCCCATCAGACTCATCATTTCTTAAATACCATCCCGCCAAGGTCTGAAAGTCATTTCTGGCTAGAGACAGAGTATAGATGAGTTATACAAAATTAATAAATAAAACATTTAAAACAAGTAAACTATAACTTATTCAAGAGAGAAGAAAAGAATGTGGAATTTAAGAAAGAAGAAAGAAAACTCTCAAGGGAGGATGATAAAGATCTTATTGTCAAAATTTCTCTATCTTTTTTAGAAAAATCTATTATCCAGATTGTTCTTCAGGTGTTAATGGTTAACAACTTCGGATTTTTATGTTGCACGCATTGGCCTTTCGTCATCATCTTTAGAGATAAATATAAGTCACACAATCTGAGTGGCCAGTGTCTGTTTTGGCCTGTGCTGGTGATTCTGCAGTGGCAAGACGGTATTGTTTCCGCTCCACAGAGCAGTGTTGATTGATGGCTCTGTCTGTCCTTCTATACATATGCAAATTAAATTGTGAATTAATATTTCGTAGACATAAAAGGAAATACTTCCTTTATCATCATATGATAGTATAAAAATGAATACTAATATTTCTCAATTTAAAAGTAAAGAACACTATAACTATTAAAATGTGTTTCATGATGTTCTGCTATGGAATGTATTCTTTTTTGTCTTTCTGTGACTCTAACATTGTGCTGTTCTTCACATTAAGGGTTCCAGGAGGCACACAGAGGAGACTCTGCATCTGTTACTATGGTGACTATTAGGCATATTTTCAAAGGAAAGTAGCCAACATGTATGCATATATTTAAAATATCACTGTCCACCTTCTTTAGAGTTGTTGCTGAAAATCAGGCATTAAATTTAAAAAATTGTAAAGTAATGTACTCCATATTTTTCTTTTCAAGGACCAACCCATTGCTATCGAGTCAATTCCTACTCATAGCAACCTTATAGGAAAGAGTACAACTGCCCATAGTGTTTCCAAGGCTGTAAGCTTTACAGAAACAGACTGCCACATCTCTCTGTTGCTGAGTGGCTGGTGGATTTGAACGGCTGACCTTTCAGTTAGCAGCCAAACACTGTGCCAGGGCCTAGCTAATTTCATCAACACAAACAAATAACCTGAGTTTTTCAGAGTACTGAACCACGTTGTCATTATGCTTTCTTCTAAAAATATTCATATGGTTATGAAGTATGTAGGTTCTAGATCTGACTCAAATGATAGTTCTGTCACATATTCAATGTTTATTGTCATATATAACATGAAAGCAGGTATAAAGAGGAATGGGAACAAATACTGAATATGTCCGATTTGAGTGTACTGACCAAAATCATTTTAAGAATGAGAGAACACAGAAATAAAATTACTTGCAGTATTTACTTGGTTTAAAGGGCCATTATTAACGTCTTAAGAAACATATTGTCCTTTCAGACCATGAATCATAATATGTGTTGATATAGACATATTTTGAGCTCAATTAACTCCTTTTTGAACTAATATTAACTATGAGCGTCAGACACTGTGTTAGATCCTGGAAGAGAATATCACAATAAAGCAAATATTGCAGTAAAGCAAGTCATGCAAATTTTGGTTTCCCAATGCATATTAAAGTTACGTTTACACTATACTATAGTCTATTAAGTGTGCAATAGCATTATGTTTAAAAAATCAATGTACATACCTTAATTAAAAAATACTTTATCGCTAAAAAATGCTCACCATCGTCTGAGCCTTCAGTGAGTTGTAATCTTTCTATTGGTGGAGAGTCTTGCCTCAGTATTGATGGCTACTGACTGTGCTGGTTGCTCAAGGTTGGGGTGGCTGTGGCAGCTTCTTAAAATAAAACAGCAATGAAGTTTGCCACATTGATTGACTCTTCCTTTCACAAAAAATTTCTCTGTAGCTCGCGATGCACTTTGATAGCATTTAACCCACAGTAGCACTTCTTTCAAAATTGAAATCAATCCTCTCAAATCCTGCTATTGCTTTATCAACTAAGTTTATGTAATATTCTAAATCTTTTGTTGTCATTTCAACAATGTTCAGTGCATTTTCACCAGGAGTAGTTTCCATCTCCAGAAACCACTTTCTTTGCCCGTCCGTAAGAAGCAACTCCTGATCCGTTCAAGTTTTGTCATGAGATTGCAACAATTTGGTCGCGTCTTCAGGTTTCTCTTCTAATTCTAGCTCTTTTGCTATGTCCACCACATCTGCGGTTACTTCCACCACTGGTCTTGAACTCCTTAAAGTCATCCATGAAGGTTGGAATCCACTTCTTCCAAACTCCTGTTAATGTTGATATTTTGACCTCTTCCCGTGAATCACAAATGTTCTTAATGGAATCTAGAATAGTGAATCCTTTCCGAAAGGTTTTCAATTTACTTTCCCTAGATCCATTAGAGGAATCACTATCTATGGCAGCTATAGCCTCACAAAATGTATTTCTTAAATAATAAGACTTGAGAGCTGAAATTACTCCTTGATCCATGAACTGCAGAATGGATGTTGTGTTAGGATGGATGTATGTGTTAGCAGGCATGAAAACAACGTTAATCTCCTTGTACATCTCCATCAGAGCTCTTGGATGACCAGGTGCATTGTCAATGAGCAGTAATATTTTGAAAGGAATCTTTTTCTGAGCAGTAGGTCTCAACATTGGGCTTAAATATTCAGTAAACCATTTTATAAACAAATTTGCTGTCATCAAGGCTTTGTTGTTCCATTTATAGAGCACAGGCAAAGTAGATTCAGCATAATCCTTAAGGGCCCTAGGATTTTCTGAGTGGTAAATGAGCATTGGCTTCAACTTAAAGTCACCAGCTGCATTAGCCCCTAACCAGAGAATCAGCCTGTCCTTTGAAGCTTTGAAGCCAGGCATTGACTTCTCCTCTCTAGCTATTTAAGCCCTAGATGGCATCTTCTTCCAGTAGAAGGCTGTTTCATCTACATTGAAAATCTGTTGTTTAGTGTGGCCACCTTCATCAATTATCTTAGCTAGATCTTCTGGATAATTCACTGTAGCTTCTACATCAGCACTTGCTGCTTCACCTTGCACTTTTATGTCACAGAGATGGCTTCTTTCCTTAAACCTCTTGAACCAACCTCTGCTAGCTTCAAACTTTTCTTTTACAGCTTCACCTCTCTCAGCCTTCATATAATTGAAGAGAGTTAGGGCTTTGCTCTGGATTAGGCTTTGGCTTAAGGGAATGTTGTGGCTGGTTTGATCTTCTGTCCAGACCACCAAAACTTCCTCCATATCAGCAGTAAGGCTGTTTCGCTTTCTTATCATTTGTGTGTTCACTGGATTAATACTTTTTAATTTCCTTTAAGAACTTTTCCTTTGAGTTCACAACTTAGCTAACTGTTGGGCAGAGGAGGCCTAGCTTTCAGCCTGTTGGCTTTCAACATGCCTTCCTCACTAAGCTTAATCATTTCTAGCTTTTGATTTAAAGTGAGAGATGTGCAACTCTTCCTTTCACATGAACACATGGAGGCCTTTGTAAGGTTATTAATTGGCCTAATTTCAATACTGTTGTGTCTCAGGGAATAGGGTGGCCTAAGGAGAGGGAGAGAGACGGGAGTACTGCTGGTCTGTGGAAGTTGGAACGCAGTATTTATTGATTAAGTTCGCCATCTTATATGGGTGTGGTTCATCGTGCCTCCCAAAATTACAATAGTAACATCATAGGTCAATGATCACAGATCATCACAAGAGATACAATAATAATGAATTTTTGAGAATTACCAAAATGTGACACAGAGACATGAGAAAGCACATGCTGTTGGAAAAATGGTGACGATAGACCTTCTGGATGCAGGGTTGCAGCAAATCTTCAACTTGTAAAAAACACAGTATCTGGAAAGCACAATAAAATGAAGTATGCCTGTATGTAGACCTTTGAAAGACAAGGAAGATGAAAAAATAGGAGCTAAGAAAGGTCAACCTCGTAAGAAATAATAAAAACAAGAGAGAGTTGTCATGACAGCTGAGAAAAGAAACTATATCTCCAGTGTCCACAGGTATGTAATTGGCCAATGAATGGAATATGATGGAAATAGAAAAAAAAACATCGATTTGGAAACATGCGATTTACTGGTGACCATGACAAAAGCAGTTTTCATGATAAGGTAATGAAAGAAGCTAGACTAGAATGTTTTGAAGAATGAATTGGAGATATTTTTTAACTGTTAAAAATTTTTATTCATGTATAATTTGTTGGTGTTGTTGTTAGGTGCTGTCAAATTGGTTCTGACTCATAGTGACCTTGTATACAACAGAACGAAACACTGCCCCATCCTGCGCCATCCTCGCAATCGTTGCTATGTTTGAGCCCATTGTTGCTTAGCCACTGTGTCATTCCATCTCGTTGAAGGTCTTCCTCTTTTTTGCTGACCCGCTACTTTACCAACCATGATGTCCTTCTCCAGGGACTGGTCCCTCCTGATAACATGTCCAAAGTATGTGAAACGACGTCTTGCCATCCTCCCTTCTGAGGAACATGCTGGCTGTACTTCTTCCAAGACAGATTTATTTGTTCTTCTGGCAGTCCATGGAATATCCAGTATTCATCACCAACACCATAATTCAAAGGCATCAATTCTTCTTCAGTCTTTCTTATTCATTGTCCAGTTTTCCCATGCATATGAGGTGATTGAAAATATGATGGCTTGGGTCACCTTAGTCCTCAAATGGATATCTTCACTTTTCAACACTTTAAAGAGGTCTTTTGCAGCAGATTTGCCCGATGCAATAGGACATTTGCTTTCATCACTGTTACTTCCATGGGCATTGATTGTGGATCCAAGTAAAATGAAATCCTAACAACTTCAATATTTTCTCCGTTTATCATGATATTGGTTATTGATCCAAGTTGTGAGGATTTCTGTTTTCTGTATGTTGAGGTATAATCCATACTGAATGCTGTAGTCTTTGATCTTCATCAATAAGTACTTCAAGTCCTCTTCACTTTCAGCAAGCAAGGTTGTGTCATCTGCATATTGCAGGTTGTTAATGAGTCTTCCTCCAATCCTGATGCCCCATTCTTCTTCATATAGTCCAACTTCTCAGATTATTTGCTCAGCATACAGATTGAATAAGTATGGTGGAAGGATATAACCCTGATGCACACCTTTCCTGACTTTAAACCACGCTGTATCCCCTTGTTGTACTCAAATGACTGTCTCTTGGTCTTTGTACAGGTTCTGCATGAATACAATTAAAAAACAAAAACCGTTGCCCTGGAGTCAATTCTGACTCATAACCAACCTACAGAACAGAGTAAGACTGCCCCATAGGATTTCCAAGGAGCAGCTGGTGGATTCCAACTGCCGACATTTGCTTAGCAGCCATGCTTTTAACCACTGTGCCACCAGGGCTCTGAACACAATTAAGTGTTCTAGAGTTCCCATTTTTCTCATTGTTATCCGTAATTTGTTATGATTCACACTGTCAAATGCCTTTGCATAATCAATAAAACACAGGTAAACATCTTTCTGGCATTCCCTGCTTTCAGCCAAGATCTATCTAACATCAGTAATGATATCCCTAGATCCACTTCCTCTTCTGAATCTGGCTTAAATTTCTGGCAGCTCCATGTCAATGTACTGTTATAACCATTTTTGAATTATCTTCAGCAAAATTTTACTTATGTGTGATATTAATGATATTGTTCGATAATTTCTGCATTCTGTTGGATCACCTTTCTTTGGAATATGCAAAAATATTGATCTCTTTCCAAATTTTTTGGCACAGACGAGTGAGCACTTCCAGGGTTGCATCTGTTTGTTGAAATATCTCAATTGATATTCTGTCAATTCCGTCAGCCTCATTTTTTTGCCAGTGCCTTCAGTGCAGCTTGGACTTCTTCCTTCAGCACCATCAATTCTTGATCATATTCTACCTCCTGAAATTGTTGAAGGTTGACCAATTCTTTTTGGTACAGTGACTCTGTGTATTCCTTCCATCTTCTTTTGATGCTTCCTGAATTGTTCCGTATTTTGCCATAGAATTCTTCAGTATTGCAAAATGAGGCTTGAATTTTTCTTCAGTTCTTTCAGCTTGAGAAATACTGAGCGTGTTCTTTCCTGTTGGTTTTCTAAGTCCAGGTCTTTGCACATTTCATTATAATACTTTACTTTTTCTTCTCGAGATGCCCTGTGAAATCTTGTGTTCAGCTCGTTTACTTCATGATTTCTTCTCTTCACTTTAACTACTCTATATTCAAGAGCAAGTTTGAGTCTCTTCTCACATCCCTTTTGGTCTTTTCTTTCTTTCCTGTTGTTTTTAGTGACCTTTTGCTTTCTTCATGTATGATGCCTTTGTGTCATCCCACATGTATAATTTAGATATAATGAAATACATGCATTTTAAGTACACGATTTGATGAATTTTGTGAGATGTACATGCCCATGATCTTTTCTCTAACCTCAAAAAGTTTCTTTGCGCCACTTTGTAATCCATATCTCCCTTCGCTCCAGCCCCAGGCAACCACTGACCTGATTTTTGTCAATATAGATCAGTTTGCATTTTCTAATAATACAGTATGTATTTTTTTGCTTATGGCTTCATTCACTTAGCATGATGATTTGGAGATTCAGCCATATTATTGTGTATAGTAATAGCTTATTTTTTTTATTGCTGATTCTCAGTCTGAGTCAATTACTACTGTTTGATAGTTTTCAGTATACCTATTTGTACATAGTGGCAGCAGTAAATCGACAAAGACAAAGTGGGTGTGGTTTCCATTATGGACAACAAAGTCAAAGATGTAATCAGAATAGTCTGGCTTGTATGGACTCATGGCATTGGCTACTTAGTTATGGTGTCCCTAGGAGGGAAATAGATAGGAAATCTACTAAATATTTACTTAATCTGTACAAGCAGAAGAATTCTAGGTCAAGTGAATGGTAGTCTAACTTGAATCACCAGAATAGAGAGTCACAGACCCTCAATCTTGAGCGACTTAACA
The DNA here is from genome assembly GCF_000243295.1 of Trichechus manatus latirostris. Taxonomy (NCBI): domain Eukaryota; kingdom Metazoa; phylum Chordata; class Mammalia; order Sirenia; family Trichechidae; genus Trichechus; species Trichechus manatus. The sequence continues at coordinate 2,016,069 of NW_004444025.1, forward strand.
GACCCACAACCTCTTCAATGAAGGGAAGGCTGGGTCCTCTTGAGGAAGGACCCCAGTACATTGCTAAAGTTTTATACTGTTAATCTTTCTCCCAGCATTCCCCAAAGTCAGCCTTTACTAGAGTGACTGTTTATTGAGGGGAAAAGAGATAATCAGACTTTTTGGGAATTACTGGATACTGGCTCTGAACTGACATTAATTCCAAAAGACACAAAACGTCACAGTAACCTACCAGTCAGAGTAGGGGGCATGTGGAGGTCAGGTTATTAATGGAATCTTAGCTTAGGTTTGGCTCATACTAGGTCCAGTGGGTCCCCAAACCCATCCTATAGTGATTTCCCCAGTTCCAGGATGCGTAATTGGAATAGGTATACTCAGCAATTGGCAGAACCCTCACACTGGATTCCTGACAAGTGGAGTAGGGGCTATTATGGTAGGAAATGCCAAGTGGAAGCCATTAGAACTGCCCCTACCTAGGAAAATAGTAAACGAAAGCAATATCACATTGCTGGAGGGATTGCAGAGATTACAGCCACCATTAAGGACTTGAAGGATGAAGGGGTGGTGATTCCCACCATGTCCCCATTCAACTCGCCTATGTGGCCTGTGCAAAAAACAGATGGATCTTGGAGAATGACAGTGGATTATCATAAACATAACCAGGTGGTGACTCCAATTTCAGCTGCTGTTCCAGGTGTAGTTTCACTGCCTGAGCAAAGTAATACATCTCCTAGTACCTGGTATGCAGCTATTGATCTGGCCAAGGACTTTTTCTTGATTCTGCTTTCAAAGGAACACCAGAAGTAGTTCGCTTTCAGCTGGCAAGGACAGAAATACACCTTCAATGTCCTACCTCAGGGGGTTATCAACTCTCCAGATCTGTGTCATAATTTAGTCCACAGGGACCTTGATAGCCTTTCCTGTCCACAATACTTCACACTGGTTCATTACGTTGCAGACATTATGCTGATTGGACCTAGTAAGGAAGAAATGACAATGACTCTGTACTTACTGGTAAAACATTTCATGCTAGAGGGTGGGAAATTAATCTGAAAAAAATTCAGGCATCTTCCACCTCAGTGAAATTTCTAGGGGGTCCAGTGATGTGGGGCTTGTCAAGATGTTCCTTCTAAAGTGAAGGTTAAGCTATTACACCTGACTTCTTCCACAACTAAAAAGGAGGCACAAAGCCTGATGGGCCTTTTCAGATTTTGGAGGCAGCATATTCCTCATTTGGGTGTGCTACTCTGGCCTATTTATCAAGTGACTCAGAAAGCTGCTAGTTTTGAGTGGGGCTGAGAACAAGAGAAGGTTCTGCAGCAGGTTCAGGCTGCCATGTAAGACGCTCTGCTACATGGGCCATATGATCCAGCTGACCCAATGGTGCTTGAAGTGTCAGTGGCAGATAGAGATGCTGTTTGGAGTTTTTGGCAGGCCTGTACTTGTGAATCACGGTGCAGACCCTTAGGATTTTGGAGCAAAGCTCTGCCATCCTCTGCAGATAACTACCCTCCTTTTACAAAACAGCTTTTGGCTTGTTACTGGGCCTTAGTAGAGACTGAACACTTAACTTCATCACGGGTGTGTCTTGCATCCAATATATATGGACTTTTTAGCAAAACTTGCTGGATTTTGCTCACTCTGGATCCTGCATCTGGCTCGTCATCATCTAACCTCTGGTTCTTGGGACTTGAGCCAGTGGCCTGCCATATTGCCTGCTGATCTTGGATTCATCAGCCTCTGTAGCTTACAACTCAGCAGCTGCAGTCTGACCTGCTGATCTTGGATTTGTCAGCCTCTGCAGCTACATGAGTCAGGAAAAGCCTCTAGCCTGTCACCTGACCCATGAACTTGGGATTTGCTAGCCTCTACAACCACTTGAGCCATTTCTTGAGATAAATCTCTCTCTCTCTTTATATATATATATATATATACATATATGTATATATATAAAACTAAAAACACCAAACCGGTTGCCAACGAGTCGATTCCAACTCATAGCCACCCTATAGGACAGAGTAGAACTGCCCCATAGGGTTTCCAACAAGCAGCTGGTGGATTCAAACTGCAGACCTTTTGGTTAGCAGTCAAGCTCTTAACCACTGTGCCACCATATTTATATATATACATGCATCACTGATTTTACTTCTTTAGAGAAGACAGCAACCAAAGTATTTGTGTCCTTGCATTTAAACTGTGACTCTTGTAGTCAGTATATATTTGATTCTTGCTTTTTCATTCAGTCTGATAATCTTTGCCTTTTGATTGAAAATCTAGTCCATTTACACTTAATGGTATTACTAATAAGGTTGTATAGAAGTCTTTCCAATTTTTATTTGTATTCTATGTGTCTTATCTATTTTTTATTTTCCTATTCCTCCTTTCCCATTTTTTTTGCATTAATCAACTTTTCTTCCTCTTTTCAATTTTGTTATGGATTGAATTGTATCCCCTCAAATATGCATTTAAGTACTAACCCCTGTACCTATAAATATGAACCTATTTGAAAATATGTATTTTCTTTTGTTATGTTAATGATGTAATACCAGAGTAGGGTGGACTGTAAACCTTATCACTTCTAAATTGTGTATTTTAAAAACACAGAATAGACACAGAGACTCAAACACAGGGCAAGACAGAGGCTAGTATGAGGATCATCTGCAAGCAAAGGGATGCCAAAGATTGCTGGCAATCACCAGAAGCAAGGATGGAGGCTCGAAAAAGTAATCAACGTGACTGGTTAGGACCCTGATTTGGACTGTGAAAACTGTGAGAAAATAAATTTATATTCCTTAAAGCCACCCACTTGTGCTATTTCTATTATGGCAGTACTAGCAAACTAAGACAGATTGTAAGGTGTATCTCTTTGCATTGTGTTTTTTCAGTGGTTGCTCTAGAGAATACAACTTTCCATCTACTTTGAGCTAATATTGAATTAATTCAGGTAAAATATAGGAACTTAGCAATTGTATATTTTACTTACAATCACCCCTTTCCTCAGTGCTATTATTGTCATACGTATTGTATCTACATACCTACTATAAACCCATTAATACAATTGTATAATATTGGCTTTAAACAGTCATGAGTCTTTTAAAAATTTTAAGAGAAATAAAGAAAATTTGTATAGTCTGTTATATTATTCACATATTTAGCATTTTTTAGTGATCTTCATTCCTTCTGTGGATTAAATAGCCGTCTAATATCATTTCTCTTTAGGCCAAAACATTTCCTTATCATTTCTTGTAGTGTAAGCCTTCTAGCAATTATTTCTCTCAGTTTCTGTTTAATAAAGATATCTTTATTTCACCTTTAGTCTTGAAGAATATTTTTACTGGACTTAGATTTCTGTTGCCGTTGTTGACAGTTTTCTTCTTTCCCCTCAGAAATTAGATCATATTATTGCAGAGTCTTCTGGCTTCCACAGTTTCTGATGAGCAGTCATTACTCACATCCTTGTCCTTCTACATGTAATGTGTCATTTTGCTCTGGCTGCTATCAAGATTTTCTCTGATTTTCAGCAGCTTTCATGAGAAATGTCTATGAGTGTATTGTGTGTGTGTGTTTCTTGCATGGAGTTCTTTGAGATTCTTAAATGCTTTCAATACAAATAATGTTTTCCACTGAATATCGAATTTGGGAAATTTTAGGATATTGTTTCTTCAGATATATTTCTGCCTTTTTTTCTCTCTCTACTCTCTTTCTGGGATCCTTTCTATATGTATGTTGAATTACTTGGTATAGTCCCATAGTTCTCTGAGGCTCTGTTCTTTTTTTTTCTCTGTTCTTTAGATTGAGTAATATCTATTGATCTCTCTTCAAGTTTACAGATGTTTGCTTCTTCCGTGTCATCTTGTGGTGAGTCTATATTGTAATTTTTTTTTATTTTCAAATATTTTACTTTTCAGCTCTAAAATTTCCATTTTAAAAATTGATTCCTTTCTTAATTGAGATTTTCTATCTGCTTATTGAAACCACATCTAACTTTCATTCTTTGAACTTATTATCTTTTAATTATTTAACTATTTTTATAATAGCTGCTTTAATGTCTGCTAAATCTGGGTACAGGTGGAGTAATTTTTTATTGAATACCTTGTTTCCCAAGTATGGGTTATATTTTACTGTGTTTGTGTGTCTAGTAATTTTTAGTTAAAAAGTAAACATTGTAGATAAAATGTTGTGACTCTCATCTCTGCTGTGCTTTTCATAAGAGTACTGGATTTGTTTGTTTGTTTTAGTGGGCAGTTAGCTTGACTGTGGAGCCCTGGTTAAGAGCTACGGCGAGCTATGTCTGTTAACCAAAAGACTGGCATTTCAAATCTACCAGACACTCCTTGGAAACCCTATGGGACAATTCTACTCTATCCTGTAGGGTCACTATGGGTCAAAATCGACTTGACGGCAACAGGTTGTTTGTTGTTGTTAACTTGCCTGTACTCAAACTGAAAACTTTGTCTCCCTGATATAATGCAGAATCTGAAAGCTCTGCTCTCTTCTTATGGTTTCCTAATCTGCTTCTTTGTTTTTCCTGTTTAAAGCCTAGTCCACATACATTTAATGTTATTATTGATATGATTGTATATAGATCTTTTGATTTTACTTCTTTGACTCATCTATTTTTTGTTTTTATATTCTTATCAAAGGTGTGTGTCTTTCTAAGTGGTAGGTACTACAAGTGTAATAACTTATATAACAGATGCCCATATTCCCCAGGTTTTGCAATGTAGAACCTGTTGACCAGACCTCCAGCTGACAACATCTGAATCTCTATATGAGAACTTTTTTGGTCACTGGAGTCCATTCTGGCATGCAAGGCCAAAAGTACCAAGAAGCTGCTGTCCCTGGGAGCATCTCTCAACAGATGATTGACTGAGCTTTCTAACCCCTCTGGTGGAATTGATATATAATCTAGATATTGGTTTGTCTTCCCTGACTGCAGCGTCTTGCCCAGCACCACTAAGCAAAGGCTCAGAATCCAGTTTTCTAGCATTCTACAAAATATTATCTCAATATAAAGAACCCCTTTTCAGGGAAAAGAGATGAGACAGGTAGTATCCACTTAAAAATGTAGCTAAGGTACCAGCTTAAAGATGACACCTTGTAGGGTTGAGGCTCTGTCCCTCAAGATGCAATGTATACTTTAAATCAATAGCCATTATAGGATGTTGTGTTCCCAGTACTAGAATAAATATTTTTGGAACAAATGGTGAAAATAGGAGAGACCTCCCTCATCTTCACTCTTGGTGACCCACCGAGGCATTTAAGCTGTCCATCCCTGCAACTTTAGGCTCTGCTAGGTTAAAGGTCCTCATTCCTGAGTAGTGGGGTAGGGAAAATCTTCCAACAGGGGTGATAATAAGAGTTCCATTAAGCTTAGTTTTTGTCATTTTGTGCTCCTTATACCCATATGCCAAAGGTTAAAGAAAGGCATTTCCTATGCTAATTATAATTATTGACACTACATGTCATCAGGTCTGTAGAAAGACGCATTAACAACCTGCGTTATGCAGATGACACAACCTTGCTTCCTGAAAGTGAAGAGGACTTGAAACACTTACTGATGAAGATCAAAGACCACAGTCTTCAGTATGGATTATACCTCAACATAGAGAAAACCAAAATCCTTACAACTAGACCAATAAGCAACATATGATAAATGGAGAAAAGATTGAAGTTGTCAAGGATTTCATTTTATTGGATCCATAATCAATGCCCTTGGAAGCAGCAGTCAAGAAATCAAATAATGTATTGCATTGGGCAAATCTGCAGCAAAACGTCTCTTTAAATTGTTAAAAAGCAAAAATGTCGCTTTGGGGACTAAGGTGCACCTAACCCAAGCCATGGTGTTGTCAATGCCTTAGTTGCATGCGAAAGCTGAGCAATGAATAAAGAAGACCAAAGAAGAATAGATGCCTTCGAATTATGATGTTGGCGAACAATATTGAATATATCATGGACTGCCAGAAGAATGAACAGATCTGTCTTGGAAGAAGTACAGCCAGAATGCTCCTTAGAAAAGAGGATGGAGAGACTTTGTCTCACATACCTTGGATATGTCATCAGGAGGGACCAGTCCCTAGAGAAGGACATTATTCTTGGTAAAGTAGAGGCTTAGCGAAAAAGAGGAAGATCCTCAATGAGATAGATTGACACAGTGGCTGTAACAATCCAAGCATAGCAAAGATTGTGAGGATGATGCAGGAACGGGCAGCGTTTCGTTCTGTTATATATAGGATCGCTATGAGTCAGAACCGACTCGACGACACTCAACAACAATACGTACTGTAAGGAGATAATGTTGCTGGTCTACACTGAGGCAGGAAGGATTATATCAGGAACTCTGAATATGCACTTTTGATGCTTTTTGCTGCTTCCAAGGCTTGTGATAGCCGTGAATGGGAAACTGCAGCACCTTTACTTAGGCAAGGGCATAGTAACTCCAATTCCTCAAGGAATTTGTTACTGGATTATGTAAAGGCCCTGGAGCTCCTGAAGTTGGTCACTGAGGGAGGGAGTGATCAACGTGGTATAGACAGAGACTAAGTCTCAATTACAGAAAACTAAGTCTCAATTACAGAAGAATGAATAAATGATTTAAGCCTTTGCATCAAACCCTGCCTGAAGCAACAACTGCTTCTGCACTTCTTAGTTTCATTTCTTTTTAAGCCAGTTTGAAATGGTGTTTCTGTCACTTATATAATAAGTTATCCCAACCAGTTTATCACCCAAGCTAGAGTCCAAGAAATTATCCTCAATGCCTCCTTTCTCCTTCATGGCTCAAACACTGCCAATTTTATCTTGTGATTATTTGGACAATTCATCCTTTCCTCTCTAGCCCTAGTAATATTCTATTTAAAGCAGTCATTATCTTTGGCTGAGCTGTTTTAGCTTATCCTTAATTGGTCTCTCTATTTTTGGTCTTATCTTCCACAAATTTACACTCCCCACCCCCAAAATTTGACCACATCGTCCCCCTTCTTAAAATTCTTCATTAGCTGATCATTGTCTATCTCTTTTCTTTCATCTCTCAATACTGCTGCTTTTTCTCTAGGTTCTGGCAATACATCAACCTGCATAGAGTGCCTCCCACATATCATGTTCTTTCTAGTCTTCATACTTCTACTTATGATTTTTCTCCTCCCTGGTTAATGTCCATTTGCATATTAAGTCACAGTTATAATCTCCCTCCTGGAACTTTCTATAAACCTCCATGCTGAGTTAGATGACTCTCCTCTGTAACAGCTCCATCATTTCCTTTGCTACAATGTATTGTAACTATCTGTTTATATGTTTTCTGTACCCATCCTACTCCCCAGATCCTTGAGCCAGGAATTGTGTCATTCATTTATAGCTTATAAACCAGGCCTACAGTCCGGCACATGGCAGATGTTCACTAAACCATAGCTGCGTGAATAGATGCATATATATTCGAGCATAATACACAAATATACAGTGCTTTTAAAAATATAATATTTCCAAAAATAATTTTGAGCAATGTCAGCCCTATTGGTAAATTTGACTGATAGCCCAAACCGCTCTTAAGCATAAGAAGGTAATTTTGCATTAATGTTTATGAAAAAAATTAACCATATCAATTTATGGCCATGGTTGTAGTATAAGCATAAAGAAGTAGATTATTGTTGCATCATGAAACTACTAGGAAATCATTTCTTGAAAGTACAACATGTAACAAGTAAGCAAATTGGAGTCACCCATGCTTTTTTATGGATAACATTGCAAAGAACGGGAATTCCAGAACACTGAATTGTGCTCATGCAGAACCTGTACATAGACTAAGAGGTAGTCGTTTGAACAGAACAAGGAGGCATCGTATGGTGTAAAATCAGGACAGGTGTGCATTAGGGTTGTATCCTTTCACCATACTTATTCAGTCTGTATGCTGAGCAAATAATCCAAGAAGCTGGACTGTATGGAGAAGAATGTGGCATCTGGTACAAGATGCATTAACAACCTGCAATATGCAGATTATACAACCTTGCTTGCTGACAATGAAGAGGACTTGAAGCACTTATTAATGAAGAAAAAAAGACTACAGCCTTCAGTATGGATTACGCCTCAACATCAAGAAAAACAAAAATACTCACAGTTGGACCAATAAGCAACATCGTGACAATCGGAGAAAATATTGAAGCTGTCAAGGATTTCATTTACTTGGATCCACAATCAATGCCCATGGAAGCGGCAGTCAAGAAATCAAATGGCATAATGCATTGGGCAAATCTGCTGCAAAAGACCTCTTCTAAAGTGTTAAAAATCAATGATGTCGCTCTGAGGACTAAGTGCGTCTGACCCAAGCCATGATATTTTCAATCACCTCATATGCATTCGAAAACTGGACAGTGAATAAGGAAGACCGAAGAAGAATTGATGCCTTTGAATTATAGTGTTGATGAAGAATATTGACTATACCACGGACTGCCAGAAGAACGAACAAATCTGTGTTGTGAAAAGTACAGCCAGAATGCTGCTTAGAAGCGAGGAGAGTGAAACTTCGTCTCACATCCTTTGGACATGTTATCAGCAAGGACCAGTCCGTGGAGAAGGACATCATGCTTGGTAAAGTAGAGGGTCAGTGAAATAGAGGAAGACACTCAATGAGATGGATTGACACCGTGGCTGCAAAGATGGGCTCAAGCATAGCAAAGATCGGAGGATGGCGCAGGACTGGACAGTGTTTTGTTTTGTTGTACGTAGGTCGCCATGATCAGAACCGACTTGACGGCACCTAAAAACGATAGCAACGTGTTTCATTACCTCTTGGAACCAAATGTAGCCAACGCGAAAATCACTGAGAAGCTTTTTGACCAGATAACAATATATTTTTTAATCAAGTGGTAAGTTTTGCTCCCATGAAGAGAATATTAAAAATGTTTTCTTGGAAGCTCATGGCATCAAGTCAAATGTTAACAGTCCAAATTTCCATGAATGTATCCAAAATCTAACAGACTCTAAATAGGAGATGTATATCATTGAGTCATCATATTCCCTGTTACAGATGCATAGCAACCTGGGAAGAACAAAAATATTTAATTTTTTGATGATAATAATATTGTAAACCCTATACCAATGTACCCTTAAAACAACCAAAAGTACTTTCTTTTTTACATGTTAATAGAAGAATTATCATTGCTCATAAAGCATCTAGTAAAGTATCAGCAAATACTAGAATACAATAAATTCAAATTTTATAGTTGTATTAATGAATTCTTTTTCACATCCTTTTCTTCCCATCAATAAGGTATACAAAAGACAAGGTATTATTGCTAACATTATATAATATTATTGATAAATCAAAATTTAATTCTCACTTTATGTATTTTGCTGAGCAGTATTTTATAACTTGAGTTTTAGTTTTAAAAAAATGTACTGATATATATCAGCCACTAGAGGGATCACTTCCTGAATGGATTATTTTATGTAAAAGGTTCCATTAAACATTAGCAAACACGTATTGAATACCTACTATGTGCAAAACTCAGGAATACCAAAATGAAGAGAATATGTTTAATTCCTTATATGTGTGGGCAATCTAGTGAGAGGACAGACTCATAACTCAATTTTTATAATAGTATATACAAGTTCTGTAAATGACAAATACAAACAACTGCAGGAACATAGATGAAAGTCCTTTGATCTGATCAGATGAATACTGAGATCAAACTCTGGAATTGTAGAAGAAGGCAAAACAAAACCCATTGCTGTCGCGTCAATTCCGACACATAGCCGGCGCCCCATACGGTTTCCAAGGAGCACCTCTTGGTTAGCAGCCATAGCTCTTAACCACTACACCACCAGGGTTTCTGAACTGTAGAGTTGTAGAAGGAGTATTGCAATACTAATGCTATTTCTGTTACCAGAAAGCAAGAACCTAAATTCCTGATTTTGTTTCAACAATCGTGTCCTCTAATAAACCTTGATATTAAACCATTCACTGATGGTTTACAGAGTATCTAATAAATACCAATGGAGCCCTGGTGGCACAGTGGTAAAGTGCTCAGGTGCTAACTGAAAGATTGGGGGGTTGAACCTACCAGCTGTGCCACAGGAGAAAGATGCAGCGCTCGGCTTCGGTAAAGATCACAGCCTTGGAAACACGACGGGAAGGTCTACTCTGTCCTGCAGGTTCCCTGTGAGTCAGAATCGACTCGATGACAACAGGTTTGGTTTTTTGGTTTTAATAAGTGCCAAGCATGTGCTAGGTACTAAGAAGCAACAGTGGGAAAAAAATTTTTCCTATATTAGTTTTTGGGGGCTGCAGTAACAAAATACCATAAACTGGGTGGTTTATAGAAACAGAAATTTATTGTCTCATAGTTCTGGAGGTTGAAGTCTAAAATCAGGGCATATTAGCCATGGTGATTGCTTCACGTGGCTCTGAGGGAAAATCGGTTCCATGGCTCTGTCCTACCTTCTGGTGACAGTCAGTGATCTTTGGCGTTCCTTGGCTTGTAGATCACGCCGATCTGTCTCTTTGTCTTCACTTGGCCATCTTTTCTTCTGTCTCTCTCTGTGCTCTTATTCTCTTTAATAAGGACACCACTTTAACTGGCTTAAGAGTCTCTCTACTCCAGTGTGACCTCATGTTAATTGATAACATTTTCAAAAAACTCTATTTAAAACAAGGTCACATTCACAGGTGGTGGTGGCAGGGGTGGTTAGGACTTTAATCTCTTTTTGGGAAACACCAGTTAACCCACAGCACCACCCTTGCAGAGCTCATAGTCAGGTGGAAGAGAAGCGGTGGGCATGTGCACAGGGCAATCTTAATGCAAAGTGCTAAGGACTATAACAGGAAAGAGCAGACATCTGTAGAACACAGAGAGGAAACAGAACTCAGATTGAGGGGTGACAGATGATTTTATTGGAGGGAGTTACTTTTAAGCAGAGATATCAGGAATACATGGGAGATATTCAGGTAAATATGGTGTGGGAGAGAACTCCAATCAGAAAGACTATCGTGTTAAGATCTGGAGACACGAGGGGTGTGTACAACTGAGAAAATTGAAACAAAGGTATGTGGCATTATGACTCTTGAGGACTAAGGAATGGTGTGTGTGTGTGTGTGTGTGTGTGTGTGTGTGTGTGTGTGGCAATACTAAGACCAGAGAGGTAAACAGGGTTTGTAAGGCTAGTCAAGAGTTTGGACTTTATTCTAAGATCTATAAGGAGTATGAAGCATGCCTTGATTAGAATGAGGTTTTAGAAGCATCTTCCGGTTGCAGTGTGCAGACTGGGTTACAGATGGGGAAAGAAGGGAACCAGGCAGATGTTTTGGCCCATGCAGAGTTCAAGAGTCGCTCCGGTTTCTTTCCACATGTTGCTATCTCAGCTTCCAGACATGGAGGCTTGGTTCTAGGGCTTCAACTTGTAGCAAGTCCTTCCCAGACCCTCCCTTTTGATGTCTTCCCCTCCTCTCTCCCCCCATTCCTACATCCTCTTAGTCTCTTTAGTCCCAGCATTCCTGCCTTTGGCTTTCCCTCCTTGTCCCCACTCCCCAGGGTGGAGGAGGAAGAGTTACGTCATGGCCTTCAAAATCACCTTGCCTTCAGATGGGTTATCGGAAAGAAAATCAGATCTTAAATGCAAAAGTTAACCTCTGACTAGAACATCGTTTACAACTTATGGTTCCAATATTATGTTAAACAAGTGTCTGTCCCTTCCCCCACCTTTGATTTATTTGTTAAAATATCCCTTTTATGATATTAACATTTTCCTCTCACCGCCTTGTTTGCACTGCTTGGGAGTGGACAGAGAGTGAAGTGCCATTGGTGAAGGGTACATATGGTTGCATATGAGTTATACTAATGTTCTCAAGTAACTAATATCCAAAATTTATTATATTTTCCATTTCTAAAGTCAAAGACAGAAAAGAATGAAAACTCCAGTATCCTGTCAGGATCCATGAAAAGAAGAATTTCTTCAACAATTCATATCTGTGAGCTCTGTATTAAGTGAACAATACAAAATTCAAATTATAAAATGGAGCATTTTATCACCAGATCCATACCTAACTGTGAAGAGTGATCAGGAAGGGTAGTTTATGTTTGGACAGGCAGGTTCATTGTGACAGCTGAAGCAGCTTCATAAAATTAGCTGTTCCTGGTGGAGAACAAGCAGGAAACAACTTTTCTATTCCCCACCTTAGCTCTGCAAACCTGCCTTTTGTGCTCCTCTTTCCTGCCTCTACCCAATATATTTGACAAATACCTTCCAGTACGTTTTGAGTATTATTACAATCCTATTTCTAATTATTAAAATGTTGCTTCAATCTAAAGTCATAACTTCAGTTTCTCAAAGCTTCTTCTCATCCTTGCTCAGACCCAGTCCATGAATTTTGCAATTTAGCCTGGGGGGTAGTAGGTTGGCTGACTGTTTCCACAGCTTTCTCCTCCACTACGCCTTCTCTCAGCACGCTGCTGCTAGCTCCCTGAGGGTGAGGAAAGGGGACAGGAATGAGAGGGAAAGGACAAGTTCTTAAGGGACTGGTGCTCTTGCAATATGGAATATGGGACTTCTGTCATGGCAAATGCCCAAAGAATGCTTCTCTCTGATACTGCAATTGGATATGGGAACTCCTTTTTCCCATCCCCTCTCCCCAGCACCTCAAGAGCAGTACTGTGTCTTTCTTCCTTTTAAAAAATTGTGGTAAAAATATACATAACAAAACATACACCATCTCAGACAATTTCTATGTGTACAATTCCGTGACATTGATTACATTCTTCAAGTTGTGCAACCATTTTCGCTCTCCTTTTTCCAAATCATTCCACCACCAGCAGTACTGTTTGTTAATTCACCTAATGCACTTTCTGGCTAACACTTTCCTTACAATTGCCACTCCAGTCTTGCCCCATAGGTACACAGGAGGGAGCAGTCTGGGGTTCTTTCCCCATGACTCACAGCTGGCTACCTTCCAGGTATTGCTTCTGGCTTTGGAAAACATTATGCTTCTTTCCCCAATCAAATCCTTTAAGGACTGGCCACTCCTATTGCAGTCTTCCGTCTGCTCTGCCTTTCAAGCAACTCCAATCCCAGACTGACTAAACTACTCACTCTCCCAAACTCCAGGGATCGCAGATTCCAACCATGTTATCACTGTATTCAGGGAGCAGGCCTGAGTTTCTGCAGCCAAACAAGCACCCCAGCTAGGTGGAGGGATATGTGCCTATGTTTCTGGCAATCTGACAAGCGCCTCATTCCCCACAAGTGACTCTCTTAAATCACCCACTTTCTTATCATTCATTGTCCTCAGCCTTGGGGCCTGAACCAAAATTCCCAGACAACGGGAAAAGTCTCATTTTCACAGCCTACTGCACAACAGAGGAGTGGGTAAGTTTAGGAGAGCACGTGGTGCCAGTTCTCCAGAAACTCTGCGTATACAACCAGGAGTTCTGTGTTGAAACCCTCCGCTGGGTCTCTGGTCCAGTTCTATAGCCAATAGTTTAATTAATAGTAAAGAAAGATTTTTGACCATGTTCTACCTGAATACCCCTAAAAAAACAAAACCAAGCCAAACCTGTTGCTCTCCAGTCCATTCCGACTCATAGCGACGCTATAGAACAGAGTAGAATTGCCTCATAGGGTTTCAAAGGAACAGCTGGTGGATTTGAACCTCACTCCTTTTGGTTAGCAGCCTGAGCTCTTAGCCACCAGGCCACCAAGGTTCCCCCTAGAGGCAAAGAAATGTTTACATCTCAAAACTGACCGCACCATTTATGTGCAGTTCTAATTGTTGGAAAGTTGGTTTTACATTGAGACAAAATTTACCTCTGTGTAAATTTCACCTAATTTTTCAGATCTGTCCTCTGAAGACTTATAAAACCTGATGAGTTCCTTTCCCACATGGTAGACTTTTGGTTTTCAAAACAATGATCATCTCCCTTTCAGATTTCTCTTCTGTGCCTAGATTTTTTTCCAAAATTTTTCAAGTAATCTTTATGTGGTTTTCTTACTATTTTAGTAACCTGTCTCTTGCTGTTTTCTGCTTTTCCAATGTCCTATTTACAGTATGGTAGACAGAATTTATAACATCAGGAAGAATGAAACAGCAAATATACTTCTATTAAAAAATAATTATCAAAAAAAAGTAAAATCTTTAATTTCATTCAGGTATAAAAATGAATATGTGCTGAAGATAAAACTAGAGTTTAATGAAATCAGTGAAGAAACCAGGCAGAAGTTATAACTAGCTGAAAAGTAAATTCAATGCACACATACATTTATAGCTCCGGTGTATTGAAATGAACGTGCAAATGGAGGCAAAACTACTTTTTCCATTGTGCTGGGGGTTGTCAATTGAACGTCTACTGGACGGAACAGAATTTACGTGTATTAGACAAGAATTATTTTGCATTGCTATCAGTTATGTACAATTTACTCAACTGTAAAATAGCTTCCATAGTTTCCATAGGATCAGAATCGGCTAACAGGGAGAGTGTCCTCTAGAGTCTAGACAAAGCGTAGTTTCCCACTGAAGTGCAGATTTTTTCCTACATTTCTGTTGCTCTGGATACTATTTCTCTTTAAATACAACAGAATAACAATAAATGTAGAACCCAACAACCGTATAGTCATAAAACTGCCATGTACCTTTTAAAAAAAAGTTTCTTTATATTTACTAGGATTAATAAGATATTCCTATGAAACCTAAGGTCAGCCTTAGTTTACTTAAAAAAAAAAAAAAGTAAGCATCGACAGCATGTTCGCTCTTCCGTGGGGGATCTTCCAGGAGGAGGACGTCAGCAGTTGGCTAATTGTGCCCCTCCCACCTCACCAAGTTTTGTTTACCATGCTTGGTCTGTGGTTGTATCACTTTCCAATCAGTTAAAAAATTTAATTCAACAAATGCCAGCTTAATTCACAAGCCTAGTTTATGCATAACAAATGAAAGTATAGATCTTGTTTGCAGACGAATTCTATTCTAGTTGAAAAGGGCAAGGGGAAGTCATGTACAAATATATTACAAAGCAAAACGAAACTCATGTAAAGGCAGAAGAGATAAAAAACGAAACTCATGTAGAGGCAGAAGAAATAAGCTACTGAATTTAAAAAAATGAGCTGCTCTTTTAGGTTAGAAGAATCAAAAACAACTTAATGGGAAGGTAGCGTTTTTATAAATTGTAATGTGGTGGAGAATACTTGTGGAAAAGGAAACAAAAGGATGGTATTCTAGATGAGAATGGTTGGAAATATCTTCTGGTCATTCAAGGGCCCTGAATGTGAAGCTGAAGAATTTATATTTATTCATAGGCAAAAAAAGAATCATTGGAAGTTTTGATATTATTTATTTACATGATGTCTTCGTTACCTTCTTTGCAATGTTATCCACGATTTGTTATGATCTACACAGTTGAATGCCTTTGCATAGTCAATAAAACACAAGTAAACATCTTTCTGATATTCTTTGCTTTCAACCAGGATTCATCTGACATCAGCAATGATATTCCTTGTTCCGTGTCCTCTTCTGAATCCAGCCTGAATTTCTGGCAGTTCCCTGTTGATGTACTGCTGTTTTTAATCACCCCATATGCATGTGAAAGCTGGACAATGAATAAGGAAAACCTAAGAAGAATTGATGCCTTTGAATTGTGGTGTTGACGAAGAATACTGAATATACCATGGACTGCCAGAAGGAGCCCTGGTGGTGCAGTGGTTAAGTGTTTGGCTGCCAACCAAAAGGTCGGCAGTTCAAATCCACCAGATGCTCCTTGGAAACACTGTGTGACATTCTACTCTGTCCTATAGGGTCACTGTGAGTTGAAATCGACTGGACAGCATGGAGGCCAGAAGAACAAAGCAAATCTGTCTTGGAAGAAGTATAGCCAGAATGCTCTTTAGAAGCAAAGATGGCGAGACTTCATCTCACATACTTTGGACATGTTATTAGGAGGGATCAGTCCCTGGAGAAGGACATCATGTGCTCGGTAGAGTGTCAGCAAAAAAGGGGAAGACCCTGGATGAGATGGATTGACACAGTAGCTGCAACAATCGGCTCAAGCCGAACAACGATTGTGAGGATGGCACAGGACTGGGAGGTGTTTCAGTCTGTTGTATATAGGGTCACTGTGAGTCAGAACCAACTCAACGGCACCTAACGACAACTTAGTTTGCTAGTGCTGCTGTAAGAGAAATACCATGAATGAGTGGCTTTTAAGAACAGAAATTTATTTCCCCACAGTTTAGGAGGCCAGAAGTCCAAATTTAGGGCACTGGCTCAAGGGAAAGGCTCTCTGTTGGCTCTAGGGGAAGATCCTTATCTCAACTTCTGTAGCCAGGTCTTCCTCGTTTCCTTGGTGATCTTCATGTGACAATTATCTTCCCCCCTTTTGCTTCTGTATCTAATCTGTTCTTTTTATAACTCAGAAATGATTAGGTTTAGGCTGTGCCCTACACTGATAAGGCCTCATTAACGTAACAAAGAAAAGCCTATTCCCAAATGGGATTACAGCCACAGGTATAAGGGTTGGATCACTACACATATTTCGGGAAGTAAGGGGCACAATTCAATCCATAACACATGATAAGAGCAATATTGTGATTTAATCTGGCAGAACTATGAAGACAGGATTTTAAGACAGAGACTGAGGTAAGGAAACCACTAGGAAGTAAGATTTATATCACTTGATGATTTTTTTTTTTTTTTTTTTTTTTTTACCATGGCAGCAAGGGGGCAATTAACAGAGGAGAGAAAGAAATGAAAGATGATTCCAAGTTTTCTCACTCAGGTAACATGGAGAAAAGTAGGGTCATTAATGCAAATAAATGTTTTGCACTACCCTACTGGCAAAGCAGCTATCTGAAGAGGTAGATTCAACTTGGGATTCTGGGAGCCAGATTTGTGAATGGGGATATGGATGGCAACTGGAATAGACTGTCTCTAGGCTACAAAGTGTAGAGTCAAAAATAATTGCAATAAAGAAAGATGGCGTCCAGGGGCAAAATTAAAAGCATGAATAAAAGAAGATACTCTACACAAAGCTTCTGTCTGAAATAATGAGACAAGGAGGCAAAAACTAGGTAAGAAATAATGTCCTGACTCCCTAAATATTACCAACACAACCTGTTGATAAGGCAAAGCTGAGTTCATTGCTTCATGAGTAAGGAAGAGGACCACCTGCACAGAGCTTTGTCAATATTTTGGAGGAGAAAGTAAATCAGAATTTATTCACAATGAGAAGTGTGGTCTAAGGTTGGTTTTTCGATGCAGGGACTTGATCAGGATTGGGAAAGGATCACAGACAACATTCTAAGACTGTGGAAAGAGCAAGGTGAGGATTCTGAGAAGAGTTCAAAAAAATTTAGGCCTCAAACAGTTGATGCTTTCCATCTAAAATTTCATAGGTGTTTCAGGAAGTTCCTGTGATGAAAAATCAGATCTTTAGCCCGGACAAGCATCTCCAGAGACAGTAAAGTGATGGTAATGAAGACAGTGGGATAGTAAATTCCTATAATGTAGACAGTAAGGTATAGTTTTTGTTCTCAGTTCCAAGTAGATGAAGATAGCTTTGGTTCTCCATAGACAATCAAGACTTCAAGTCAGAGCCTGTAGAATTGGGATAAACCAAAAAATACCAAACCCTTTGTCTTCAAGTCTAACTCATAGTGACCCTATACAATAGAATAGAACTGCCCAATAGGGTTTCCAAAGTTGTAGTCTTTACAAAAGCAGACCGCCATATCTTTCTCCTGTGGAGCAGCTGGTGGGTTTGAACTGCTGCCCTTTTGGTTAGCAGTCAAATGCCTAACCACTGTGCCACCAGGGCTCCTTAGGATTGGAATAGGGGCCAGAAAGGGAGTCTAAATGAATTCCTCGAGGCGCAGGTAACAGAGACAGAGGTAACTTTTTGGTTTTGGTTTTCTAAAAAGATACCTGCAACCTTGCCAAGGGTGGAAAGGAGTTGTCAGTGTACCCAAATTTTGGAATAGAAATAATAAATGCAAGAGGAAAACGGTAATAAAATTAATAGATATAAAGCTTTAGAAAAATAATTTTGTATTTCAGAATAAACAGGGCAGTTTCAACAAAGTAGAACGGTATTATTAAAGGTCCTCAATATCCCATTCTTATCTTTCTGGATTGTGGAACACTATATTTTTCCAGCTCTCTTGCACCTAGGCAAAGCTATGTGATTAGTTATGGTAAATGAACTGTGGGCAGAAATAACTCCCACGTATCACTTCTGGGTTTAGGCAATGGAATTCTATTATGTGATCTTCCAGCTCATTCTTTTCCAACCACTGTGATTGTGTGGCATCTGTGTATTGAGATTCTGGAGTCACAACACAGGACCACTCTAGATCCCTGACTCATTGTTTGGAAGGGAGCCTCCATGGAGAGCCATTGGGCTTGCAATAAATTTTGTGTAGGCAAGAAACATACCCTTTGTGCGAGTGTGTTATCACTCCCATTCTGGAATATATTTATTCCTACAGCATAGCTTATCCTACCCTAACTCAGACTTGTGGTAATACCGTATGCCAAATTGTAAGAGTGAAAGAAATGAGCAAGTGGAGGAAAAGAGTGTAGATTATTGTTGGAAAGACTTTGATGATAAAGAAAAGGAGGGAAAGAGGAGAGTTTTCAAGATCTTAAAAGAAAAAGTACATTTTGGATGTACTATTTAATTTTCTAAAATTTGGATGACAGATCAGCATTAAGCCATTCCAAATTAACTTTTTATGCTATGAAATGAAGTCCCCTTCTACAGATGATGCCACTACCTACCTTCTGATCTCCATATTTGGTTAGAAACTCATACCAGAATTTACACATTTGGTGCTTTGCCAAGAATTTGCCCTCATTGCCAGAAATTTGACCTCAGTGAAACTAAGGGCCTACCTAAACTCATTTTATTCTTTCTCAAAATATTCTCCTGACACTGCATTCTCTAGAATATTGAAATATACTTAGGTAGCACACGACATAAGAAATAATTTAACTTGTTTTTAAATTTATTGTACACTATTTTCTTGGGAAATTGTTTTTATACTTCTGCTACATTTGCCAGTATGGTACAATATGTTCTCATAATTCCAGGAAGTAGTATTATGGCTGTCAAAAATGATGTGTTGCATAATCAGTAACAGTAAATAGATGAATTCTTTGAAGTTATTCCTGCTGGAAGGTGTGTAAGGATATCCACTGAAAAGTGCCAAAGTATACCTGCCAACAACTGACACCTAGAAATTGAAAGAGTTAGGGAGATAAATAAGGAAATGTGCTATAATAGTATTGAAATATTAAAAAATTCAACTGGGAGGGCATTATGAAAATACAGTGATCTCTTGTTTTATATGGCAAAGTGTTCTGGTGGGAAAAAGAATCATTTTTTATTAACCCTGTTTTTCTGCAGGGTCCTGAGAATGTGTTTTGTAAGAATCTGTCAATGTGAAGTAAAAGGAATCCTCTGCTATTCAATGCCCAGCACGTGGTAGGTAGTCAATACATTTTTGGTAATAAGGGAATGAATCAATAAATTAATGTGGTTCTTGAGAAATTGGGCTGAAAAATGAAAAGCTGTCCCTTTGTAAAACTTAGAAAAGGGTTTTTTCTAGGATTCTAGCTTATATTGTAAAATCTTAGGCTGTTAGTAGACCTTCTCTTCGTCTGGGAAAGAAGAGAGCCAGAGAGTTAGATTCAGGCTTAAGTAGTTACTGTGTTGGACTTGGATATGAGGGTTTAAGTGACTTAGCCAAGTTGAGGCTATGATTTGAGAAGCAGTTGAGGGAAGATGCCAGATCAGAAGTCAGGCAGCCGTCCAGAAGAATCATCAGGCATTCTCTTCTGAAATAGAAAAATTTAGGTTAAGGTAATGGGGCAGAAACCAAGAACAAAGCCTAAGAGCAGAGGATGGGTGCCAGCACCTAAACAAATTCTTATAAATGACAGGTAATAATCACAATAACTTCTTAGAAGATAAGGTAAAAGTTCTGAGGCAGAGATTGCTAACAGTATCCCTATATCTATTCTCCCTTACTTTCTTAGTAATAACAAACTTGGTATTTGCTGAACACATTGCGGTTCAGAAAAATATGAGGACATTCCCTCCTCCCTTGCACCTAGTTGTGGCCAAGTGACTGCAAAAGTGTTACGTGTTACTTCTAGGACATCTACATTAAAGGAGGGGATATACCCCTCTTGGATTTTCCTCCATCCAGCTACGTGAAATACAAATAAATACATGGAACTCCTCTAATAGACAATTTAGGTTTTCCCACTGGCCTGGCTGAGGCTTCCTCTCTGAGAAGCACTGTGGTCACGGGCACTTCCTCCTCAATCTCACTACCCAATCTCTTTCTGTCATGGTCTGTAGGCTCTTCCTGCCTACCCCTGCTTCCTCTTCCCTTTATTCTTCACAGGTGCATCCCCTAATAAATCTCTTGCACTTCTTATTCCGACTTGACACCTACTTCCCAGAGAACCCAATCTGACATAGTTGGTACTGCATATGGACTGAGAAAGCATGTGAAGAGATCGAGACCGGATCACTCATCAACCTGACTGCCAAAGAGGTCACCATCCAAGTGGTATGATAGTCACAGATAATCCCTGGCACAAGGTGGCAGCCACTTGCTGAAGATTGCATCACTGGTGACCTGGAAAAGTATCCTGAGGGAGGGGCATGCCCTTGGCAGTGTGATGATCCTGATATTTGAAAGATATGAGGGAAAATGATCATAATTTGAGAATATATACAAACATTTGGGCAGTGACCAATGTCCTGGTCAGCTGGTCGGGGCTCTGGGAAAAAAAAATACTAAAAAATCAAAGAGAAAGGCATGTAGATGGGTATATGGGAGTGAACATGAAGTGTGAAGACTTTTTTAAAATTACATGTTAATGCCCACCAGAAAGCATCCACTATGGAAAAGGCAGTGAACAACTAGGTTGACAAAATTACTTGCCCAGCCTTGTCATCAGTCATCCAGGAATTGGCACTACGGACCTATACATAGGGTGACCATGATGGTAGAACTGGAGACTATGCATGGGCTCAATTGTATGGACACCACTTAGTGAGGCCAATCTAGCTACCGCTACCTCTGAATATCTAACTTGCCAGCAACAGAGACCAATGCTGAGTCCCCAATATAAAACTATTTCTCAACGAGACCAACTGTCCTCTTGGTGGTAAGTCAACTACATTGGGTCCGTTCTTCCCTGGAAGGGCCACCAGTTCATTATTACAGGGGTAAGCACCTATTTTGGGTATGAGTGTGCTTTTCCTGCCCTCAGAGTCTCAGCTAGCACCACTATTTGGGGGCTTACTATCTGGGGATCAACAGAAAGCCTGATCCACAGGCAGGAAATCCCATACAACAGGTCATCCAGCCAGAGGATCCTCTTTACAGTAAAGAAGATGTGGTAGTAGGCCCATTTTCATGGAATCCACTGGTTGTCCAAAACCACAGCACCCAGAAGCAACTGGCCTGATAAACGTTGGAAAGGCACATTGAAGGTGTAGCTAAAGTGCCAGATTGGTGCCAATATTCTGCAAGGAAGGGTGTTATCCTCAGGATGCAGGGCATGCACCAAACCAGAGACCTCTATATATGGTTCTGCATCCCCAATAGGAATAACACATAGGTCTGGGAACCAAGTGATGGAAGCAAAAGCAGCCCCACTTACTAACACTGTCAATGACCCATGGGGACTTTGTGCTTCCCATTTCTGCACCTCTGGGCTCTAAAGGGCTAGAGAACCTGGTCCCTAAAAGGAATATACTCTTGCAATAGGAGACACAAAAGGAATTCTGTTGAACTCCAAGCTGTAGTTCTTTGTGTCCAGGGTCCAGCAGGTAAGAAGAGAAATACTAGTAATAGACACTGATCAGCATGATGAGGGGCTTTTACACAATTAGGGCAGGGAGGAATATATGTAGGACTTAGCTGATCCACTTGGGCACCTCTTGGTACTTACTTGCTCAATCATAGCAGTGAACGGCAATGTATGGCAGCCTTGGCCTGAGAAGGGTATAATTTCTAGGATCTCAGACCCTTTGAAAACGACAGTTTGGATCACACTACTTAGTAGGCCACCTAATCCTTCAGAGGTGATAGCTGAGGATTAGAGCAGGGGGATTCAGAATGGATAATGGAGGAGGGAAAGGATGAATACCAGTTATGGCCCTGAGCCCAGTTACACCAATGGCTGCTCTCACGGGTACACTAACCTCCTCATCCTATTTCCCCTTATGTTATGAACTGAATTGTGCTCCCCTCAAATGTGTGTCGGAATCCTAACTCCTATGCCTGTGCTGTAATTCTGTTTGGAAATTGGGTTTTCTTTTATGTTAATGAGGCCACGTCAGAGTAGGGTATGTCCTAAACCTAATTACCTCTGAGATATAAAAAGAAGATTAGACACAGAAGCAAACACAGGTGGGGGAACACAGATACCATGTGAGGATCACCCAGAACCAAAGAATGCCCAAGGCTACCTACAAGGAAGGAATCAGCACAACCGAGATTGTGATTTGGACTTTTTAGCTTCCAAAACTATGAGAAAATAAATTGCTATTTTTTTAAGAGTCTCTCACTTGTGGTACTTGTGTTACAGTAGCAGTAGCTAACTAAGACACCTTAGAACAGATACCTTTGGGAACCAGAGAGGTTTGTGGAGAAGCGGATCTGTGCAGTGTAAAAGAACGGATGATTTTTTTCACCACAATTCCTTATGTCCTTTAAGAAAAGCTGACTCTACTTTGTAGGTATTTAGGCTTTCAGGGGTGTATGGATTGATAGGAAAAGTAATGCAGAGAACAGGTGGCTTTGGGGCCGAGAGAATTACAGAAAGAGAGAGAGACGAATAAGGGAGATAAATACAGAGATACCAAGAGAGACTGAGAGATGGAGATGAGCAACTGCTGAGGTCATGGGAAGAAAGAAAGCTAAAGAGTAATTTTAAAGAAGCTTTGTTATATGATGTGCTGCCGCCCCTTCAGTGAGATCTACGTTATTACTAAAACGTTTGGAAGTTGATATATTTGTGTTTATTTGTTAACTTGTGGCCCAGGTTGGCCCAGTTACATTCAGGTTACAGATCGGGTACACATGAGAAAAGAGGAAAATGGTGACATGAAAAAGACATTGCATGTTCACGTTATACATGTAAAGTCATTTAAGGGGAAGCCATGAAAAGGGTTCCACATGTATTAACTCGGTTAATCCCTACAGTAACTGTTTGAAATAGGTACTATTATTATCAGCATTTTACAAATGAGGAATCGGGGTACAGAATTTTACGAACTTGCCCAAGTTCACACAGCTATTAAATGGTACAGCCAGGATTCAAATCTAGCCTGACTAGAGCCTGGTTGTTTAACTAGTTCTGGCAAGAACATACCCAGAACCCACAGCAAAACCTCCTTAATTCAGAGCACTGTGTCCATAATAAAGACCAAACTGTATTTCCCCTTAGGCCAAGCATAAATATACTAAATCCTATTTCTTTATCACACTCTGCATCTCAAATTAAAAGAAGCAGAGCAGATTGGGTCCTTCTTTACAATAATTAGTTTAGCCTTCCTTTCCACTAAATACAAATCTCAGCACTGTGTGCAGAGGTCACGTGCTTTGGAGGCAGACAAAACCTGTGTTTGAATTTGGCTCTGTTACTGAGCAGTTGGAACAAGCTGCATAAGCTCAATTACCACCACTGCTGAATACTGATTCCCACCATTACCAGCCCTGCTTTGTCTCATGGTATTTCTTCTTCTTTCTCCCTCCTCCTATTCCAGTCCCTATGAAAGTTTAAGATTAACTAAAGTTTCCTTGAAGGGTGGCAAAACAAATTGATAACCTTCAAAGATTGCCAGTAACAGGATTAACTTATCTGTGATGTGACAATCGTGACTAATGGCACCAGATAACCCTCCAGGATTGCCCTTAAGAGGTTAACTCATCTGCGACATGACAATCGTGACTACCTCAAAGACAAACTACAATCCTGTCCGTATAAAACCTTCAGCCAGTCTCTAGTCGGGGAGACAGGTCTTTTGGAGGAGCTCATTCCCCTCTGTCTCCTGGATATCGATATACAAGAAACCCTCTTGCTGCCTGCCTCACCCCTGTCTCAGTATTGGCTTTTTCAGCAGGTGGCTCAGATCCACGTTTTGCGGTAACATAGTCGTGTGCAGCTGCAGTGAGATGTTGCTTCCTTATCTTTAAAACTAGCGAGAGTGGTACTTAGTTTACAAGTGGCATTTACATTAAATAAGATATATAAGAAAACATCTGGTGTATACATACCAATGGCCCAATATATGATCATTTTTTTTTCTTCCTTACCTGGAAATTGGCTAATATCACTTTCCTAAGTTTATTAGTTTCCATAAAGAAGTTCCACAAAGTGGGCGGTTTTAAACAACAAAAATTTATTGTCTCCCAGTTCTGGAGGCTAGTAGTTCGAGTTCAGGGTGTTGGCAGGACCATCTCCTCTCCAAAGGCTCTAGGGAAGATTCTTTCTTGTCTCATAGCTTCTGGAAGTTTCGAGGGTTTTTCGGTTTATAGCTGCATAACCCCTTAGTTAAATGGCCGTTGTCTGTTTGTGTGTCTCTTTGTCTCTCCTCCTTTTCAATAAAGGAAGCACTCCAATTGGATTAGGACCCACGCTATTTCTGTAGGACCTCATGTTAACCTACCTGATAACATCTTCACAGACCCTGTTTCCAAACAAGGGAACTTTCACAGGTGCCAGCGGTTGGGACTTCTACATATCTTGGGAGACACAATTCAATTCATAGCATGAAGATACTTTAAAAGATGCACATTTATTTATATCAATATTCCCATTTCCTTAAGCAAACCATCCCCTTAAATGTTAATCATTTGGATCATTATATTGGTAAGTAATTCTATATTGAAGTGAGAAAAGTGCTGTGCAACAGAAAATAGCTTGTTCACAAATTGAAGTATAGTAATATAGAGTTTTCCACATGTGATTCTTATAGAAACAAGAATAGCTTATTTCCCATTTAAGTGCTGATAATTATATTTGATTTGTAGATCTTTTCTACTCTTTAATTGAAGGCCTATTGCTTTCATGTGCTGTTCCATCAAAGTCATAAATATGTGACTTCTCAGTGGTTATGGCTATGGAATAACATTCTCCCTTAGCTTAAAAATATCCAGTATAAAGATATTTATTAATT
>NW_004444025.1:2042375-2043607 GCF_000243295.1 Trichechus manatus latirostris
AACGACCTGGTCTTTGGAACATAACCATGTTGATAAATGAGGAGTGGGTATATCTTACAAACAGAGGCACTGGCAACTTTTTTCTCTCTTTTGGGGGTAGGGGGAATATCTTTTTTTAGAAGACTGTATAACAAAGAACCTTGAAAGCTAGAGATAGTGTCTCCCTCTGAGATAGAGGGCAAGTTTGTTTTCTGTCCACTATTGCAATAAAGATAACGTTTCCCTCCTGGGTGAAAGCTGAGAAGGTTTGTTTACTACTTTATAAAAGATTAGGGTGTCCTACGCCGAAGGTTTCTCTCCTGTAACAGAATCTGTTATGTGTATAGGTGTCACCTGGCCTTAGACATGTTTTCCTGAGGGAATTTCAGCTTGTGGAACTGGTGCAAGAAAACGATGACACTCTGATTATTGCTATTGCTATGAGTAATAAATTATCCTTTGTCTCTAACCCAGGAGTCTTTTGTCTTCTGCTACTTCCATGAAACTGGCAGGCTAACTAAATTTGCAAGCATTGTAAAATATCAAATCCTTCATGGTCTTGACAGTTACTACAGACATTTAAAGACCTAGGTACTATCTCCTATATAGCACTGAAACCCTTACATTTACTCAAAATAAGCAGGAGCAAATAATTGTGGCAAACTGTTATGTAGGAAATAACTCCTGGTCACTAGGGAGCTATAAGAAGTAACGTCTCACTGGCCTGGGATATGGCAATACTCATGGATCACTTAGGTTGTTTTCAGCAACTATTCAAAGAAAACCTGACTGATAGTGGCTGAAACCACCAGCCTGATATGAAAATTTTGCATCATGTAGCCTAGGATGAAAAAATAAGCTGGGCCAGTCATAGTCTTTCAGGATTTTGAATAAAAAATACAGCAAATCAGACAACATCATACACTGCAGTTTGAAAGGATGAAAAGAAATATGCCATTAGAATCTAGTCAGGGCCATAAAGATCTCTGGCAGGTCAATGTTTTAGAAAAGAAAAACATGAATAAATAGGTAGAAGAGGGAGCTATGCTATAAAGTAGAGAAGTTGGCAAGAGATGAAAAGTGTAAATGCACAGAGAGCAGTGGAGAATTAATGAAGCCATGTGGTCTGAGAGAGAGAGAGGGAGAGACATGAAGGCTCGTGGCTTTTGCTGCTTGAATTCCTGACTGATTCTCAGCTCAGTTCCATGTGTAGTCCCACAATAAAGTGCTTTTCTCTTACATGGGCTCGGTAA
>NW_004444025.1:2043763-2046607 GCF_000243295.1 Trichechus manatus latirostris
GTCTAAACCACCAGCCTCTTTTCTTAAACTCATTTAAAATAAATGATTAAAACTGTCTCTTAAATATTTAAAAATTTCGCAAGACATCTTGTCTACATACATAAAAATTTTCCAGAACTTTCCTTTTTGCACTGATGACACCAAACAAAAATGACATAAAAATCTATGATTTAAGATTGTTTTTATGCATGTATGTATCACTTGTTCCTTAATTAATACACTCATTCTCTTCTTCAGCATGGATTCATAAGGTGCCTTTTATATACCTGCCTCTTCCCTGGGCATGGGAAGAAGAGGACTATTCATGTAAGATTAATATATAGGCTTTGCTTTCTGAAAGTACGCAATCTAGTGGTATCAACAAAGAGCAAAATATCTCAGCACGATTATGTTTGTGAAAGCATAGAAGAGGCAGACTAATAGTAAGGCTGTTTTGGTGTACATTTTCAGGAGGCACCATTCACTCACGACCAAAGAATTCTATATATTCTTTATATTCAGTACCTTCTGTGAGAATGGCACTACCAGTTGCTGAGAAATGAGGTGGTCCTGATTGACTGCCAGGGAAAGTGAGAGAAATCAACACACAGAAAGAACTATGAGAGCTGAATGTTGGAGTGGGTACAGGTTTCCCCTGCTATCCGAAAGCAGAGAGGTCCTATGAAATCTTTTGTAAGTGGAAATGGCTTAAAGTGAAGAAACAATTACCACTAATTTACATGGGAAAAATTACCTACCAAATCATAGTAAATAACACATAAAACCTAAAATAACACTAACAAATAGTAAAAGCAGGAATGAAATGATGCTCACATATAGAGTTCAAAGCTACGGTCTCTTTGTGCTGAGATGCTGAGTGTAGTTCCTGGGGAAGGAGCTTGGCAATGCCAATCTCACTGCTTGGGATGTGCACTGCCTCTTTAACAGCTCTCTGCAAAACATGCGGAATGCTATTTTCACCTTTTTTCATAAAAGCCAAAATCCTCTTTGGATTTCTTTCGGTTAGCGAAAACAGGTGCTAATATAGATCTTTCATAAAAACAAAGACGCAATAAAGCAAACTTTCGAAAAGCAAGGGATCCTTTATTGTAGTAGGCAGAGCAGAGGAGGCATCCATTCTAGGCATTAAAAATGGCCTATGTTCTGATTATGACTCAGCAATCATTCCTACTTCCTTTCACGTACATTGCTGAATTATAGGGGCATAGAACTGAAAAATATGCTTCCCAGACTTCCTGGTAGTCAAGATTCTAGATGCAAATTTGATTATGCTGATTAGATGCATTCATGTGAAATTCAGAATGTGGCAATAAGGTGGAGGTCACTTTCTTGCTGTTATTTTAACTGGCAAATAATGCTACCAAGATCTGACGAGTTTAAAAGATAGTTGTAGAAGCTAGACTTAAAGTTCATGCTTAGTCATTTTCTTTAGGTCTGTGGAGCCCACCACACCCCTGTCAGTTTGTCGTACTGTGGTGGGTTGTGTGTTGCTGTGATACTCGAAGCTTCGATAGCTGTATTTCAAATACAGCAGGGTCACCCTTGGTGGACAGGTTTCAGCGGAGCTTCCAGACTTAGACTAGGAAAAAGGACACAGCAGTCTACTTCTGAAAAAAATTGGCCGTGAAAACCTCATGAATAGCAGAGGAACATTGTCTTATAAAATGCCGGAGGATGCGCCCCTTCAGGTTGGAAGACACTCAAAAGACAACTGGGGAAGAGCTGCCTCCTCAAAGTAGAGTAAACCTTAATGACGTGAATAGAGTCAAGCTTTCGGGACCTTCCTTTGCTAATGTGGCATGACTCAAAATGAGAATAAACAGCTGCAAACATCCATTAATAATCAGAACATGGAATGTACAAATATGAATCTAGGAAAATTGGAAGTTGTCAAAAATGAGACAGAACACATAAATATCAATATCCTAGGCATGAGTGAGCTGAAATGGACTGGTGTCGGCCATTTTGAATCAGGTAATCATATGGTGTACTATGCTGGGAATGATAAATTGAAGAGGAATGGCATTGTGTTCATCGTGAAAAAGAACATTTCAAGATCTGTCCTGAAGCACCACCCTGTCAGTGATAGGAAAATATCCATAAGCCTACAAGGAAAACCGGTAAATACTACCATCATTCAAATTTCTGCACCAACCACTGAGGCCAAAGATGAGGAAATTGAAGATGTTTACCAACTTCTGCAGCCTGAAATTGATCAAACATGCAATCAAGATGCATAGATAATCACTGGTGATTGGAATTCGAGTGCTAGAAATGAAGAAGAAGGACTGGTAGTTGGAAAATATGGCCTTGGTGATAGAAAAAACTCTGGAGATCACATGATAGAATTTTGCGACTTTTTTATTGCAAATACCTTTTTTCAACAACCCAAACAGCGACTGTACACGCAGACCTCACCAGATGGAAAACACAGTAATCAGATTGACTACATCTGTGGAAAGAGATGGAAAAACTCCATATCATTAGTCAGAACAAAGCCAGGGGCTGACTGTGGAACAGACTATCAATTGCTCGTCTGCAAGTTCAAGTTGAAGCTGAAGAAAATTAAAACAAGTCCATGAGTGCCAAAAAATATGACCTTGAGTATATCTCACCTGAATTTAGAGACCATCTGAAGAATAAATTTGATGCGCTGAACACTAATGTCTGAAGACCAGATGAGCTGTGGGAAGACATTAAGCACATTATACATGAAGAAATCAAAAGGTCATTAAAAAGACAGGAAAGAAAGAAAAGACCAAAATGAACGTTAGAAGAGACTCTGAAAATTGCTCTTGAAAGTAGAGTAGCTAAAGTTAATGAAAGGAATAAGGAAGTAAAAGA
>NW_004444025.1:2054147-2057418 GCF_000243295.1 Trichechus manatus latirostris
TTTTGGCATGTCTTGGCTTTCAACATGCCTTCCTCACTAAGCTTAATCATTTCTAGCTTTTGATGTAAAATGACAGAGCTGCAACTCTTCCTTTCACTTGAACACTTAGAGGCCACTGTAGGGTTATTAATTTGCCTAACTTCAATATTGTCATGTCTCAGGTAACAGGATGGCCTGAGGACAAGGAGATGGGGTATAGCTGGTCAGTGGAGCAGTCAGAACAAACATTTATTGATTGAGTTTGCTGTCTTATATGGGCACAGTTCATGGCATCCTAAAAAATTACAACAGTAACCTCAAAGATAACTGATCACAGAACACCATAACAGATATAATAATAATGACAATGTTTGAAATATTTTGAGAATTACCAAAATGTGACACAGGAACACAAAGCGAGCACATGCTGTTGGAAACATGACCCCAATAGACTTGCTGAACGTAGTGTTGTCACAAACCTTCAATTTGTAAAAAACGAGTATCTGTGAAGTGCAACAAAGCAAAGCACAGTCAATGAGGTATTCCTTTATTTATGAAGACCACATAATTTTAAACTTACCAGGCAGAGGATATTATAGACTGCATTAACATTATTGCCACATGGTTGCATCAACTTAGCTGGTAAACAGAAATGCCTACCATCCACATTTAGTCAGTACCGTGTGAATTAGTTTATGAGTCTCAGAAAATCTAGGAATGATTCTGGGACACTGGGTTGCATATTCACAAATAATTTCGTATTTTTATACTCTCTCACAGTGTCATGTGGAGGTAGGGTAGTTAAGTAGTGGTGGTGTTATTCTTGTTGCTGAAAACTCAATAACTTTAGAGTTGTAGTTAGATGTGAGGCAATACCAAGAAGGCAGCCTAACACTGCATGATAGATCTCACTACTTCATTTAGAGAGCTTTGAAATATTAGGGATAAGGCTGAGAAAATGAAAAGGAAATTTCAAACGAAAATGGGCTAAAATGGAGACTTACAATATCTGAGAAAAATACCTCTTGTAATCTATACTTAGTATTATTATTATTGTAAAATTAGTTAAATTGTATGATTTTAATGTCTTTGAAAACTCTCCCCTTGAATAAAGTAAGCTTACCTACACATAACTCTGTTATACCACTTTTCACATTGTGTTGTAAATATTATACGTCTGTCTGGCAGAGAAAACACTGTATGTTCTTTACCAACCTATTTGATTTACTCTTGCACAAATAGAAAGATCCCATTTCCTCTTTCCTTTCCAATTAGGTTAGGGCCATTATGCTGTATACAACCATGAGGCTCGGCTATAAAACTTGCTATGCAGTCTCCCACATTGTCTCCTCCTTTTTCCCTTTCACGACAATTTTCAAGACCATACCTTGAAGTTGATGGAATCACTAGATAGAGCTTGAATTCCTGAGTCACTGCATGGAGCACCTCCCCAGTCCCCATCAATTCCCATCCCCACTACACATACGCAATCCACATTGGACTGTGATTCAAGCTAGAAATTAACCTTAGTTTTGTCATTGTTACAGAATTAAACAAACTCTGACTTAAATGGTCTCTATCTCTTTGTCTCACTAGATTATGTGTGCTCCTTGAGGTGAGAGCTCTTGTTCTATTTATCTCTATCTCTTGCCCTGCTGTAATATCTAGGACAAGGCTTAGCATATAGTAAGTATTCAATGTAAGTATACGAAAGAAAGAAAGAAAAGAAAAAAAGGAAGGAAGGAAGGAAGAAAAAAAGAACATTCTAGGCAAGAGACAATGGGCACCCTTAAATAAGGCAATGACAGAGGGAAGTATTAGAATAAATATTTAATGATGTCTGCAATTTCAAAATTATTTTAAAAGAGAATGTTTATTTATTAAAAATATATGGTTGTTTAAAGAACAAACTACCTATTTAAAATACACAGCTTTTAAATACAAAGCAAATGCTGTGTTAATGTTCATGTAACTTCTTTTTAACTTTTTCTCAGAATGTATCTGGGATTGTTATGAAATAAAAAATAATATGTTTTCATATATAACTTGTGGAATCAGTTCAGCTAAGTTTAACTCATGATGCCATATGCTGTAACCTAATTAATTCTCTGCACAGTTCCCATAATCTTCTTAAATTTTTATTTTATAGTACTTTATTGTGTCATTTGTTTTCAGAAAAAAATCTTCCTGATTACACATGAAAAATGGAGTAAATTAATAAAGAATTGGTATTTACATCTGAAAAGTCAGGATTAATGTGTTTGTCTCTCAGGTCACCAGACCCAACTTTAATTTATGCCAAGGAGGAGCATGTGGGTGAAGAACATGCCGTTCAGATTGCTATGATGAGTGGGTGAGATACTGTGCCCCGGAAGAACGGAGGAGACTGTCTCTTTCCAATCCTGAAACTAACAGCTCCACTCCTTGCCTTGAAAGGAATTATACCCCTCCTTATAAATTTGAGCTTGTTATAAATTGAACAGGTGGAAAACTGACATCAACAGCGGGTATAAAATTCCTTATAAGCATCAAATCTTTTACCTTTATTCTTGCAGTTATGACCTCTGACAGATGGGTAATATAATAGTCATAGAATAGCTGAGTAATAGGACACATGTACAAAGCTAACGGCACTGATGGAGTTCCTTACTGCAGAGCGCCAGAGACCTGTTAACATTCTGAAATGACTATCAGGTGCTGAGTGAGATTTTTAAGGGTGCTGAGAAGGGATAAACTACATTCTTAGTCACAGAAGCACATTCACACCTCCGTTTCAGCAGTAGGCTTCATGCTTGCTGCTCCAAGTCTCACTTAGTATGTAAACACTACATAAAGGACAGAATCTAAAAATCCAAATAATTCAAAAGAATTCCACCCTCCCCACTACTGATGCTGGAAAAAGAGGGTAGGGAGTGGTGAGTGAAAGAAGTTTTATTTCATGCCTGGTTCATGTTATAGAAAAATTTCCTTTATTCAAAGTGAAAGCCAGGGTAAACCTGGTTGACAGGCAGACTAACGATATTATGTTGTCGTTGTTGTTAGATGCCGTTGAGTCGGTTCGGACTCATAGCGACCCTATGCACAACAGGACGAAACAATGCCCGGTCCTACACCATCCTCAGAACTGTTGCTGTGCTTGAGCCCATTGTTGCAGCCCCTGTGTCAATCCATCTCATTGAGAGTCTTCCTCTCTTTCACTGACCCTCTACTTTACCAAGCATGATGTCCTTCTCCAGGGACTGATCCCTCCTGATAACATGTCCAAAGTATGTGAGACAGTCTTGCCATCCTT
>NW_004444025.1:2058040-2061650 GCF_000243295.1 Trichechus manatus latirostris
TCTGTCCAAATAGCTGCCTCCTGATCCATGCACAGATTCCTCATGAGCACAGTTAAGTGTTTCAGAATTCCCATTCTCTGCAATGTTATCCACAATTTGTTAGGATCCACACAGTCTAATGCTTAGCATAGTTAATAAAACACAGGTAAACATCTTTCTGGTATTTTCTGCTTTCAGCCAGGACCCATCTCATCTGTCATCAGCAATGATATCCCTGGTTCCATGTCCTTCTAAATTCTGAATTTCTGGCAGTTCCCTGTTGATATACTGCTGCAGCCACTTTTGAATGATCTTCAGCAAAATTTTACTTGCAAGTGATGTTAATGATATTGTTCAATAATTTCTACATGTGGTTGGATCCCTTTTCTTGGGAATAGGCATAAATATGTATCTCTTCCAGTCAGTTGGCCAGGTAGCTATCTTCAAAATTTCTTGGCATAGATGAGTGAGCCCTTCCAGCACTGCATCCATTTGTTGAAACATCTCAATTGGTATTCCATCAATTCCTGAAGCCTTGTTTTTCACCAATGCCTTCAGTGCAGCTTGGACTTCTTCCTTCAGTACCATCAGTTCCTGATCATATGTTACCTCCTGAAATGGTTGAACGTTGACCAATTCTTTTTGGTATAGTGACTCTAGGTATTCTTTCCATCTGCTTTTGATGCTTCCTGCGTCATTTAATGTTTTCCCCGTAGAAGCCTTCACTATTGAATTTTTTCTTCAGTTCCTTCAGCCTGAAAAATGCTGAGAGTGTTCTTCCCTTTTGGTTTTCTATCTCCAGGTCTTTGCACATGTCATCATAATACTTCACTTTGTCTTCTTGAGCAGCACTTTGAAATCTTCTGTTCAGCTCTTTTACTTCATCATTTCTTTTCCTTTTGCTTTAGCTAATCGACGTTCAACAGCAAGTTTCAGAGTCTCTTCTGGCATAGCTTCCAGCATCACAACAACACACAAACCATCACAGTATAATAAGCTGACGATATTATGGCAAGCACTAAAAGTCAAATTATTTGCTAAGTATACTTTAGTGCAGCAGTATGGTAATTTAATGAGATTGAAATTTGTCCAAAGGAGTAATAAATTCACTTTTATATGTTTTCTTATTATAGATGAAGAAATTACTGTCACTTCTCACTGGTATTTTAATTATGAGTTACCCATAACTCATGTAGTACCAGTCCTAAATATCATTATTGCATGAGGAAAATTAGCACAGTATTTTAAGAAAAGCATTTATAAAAGAGCAAAGACTAGATATTTTTTAGTTTTAGTTGAAATTAATAACTAGTACTTTATTATAACTATTCCATAAATACTTGAAATATAGAAGATATTTAAGGATCCAAACATTAGTTACATAAGTATGGATGTTTATACATACACTGACTCTACCCTTCATTGATTCACATCACACTAAGACCAATAAAATTTAACAATTGTAATAAGTTGAATTATTCTTCAACAAGTATTCAATCTTCCCCTCTCCTGGCACTGAAATGAGTGTACCTTCTCACCCCATGTATGTTGGGCTTGGTCATACTACTTTATTTGGTCAATGGAATGTGGACAGAAGTGACACTTGGACAATTCTGAAGTTTAAAAGATAATAAGTTTCCAACAACTTGTGGAGCACACCTGAATCCAATTCACAGCCTGGAGCAGGGCAATAACACACAATCTACAGCCAAAAATAAGCCATTTGAATAAAACATTTAAGTATTTATTGATGTAAGCTACTGAGATTTTGAGTTTTTGTTTTAATTTTTTTGTCATGGAGCATAACTTATTTAAAACTGACTAGTAGAGATACTGATACTTAAAACTGAAGTGTTTTCACCTCAGCTATAACAACAAAAAAATGGAATAGTCTGGCATTGGCTTTGGGGCTGGTTGGTATGTCGTAACGAAACAGTTTTGTTGTCTAGAAAAATGGCAACTCATGTTATGCAAAAGGGAAATATTTAGCTCAATTTTCAAATGCCAATATTTGGGAGACAGAGAATATATTTATTATATTTGGTGTTTGAAGTTAGTTGTCATTTGCTACATCTGTTAAGCTAATACAAGAAAGAACAAGCTCAAAGAAGAACTAGACTGTTTGCAAAGGGAACTAAAAGGGAATATAGCAAATTTAAGGAAACTTGGAGATTTAGAAAATTAAACTCTCATCTCTAATCATTTGCATAAACTTGACAAATGTTTTGAACCACAAACACTGATTAATACTTACAACATGGTATCAAGAGAAAAGCAAATTAAGGTTGTGACAATCACACTTTTCTTTAATACCTCTGGTTGGATTCACATGGCCTACAATAAATCATTTCAGTTGGACAAAATGGCTCAGGGAACACAACACAAGGCTTGATTCCAGGGAGGGATAATAAGCACACAGCACTTGAAATTAAGTCTAGTGAGAGAGACATGACCCCAAAAGAGTTTTGTGTATGGCTATAAATACTAGAATAAAAAGCATAATTCAATGAAGTTTACTAAAGGTAATCTACCTGGATTAAAACAGAATATGACTATATGAGACAGTGACATCACTAGGGGGCCGGCGGAGGTGCCTACTGCACCCCCTCACACTGTTAGAGGAGATGACACCAAAATGACCCCAGGGTTCACGGTGATGGTGGTGGGGGGGGCAGTGATGGCAGTGGTGGCCGTGGTGGTGGCAATGGGTGAGCCGGTGCTGCTGGGAGAGGGGCCTCCAAGGCAGAGTGTAATTTGCATATTTCCCTCCACCTTCACCTGTCAATCAGGGCACAGGCTGCTGTGGTGCCTGCCATTAAGTGGAGAGGAGGGTCTTCGCCTTGGCCAATGGGAGAGGGGAAGAGCTGTGGGGAGCCACAGGGGTGAGGCTGGGAGGGGCAGGGCTGTGTGTTGCCCTGTACAGTGGCAGGGAGGGGTGCTCTACACTGTGAGGGGGGTTTCATTGGCCAGCCCTGCCCATCCTGGGTTGGGGAGGTGACACCATGAGTTACCATACTGGAACTTTGAGTCTATGGACAGGAAGCAGGCTGAGGAAACAGCTCAGCCACCCCAAGTGTCATAACCCCAATGGCCTGTTCAGATACAGCCAAAAAATAATGAGGAAAAAGGACCCCTGTAAAGGTGTACAAAGAGACATGAAGCAAATGTAGTGGGGAGCTACTGCCGGGCAGCCAAGTTAGGACTTGATAAAAAAACCAGTCCCTACTCCCAGGAATAGGAGGTCCTTGCAATGATTTCCTAGCAGGATTTCAGAATTGCTTTGGACCAATAGCTATTCTGTGTCTCCCATTCTTCCCCTTTCACATGGGAGTGTTTCTTGTGGTTAACCTGTTCTGTTACACCATTGTATGTTGGGTGTGAGTGGAGGTAGATAACTTGTTTTTTTTATTTTGTAGATCTGAAAATCAAGAGGAGTCACATTTAGATCTGATGTAGAGACTATCACAGGATCCTGGACTTAGAGCCTGATGCCATCATTAGATGAGATTTCTAAGTGTGTTCCTTTCTTGCAGAGGGAGTGAGTATATTTTGTGTGTAAAAGGAAAAAAGTGAATGTCATCAAGAGGGAAAACTGAAGTAGATTGTATTATTGTTCAGCAAATAATCATTC
>NW_004444025.1:2063101-2065147 GCF_000243295.1 Trichechus manatus latirostris
CTATGAAATATCAATTGATTAGAAATAATTCTGAGAGTTTGCTTTTAAAAATTGTTTCTTTGACATTCTAGGGATCTCTGCCCATAAGGTGGGTTCTCTGAGGCAATGAAGGTTGAGTAAATGAGAAATCTATTCAAAGGTAGCCAAGATACCTCATTTAACTATTGTTTATTTAAATATGCTATTCTCCTCCTTTTGTAATAGAAACAATGAAACAGTTTGTTAAATAGATGAAGGAGGAAAGGGACCTTGTGTGTTGGGGAGCAGCAGAATGTTTGATACCCATGGGAACCTGAACCCGGTCTAGGGGATTATTCAGACATATTGTCATTGAGTTTATGGAGCAAGGCCAACTTATGCAGGGGAAGACCTGGGATGTCTGACAACCGGGCATGCACATTACATTTGGAGTTGGGCTGATATCAAAAACAGCAGAGGGACAGGTCCAAAAGCTTTTCAGACTAATAGTCTGCCCAACATCATTCTAACGACAATTGCAGGCTTCATATCAACTTCTTGAGTAGTTTGAGTAGTTCAGCTCCTTGTCCACAGGAGCTGAGCTGAAGTTCCCCTAGGAATTTGGAACAAGGTAAATGAAGTTGCCATGTGAGAGTTAAACAGTACAGTCTAAGCAGATGTGAGCCAGTGGTAGAGGCTAAAGTACTTACCCCCAAGATAAAAGTATCAGTAGGATATATTACTATAACTGAAGAAATGATGGACCAAGTCAAAGGAAGTTTGGTCATTTGAAGTAGCATAGACAAACTCACAGAAACAAATGTTAACTGTGCCTGTTCAAACATAGTATAAGGCACTCTGAGTCCACACTGACGGGGTCGTGGTATATTAGAAAGTCATGAGGGACACCCAGCAATATTCTCCATATGTTGGAGACTGCACAGACTACTAAGTAGTGCACAGGTTGAATATTAAATTGAGCTGCATTCCTTCTGATAATGTCATATCCTTGCAAATCTGGGTTTTCAGTGGTTTCCGTGATGAAAAGCAAGTATCATGTGAAAATCAGTGTGGAATAGGAAATGAGAGTGGCATTGTCCAGTCTGATTTCAAGATGTGAGACGTTATGCAGGGTCCAACAGATGCGCAGACACCATTAGTAACCCGTTGTGGTTTGTTAAGAATAAAATGTAAATAGTAATTTTTTTTCAGTTTTTGTATTACTGTCTTCAAATAGCTACTAAGTTATCAGGACATGAATACTTCAGATTTTTGGCCCTAACTATTAGGTACTTCTTTTGTCCTAAGGGCACCATGAAAAAAAAAATATCGGGACGCTAAGGGCACTGTGAACTGAGAAATTTTGGGAGCCTCTGGTCTACAATGTGGTTTGGGGTGTCTATTTGCATGGAAACTATTTATGACTCATCTCAGTGGCAAAGATAATTCTTATTGTAGAGATGGGTTCATTCTACTGTCTTTAAATGTTGATAAAAATTGGATTCACATAACTAACTTCTAATGGTCCCAATTCCTCACTCATCAAGCATCTTTCAGGTATAATGTTAACTTCCTCTACGGGGATATTGTTCCGGTCTGAGAACTATGCTGCTCAGGACACTTAATTAATTACATTAATTAATAATGAATAAGTATCTTTGTTACAGTTCTGTTTATTTCACAGCTTTCCTAAACAAAGAAAATGGACTTTTTGGAAGCTAGGAGAGCCAAAAAGGTTATTACGTATTTATACAGTGGCAATCTGACTTCCCGTCAGTCTCAGATCTGCTCCTTGGAGTCCATGACTAGTGAGCTGGCAGATAGTTCTGAGCTTCAAAGGATAAAATTCAGATTCTGGGTCATAGTATTTCAATATGGTAATGATGCTACACTGTGAGAAATCCTTGGAAGTCCTGTAGTGCTACTTCCAATGTATTCTATTTTTCAAGGAAGTCACTAAGGGCAGCCCAGATCAATCAGAGGGGAATAAGACTTCACTTCTCAAAGGGAGGAATGAAAAAAAATTTTCAACCATCTTTAACCCATCATGTTCCCCTCCCCCAGAACACACATATCCACTCACACACA
>NW_004444025.1:2072740-2111524 GCF_000243295.1 Trichechus manatus latirostris
TATACTCATTACAGATTAATTCCTGACATTAGGGAGAACAACAGCTGTGCTGAAAATAAGTTACACGCCTTGTACAACAGGGCAGGGCAACATGCAGTGTTTTGCAGGATGGTCTTTGGACCATCTACAACAGAATCACCCAGGGTGTTCATCCCAGACCTACTAAGTCAAAATCTCCAGGCAGTGGAACCCAGGAATTTGCATTTTTAATATTCTTTCTGTACAATTCTGACACACTAATGAAATACTGAGAAGCACTGTCGTACCAAAAAACCAAACCTACTGCCATTGAGTCAATTCCGACTCATAGCCACTCTGTCGTATGGGGTAAATTTCCTCTAAAGGATAATTTTAATGCTTAAAACAACACAAAGGAGGAATTAGTAATCCCTTCGAGTGCTTCGCATCTTGTTTAGCACACTCAAAATGTCAAGTTGTAATCACCGTATTTTTTTAATCCGTAGTTTCATATGCTAAGCTTAGGTTGACAACATTCTCTTCATCTAACAGAAAAAAAAACTGTGGTAAATGTAAATTGTTTAAAATGTTTCCAAATAGGAGAAGCCCTAAGATTAGGATTAGAATCCAATGCTCCTAAAATTCTAGTTCTGTACACCATTTAATTCCATGCTATTTAGATCCTTTAGGCTTCTTTTTTTCTGCAACACCATTATGTCAAGCTTCCACAGTGAGGCACACAAGTGGGGCAAGTATTTATCAGATCAGTTTAGCCCATGTCATAGACTGAATTATGTCCCCCAAAAAATGTGTGTATCAGTTTGGCTGGGCCATGATTCCTGGTACTGTGTGATTTTCATATATGTTGTAAATCCTGCCTCTGTGATGTTAATGAGGGAGGATGGGTGGTAGTTGTGTCAGTAAGGCAGGACTCAATCTACAAGGTCGGATTGTGTCCTGAGGCAATCTCTTGAGATATAAAAGAGAGAAGTGAGCAGAGAGACAGAGGAATCATACCATCAACAGAACAGTGCTGGGAGCAGAGCGCTTCCTTTGGACCTGCAGAAGCTCATAGTCCGGGGGAACACAGATGAGAAGAAGGCCGACAGAGAGAGAAAGCCTTCCCCTGGATCTGATGCCCTGAATTTGGATTTTTAGTCTACTTGACTGTGAAGAAATAAATTTCTCTTTGTTAAAGCCATCCGCTTGTGGTATTTCTGTTATAGCAGCACTAGATGACTAAGACAGCCCATAACCCCAAAGTGTTTCAATGTTCTATTTAATTTGACTATGACAACTAACCCAGCCATAAAATTTCAGCACGATATAAATAGCCACCTGAATCACATTTTGGGCGTATCTCACCTCAACTAAAGCCTGGACTAAGGACTCAAGAGTGTTCTTTATTGGACTTGTTTTTAGTAGATCATACATATAAGTCGATTAGAATTTTCCGACTCTGACTTCCAAGGTCCTATTTGCCCAGGCTCTTTACACATAGTAATCTGATGATTCTAGTTCCCTAGTGTTAAGTCCAAGTTGAAGCTGAAGAAAATTAAAACAACTCAATGACCAAAATACAGCCTTGAGTACATCCAACCTGAATTTGGAGACCATCTCAAGAATAGATTTAATTCACTGAACACTAATAAACAAAGACCGGATGAGTTGTGGGATGACATCAAGGATGTCATGCATGAAGAAAGCAAAGGTCAGTAAAAAGACAGTAAAAAAAAAAAGACTAAAAGGGATGTCAGAGGAGACTCTGAAACTTGCTCTTGAGCATAGAGTAACTAAAGGGAATGGAAAAAATGAAGTAAAAGAGCTGAACAGATGTTTCAAATGGTGGCTCCAGAAGACAAAGTAAAGTATTATAATGAAATGTGCACAGACCTGGAGTTAGAAAACCAAAAGGGAAGAACATGCTCAGCGTTTCTCAAGCTGAAAGAACTGAAGAAAAAATTCAAGCCTCGAGTTGCAATAATGAAGGATTCTATGGGCAAAATATTGAAAGATAAAGGAAGCATCAAAAGAAGATGGAAGGAATACACAGTCACTGTACCAAAAAGAATTGGTTGACATTCAACCATTTTAGGAGGTAGCATATGATCAAGAACCAATGGTATTAAAGGAAGGATTCCAAGCGGCACTGAGGCATTGGCGAAAAGCAAGGCTCCAGGAGTTGACATAATACCAATCAAGATGTTTCAACAAATGGATGCAGACCTGGAAGTGCTCACTTGTCTATACCAAGAAATTTGGAAGACAGCTACCTGGCCAACCAACTGGAAGAGATCCATATTGGTGCCCATTCCAAAGAAAGGTGATCCAACAGAATGCGGAAATTATTGAACAGTATCATTAATAATCACATGCAAGTAAAATTTTGCTTAAGCTTATTCAAAAATGGTTGCAGCAGTACACTGATAGAGAACTTCCAGAAATTCAAGCCAGATTCAGAAGAGGACATGGAATGAAGGATATCATTGGTGATGTCAGATGGATCTTGGCTGAAAGCAGAGGGTATCAGAAAGATGTTTACCTGTGTTTTATTGACTATGCAAAGGCATTTGGCTGTGTGGATCATAACAAATGATAGATAACATTGAAAAGAATGGGAATTCCAGAACACTTAATGGTGCAGAACCTGCACATACACCAAGAGGCAGTTGTTCCAACAGAACAAGGGGATACTGAATGGTTTAAAATCAGGAAATCGTGTGTTACGGTTGTATCTTTTCACCATACTTGTTCAATCTGTATGCTGAGCAAATAATCCAAGAAGCTGGACTATATGAAGAAGAACTCAGCATCAGGGTTGGAGGAAGACTCATTAACAATGTGCAATATGCATATGACACAACCTTGCTTGCTGAAAGTGAAGAGGACTTGAAGCACTTACTGATGAAGATCAAAGACTACAGCCTTCAGTATGGACTACACCTCAACATAAAGAAAACAAAGATCTCCACAACTGGACCAGTAAGCAACATCATGATAAATGGAGAATATATTGAAGTTGTCAATGGTTTCATTTTACGTGGATCTGAAATCAATGTCCAAGGAAGCAGCTGTCAAGAAATCAAATGGCCTATTGCATTGGGCAAATCTGCTACAAAAGACCTCTTTAAAGTATTAAAAGGCAAAGATGTCACTTTGAGGACTAAGATGTGCCTGACTCAAGCCATGGTATTTTCAATCGCTTTATATGCATACAAAAGGTGGACAAGGAATAAAGATGACCCTAGAATTGATGCCTTTGAATTATGGTATTGGATAAGAATATTGAATATACCATGGATGGCCAAATGAATGAAAAAATGTGTTTTGGAAGAAGTACAGCCAGAGTGATCCAGAAGCAAGGATGGTGAAAAGTTGTCTCAAGTACTTTGGACATATTATCAGGAGGGATCAGTCCCTGAAGAAGGACATCATGCTTGGTAAGTTAGGGGGTCAAGAAAAAGAGGAAGACCGTCAACAAGATGGATTGATACCGTGGCTGCAACAATGAGCTCAAACATAATAAGGATTGTGAGGATGGTGCAGGATCCTACAGTGTTTTGTTCTATTTTACATAGGGTTGCTATGAGTAGGAAAGGACTTGAGGGCACCTAACAGCAACAACAACAGTGTTAAATCTGATTTATCTAATTACTATAATGTTAAGAAATACCTCTGTTTTGAGCTCCTTACCTCATTGAAAAGCATAATCAGTATTAGTTTTACGGCCCAAGCAGGTAACTAGTGTAGAGTCACAAATACACATTTATTTTTCAACATTTTCCTTTTGACTGGTGCTGGTAAGAACCATTGTGCATTTTATATACAGAATGTTACCTTTTTAACTAGTGTAAATGAATCAGCTAAATAAGTGTTGGAAGCCTCTAAAGATTCAATTGAATGGCTTTGGACTCAAAAGTGTTTAGAGATTAGGGAAAAATCCTCCATTCTGCCTTGGTGATATATTCACTGGGATCGTGTCCAAATCTATCCTCGGAAGAGGGGATTGAAGCAGCAACTCGTAACCTATGCCTTGTTTATTCAAAAGGTTGATAGCTGACATCCGTTAAAAGAGTCATGCAATGTGTTAACATAACCGAACACATTCTTTCTGTTGCCTATTTTTTTCCAACTACCTCTAGTCTTTGATGTTGATCATTATCGCTGACTCATTAACTCAATTTTCCTTTGTTCAATAAAATCCCCCAGTGCTGATGCGCAATTGCCAGGAATAAGAATACTGATGATAGAAATGGCACCAGAGAAATCATTGCTATTCTTGGCCACAGACATTTCCAGTCTGAACAATAGCTGTTTTCTTCATGGCTTTCACCACTGTCATGTGTTAAGCTGGATTTTGTGAGCTCAACAAAATGAATGGCGAGGGCTGCAAAATATGTTGCAGGAATCTCTTGCAGGTAGGCAGGAAATTTAGAATAGATTATCAGAACTGAAAAGTTATAAAGAGATGTCTAGGTCAAAAGACAAAACTGCTGAAGTGTGCTTTAAAATGTAGGCTTCCAGTGTGATGCAGTCAGCAGCTTGGCCGCTGTTTTCCCAGCTGACTCTGAATCCATCGCTACGGGGGGAATAAGAGGAGGAAGGTCAGGAGGGTGGGCTATTTGAGGATATAAAAAGAATAAAAATTAAAAATGCAAGTTTCTTAAGGATAGAAATATTCTAAAGTATTTTCTTTTATAATTCAGTGTAATGAAGTTCTTACCCTTTTTTAATGATAATTATTTAAACCAAGATGTCACAGATTTCAAATATCCGAATGGAGAGTCAATTCTAGAGTTCAATGAACGTGAGTGACGGAGCACCAGGGAGGAAGAGCTGACTTTTCCGTGAAAGCAACAGTGGAATGTGACGCATTCCAAAGAAAACCAAATGGAGTGACGAAAACATTGCGGAGCAATACGGAATTTTACTGAAAAATACCAGAGAGTTAGGGAAACCTTCTAAACTTATTAAAATCCTCTTTATCTTTCTCTCTCTCCAGAGTTCCTCAGGAGTGATGACTTCCCCTCTGTGAATCCCCTTCCAACCTTCTAAACCATTCTCTTGCCATTCTGTGCTCTTCTGCCTTTTTACTCCTTAGCAAGCTCTTGTAGCAGTGGTCGTCTGTTCTGTCTTGGTGATGTAAGGATTGTCTTGGTGAATCAAGATGATCCTTCTAGGCTTTGTCTTTCGGATCTCCACCATTGCACCTACAGAAAAAAAAACTCATAAAAATTCTCATTGTGGGATGGTAATAATAGCAGTGCTTGGTCTCTGGGGGAGCAGAGAGATTAACTATGAACACTTATTTTATAAGTAAAAACGTCCTGGCCTAACATTTCTAGTTCTCAAGGCCATATCAAAAGGGATCCAACTGAAATATGTTCCTTATTTTCCTACCTGCCTAAAATGGCAAAATAATCAGTATTTGTCATTTTTAATTTGATATGACATATTGCCTTATGCATGCTAAATGCTGAATAAATATCCACTGAAATGAATTTTAAAAATATGAGACAAAAATACTAGATTGGATATATAATTTGTGTTTAAATTAGAATTTATCTGGAGGAATTATCTATGGTATAGTAATGAGTTATAGACTTTATAAATTGTAAAATGTGAAATAAACCTCATGTATTGTTGTGAATTCATGCCTTCTTCCCATGTGCCATGAAAAACAAATCTACTTTAGATAAAACTATTACTAACGATAAATTTGATGAACAGACAAAGTTGAAGCCAGTTCTCTACAAAATACTTCTGAGGTCAAAAGAAACAAATTTAGAATGCAGATAAGCTAAGGTATATGATAAACAGAGTATAATAATGTACTTTTTCCTTCTTGAGTAAAAAATATGAAGTAACTAAATCGTGTTTATAATGCCAGCCTAATAAATTTATTGATAGATAAAGCCACTG
This sequence comes from Trichechus manatus latirostris, assembly GCF_000243295.1. NCBI lineage: Eukaryota > Metazoa > Chordata > Mammalia > Sirenia > Trichechidae > Trichechus > Trichechus manatus. Next base: position 2,078,621 of record NW_004444025.1, read on the forward strand.
ACCTATGAATCTCATAAACGGCTTTTTCTATGAGAAAAATGAACTCCTAGAGGCACACAGGTCCTGCAGAGAGGACAGTATAAGTCTGTCCTCAGCTCCTGACCTCCTGTGGTCCATAGGCAGAGATGTGCTGAAGCCCACCACTGTCTTCTCAAGAGAGCCAATGGTTAAATATCACTAAATACTCTGTATGCCGTTGTTAAAAGAGTGAAATTAAATTATATAAACTTATAATTAAATAAATTATATTAAAAACAAAACCCACAAATACTCAAAGCTCATCATTTTAATTGTTTTGCTACATTTCACCAGTATCTATGCCTTTGAGGTTATTTGTGTCTATTGAACTGTATGGTGGAAACGCTGCAGAATTGCATGATGCTGCATATCACTTCCCAACTCCACATTCAACAATGTCATGTCAGATATAGTAGGAGTATGTTGTAGAAATTGACGAATATTATAAATCAGGCCCCTACACCCACACGGAGACCTGGGTGTTAAACATTTACTAGCATACCACAACCTATAGGTCCCCATGTGTATCAGACGTTCTTTAGAACATGACTACAGTGGTGTGTGTAGAATAAATTATATACCTCCCCTCCACGTCTTCGATTCCAGAAAACTGTTGTTCCTTAAGGTCACAGTTAGGCAAAGGGTATCATTTAACAGGATGTCTCCTAACAGTAGGGTACAAGAGATTTCAACATTCCCCCATTCATGATACATTCATAACGACCCTATAGGACAGAGTACCCCATAGGGTTTCCAAGGCTGTAATGTCTCCTGTGGAACGGCTGGTGAGTTCAAACCCCCGACTTCTTCATTGGCAGCCGAGCGCCTAACCGCTGTGTCAACGGGGCTCCTGAGGTTGCTGTGAGTCAATATTGTATACTGCCTGTAAATTAATAGTAAATTATAAGCATTTATTTCATGCTAATTTTGCTCTGGTTATTAAATCTTCCTAGGAATCCTTATAAAATAGACCTATTGTAAGAGTATATTAAATCATTTCAAATTAGCACAATTACTTATGTGCTTATATAAGCATTTTTTTTAAATACTTTTTTTTTTTTAAAAGAAAACAAAAACTTGGCAAGCTAACATTATGCTTCTTGGATTCCACAACTTGACCCCAGGGAACATAATAACATTTTAACGTCTGCATGCTCTCACAGGTCTACCAGAACTTGACTTAGCTGTACAATTTGATGATACAGTGGAGTTATACTACGAACTTTCAACTATAAATGTTCAAAACTCCCCAAAATAGGAACATCATTTAAGTAGGATTTAAATAAGGTTATTTAAATTCTATTTTACATGGGTACTATTAAAAATACACTGTGCTTTTTATATACATTTTGTATGCATATTCTAAATATAGTATTTTATGGATAAGTGCATGTACTTTATTAATGAATGTTTAAGGGAATTACAAGAATAATTTGACTGGATCCTATTTCTGTTTTGCACTGAATTTAGAATCTAATTCTGGCATAAAGCATGTTATTTTTCATGACTAGTATGACTGATTATTTGTAGAAAGCTTTTTTCCAAGGGAAAAAAGGCTTCCAAGTCTCTCTCTCTCTCTCTTCCCCATCTGTCTCTCCTTACTGGTAGAAATCTGAATTTACTAGTTCAGAATTCTGAATAATAAAAAGAAATGAAGTTGTCAAATCTTCTTGATGTAGGTAATAGTTTGAATCTGTCAGGTTTTGAACGCTTGTAAATCGGGGAGGTGAAGGGTACTTAATATAAGAAATATGTTACCCACTTGGAGGTTCAGCAGCAAAGAGAAACACTAAAGCAGACGACACTAAGTAAGAGTAGGAAGTAGCTACGATCCCCGTTGTTGTTGATAGGTGCCCTCTAGTAGGTTCCGACTCATAGTGACCCTGTGTACAACAGAACAAAACACTGCCTGGTCCTGCACCATGCTCACAATTGTTGCTATGGTTGAGCCCATTGTTGCAGCCACTGTGTCAATCTATCTTCTTGAGGGTCTTCCTCTTTTTCGCTGACCCTCTACTTTACCAAGCATTATGTCCTTCTCCAGGGACTGGTACCTCCTGATAATATATCCAAAGTAAGTGAGACGTAGTCTCCTCATCCTCCTTTCTAAGAAGCATTCTGGCTGTACTTCTTCCAAGACAGATTAATTTGTTGTTTTAGCAGCCCATGGTATATTCAATAATTCTTTACCAACACCACAATTCAAAGGTGTCAATTCTTCTTGAGTCTTCTTTATTCATGGTCCAGGTTTCACGTGCATATGAGGAGGTTGAAAACACCATGGCTTGGGTCAGGTGCACCTTAGTCTTCAACGTGACATCTTTGCTTTTTAATACTTTAAAGAGGTCTTTTGCAGCAGATTTGCCCAATGCAATGTGTCTTTTGATTTCATGACCACCCCTAGGGCTGGAAAATAAGGGGAAAAAATCAAGGTTACCAGAACCTGGAAGCGGACCTTTGAGGGGAGGGCACTTCCTGACTGAGGCCGACGTCTCTCAGCAGGACTAGAGAAGCAGAAAAGGCTGAACACTGAAACCAGCTTCCAGTGCTGGGGTGATGGTGAGAACAGAACAAGCAAACAGAAGTCAAGAAGTCCCTCCTCCCCTCCTCCTAGCTCCTAAACGTCCCTCTAGTTCCTCTTGTAGGAAATCATTGGTAAAAGAATCTGTGAAATGTAATTCTCAGAGTTCCAGCTTTACAGAGCAAGCAGTAGAAGGATAGACTTGGAGCTGAGTGACCATGGATAAAACCCCCCAGCACAACTATCAAGCAGTAATTCACTGTATGCTTACTTATTAAATTATTTGAATGCACCTATCAAGGTTTATTTAGGTCTTATGACAAGTAATATTTAAAAAGAATCAATACGAATAAATTTTTTTTGCTATAAAACTATAATTCGTTGGTAATTAAGGTTATAAATTTAAAACTTCCCTGGGTGGTGCAAAGGGTTAATGAGTATGGCTGCTAACTGAAAGGTTGGAGGTTCCAGTCCACCCAGAGATGCCTTGGAAGAATGGCCTGGAAATCTACTTCCAAAAAATCAGCCATTGGAAACACTACGGAGCACAGCTCTACTCTGACACATATGGGGTCTCCGCGAGTTTGGGTTGACTTGATGGCAATTTTTTTTTTTTTAATATTCGCATTTAACTCTACATTTCATTAAATACTACGGTTGCTAACCGAAACTTGGGCCGTTCGAATCCACCAGCCACTCCTTGGAAACTCTATGGGGGCAGTTTTACTCTGTCCTATAGGATTGCTATGAGTCGGAATCAATCAACGGCAACGGGTTTTTTTGTTTTTTTTTTTTCCCATTAAAAGTTCTTGCAGTGGCAAATTTATGTTATGTAGAAGGAAGAACTTAGATTTTACATCAGAATAGCTGAGTTTCAATTCATGCTTGGTCCCTAACTAATTGATTTAGGACAAATTTCTTAAATTGCTTGAGTCTCTTTCTTTGTGGGGCTTTATTTGATGAATTCTAATGTCATTTAAAGATTCAAGGATTGGACAATACTCAATTCAGTTAATTCTAGACAAATAATCCATTAAGTTTTGCTGTTTTCTTAACAGTGTAATACGCTGTAGAATTTACACACATGAATTTACATGAAGTAATGGTGCTGGACGCCATAAGCAATATGAAATTATTTGATCTGCCGATTTTCTTCCAGATACATAAACTGCCTTGGAATATACTTTAAAAAAAAAAAAAGACTCTTAAGTAATATCACTTTGGTGAAGGAAGTGCTTTATTATAACAGAAATGGGTCTTGGTTTTGCACAAAATTGTTGCATCTTTGCGAAAGCTAGATATAATGCACTTAAATTTGCTTGGAATGGGAAGAACATTGTGAGTTACTGTCTTAATGGTATTTTTCTTCATAAATATTATGATATTGAGGGCAAAAATCAAGCAGTTATTTTAAAGCTCAATAAATTGAAACTACTGAATAGTCAATCCAGCATATCTAAAGGGCTTGAAATGTGGAATAATTTAGCATTTGGAAAGTTTGTCATTATTCTGAAATGTCAAAATAACAATCAAAGCGACACTAGCAAAAACGTTTGTTTCTAAAATAGGATAAAATTCAGCAGAGAAATTAAAAAAAAAAAAGGAAGTATTTACTAGACAAAAATATAAAAGAAAAATCTGGAGTCTTATTGCTGACCCTAAGCCACTATGATTCTGGAATTTATTAAAAGGAATAATTCATGGGGCATTTGGAAGTAATCTTTTTGCTACATTATGCATTCATGAGCTTTTTTAAAGCACATTGTGGCTGCTTTTGGTCACTACGCTTTTTAAAAAGATGTGGACAAACTGGAAAAAATCAGGAAAGAATGAGGGAAAAATGAATAAAGGAATAGAAAATAGTGACCTGATGAAAGGCTTAAAGAATTGTACTCTTTGTATTGGACTCTAACAAATTTGAAAACCTAGAGGAAATGGACAAATTTCTAGAAACTTACTACCTACCTAAAATAATACAAACAGAGGTAGAACAACTAAATAAGCTCGTAACAAAGGAAGAGATTGAAAGGGTAATTAAAAAATTCCCAACAAAAAAAAGCCCTGACCCAGATGGCTTCACCGGAGAATTCTACCAAACTTTCAGAGAAGAGTTAACACCACTACTACTGAAGGTATTTCAGAGCATAGAAAAGGATGGACTACTCCCAAACTCATTCTATGAAGCCAGCATAACCTTGACACCAAAACCTGACACCACTGAAAAAGAAAATTACAGACCAATATCCCTCATGACCATCGATGCAAAAATCCTCAAAAAAATTCTAGCCAGTAGAATGCAGCAACATATCAGAAAAATAATTCACCATGATCAAGTGGGATTTATACCAGGTATGACATTAGAAAAACAATCAATGTAATCCATCACATTAATAAAACAAAAGACAAGAACCACATGATTTCATCAATCAGTGCAGAAAAAGCATTTGACAAAGTCCAACAACCATTCGTGATAAAAACTCTCAACAAAATAGGAATAGAAGGGAAATTCCTCAACATAATTAAGGGCATTTCTACAAAGCCAACAGCCAACATCATCCTAAATGGAGAGAGTTTGAAAGCATTCCCCTTGAGAATGGAAACCAGACAAGGATGCCCTTTATCACCACTCTTATTCAACATTGTGCTGGAGGTCTTAACCAGAGCAATTAGGCTAGAAAAAGAAATAAAGGGCATCCAAACTGGTAGGGAAGAAGTAAAAATATCTCTGTTTGCAGATGATATGATCTTATACACAGAAAACCCCAAAGAATCCACAAGAAAACTATTGGAACTAATAGAAGATTTCAGCAAAGTATCAGGAGACAAGATTAACATAGAAAAATCAGTTGGATTCCTTTACACCAACAAAGAGAACTTCCAAGAGGAAATCATCAAATCAATACCATTTATAATAGCCCCCAAGAGAGTAAAATACTTAGGAATAAATCTAACCAGACACGTAAAACACCTATACAATGAAAACTACAAGACACTACTGTAAGAAACCAAACAAGACCTGCGTAAGTAGAAAAACATACCTTGCTCATGGATAGGGACTCTCAACATTGTCAAAATGTCAATTCAACCCAAAGCAATCTAAAGATACAATGCAACCTGATCCAAATTCTAACAGCATTTTTTAATGAGATGGAGAAGCAAATCATGAATTTCATATGGAAAGTGAAGAGGTCTTAGATAAGTAAGGCATTACTCAAGAAGGAGAACAAAGTGGGAGGCCTCACACTACCTGATTTTAGAACTTATTATACCACCATGGTAGTCAAAACAGCCTGGTACTGGTACAACAACAGATACATAGACCAATGGAACAGAATAGAGAATCCAGACTTAAGTTCATCCACCTATGAGCAGCTGATATTTGACAAAGGCCCAAAGTCCATTAACTGGGGAAAAGACAGTCTCTTTAACAAATGGTGCTGGAATAACCGGATATCCATCTGCAAAAAACTGAAACAAGATCCATACCTCACACCATGCACAAAAACTAACTCTAAAAGTGTCAAAGACCTAAATATAAAATTGAAAACGATAAAGATCATGGAAGAAAAAATAGAGGCAATGCTAGGAGCCCTAATACATGGCATAAATGGAATACGAACCATAAGTAACAAAGCACAAGCACCAGAAGAGAGACTAGATAAATGGGAGCTCCTAAAAATTAAACACTTATGCTCATCAAAAGACTTCACTAAAAGAGTCGAAAGACAACCTACAGACTGGGAAAAAAGTTTTGGCTATGACAAATCCTATCAGCATCAAATCTCTAAAATCTACAAGATACTGCAAAACCCCAACAACAAAAAGACTGATAACCCAGTTAAAAAATAGGCAAAGGATATGAACAGGCACTTCGTCAAAGAAGACATTCAGGTGGCTAATAGACACATGAAGAAATGCTCATGATCATTAGCCATTAGAGAAATTCAGATCAAAACTACAATGAGATATCATCTCACCCCAACAAGGCTAGCATTAATCCAAAAAACACAAAATAATATGTGTGGGAGACGTTGTGGAGAGACTAGAACATTTATACACTGTTGGTAGGAATGTAAAATGGCAAAAATCACTTTGGAAATCAATTTAATGCTTCTTTAAAAAGCTAGAAATAGAAGAACCATATGATCCAGCATTTCTGCTCCTTGGAATATATCCTAGAGAAATAACAGCCATCACACGAATAGATATATGCACACCCATGTTCATTGTAGCACTGTTCACAATAGCAAAAGGATGGAAACAACCTAGGTGCACATCAACAGACGAATGGATAAACAAATTATGGTACATACACACAATGGAGTATTATGCAAAGATAAAGAACAATGATGAAGCCATGAAACATCTTATAACATGGAGGAATCTGCAAGGCATTATGCCAAGTGAATTTAGTGAGTCACAGAAGGACAAATGGTGTATAAGACCACTATTATAGGAACTCAAGAAAAGGTTTAAACACAGAAGAAAACATTCTTTGATGGTTACCAGCGTGGGGAGGGAGGTGAGGGTTATTCACCAACTAGATAGTAGATAATTAGGTGAAGGGATGGACAGCACACACTGCAGAGGAAGTCAGGACAACTGGACTAAACCAAAGCTAAGAAGTTTCCTGAATGCAATCAATCACTTTGAGGGACAGAGTAGCAGGGGTAGGGGTCTGGGGACGATGCTTTCAGGGGACATCTAGGTCAATTGGCATAACAAAGCTTATTAAGAAAATGTTCTGCATCCTACTTTGGAGAGTGGTGTCTGGGATCTTAAAAGCTTGCAAGCAGCCTTCTAAGATGCATCAGTTGGTCCCAACCACCTGGAGTAAAGGAAAACGAAAAACACCAAAGACATAAGGAAAGTATTAGCCCAAGAGACAGAAAGGGCCACATAAACCAGCAAGTTCATCAGCCTGAGACCAGAAGAACTAGATGGTGCCCAGTTACCACCAATGACCACCCTTACAGGGAACACAACAGAGAGGCCCTGATGAAGCAGGAGAAATGTGGGATGCAGAACTCAAATTCTAGTAAAAAGACCAGACTTAGTGGTCTGACTGAGACTGGATGAACTCAGGAAAGCATGGCCCCTGGACTCTCTATCAGCCCAGAACTAAAACAATTTCTGAGGCCAACTCTTCAGACAAAGATTGGACTGGACTATGGGATGTAAAATGATACTCGTGAAGAGTATGCTTCTTAGCTGAAGTAGATACAAGAGACCAAATGGGTAGCTTATGTCCAGAGGTGAGATGAGAAGGCAGAGAGGGTTAGAAGCTGGTTGAATGGACATGGGGAATCTGGGGTGGAAAGGAGGAGTGTGCTGTCACAGTATAGGGAGAGCAATTATGGTCACATAACGAAGTATGTATAAATTTTTGTGTGAGAGACTAACTTGAAACGTAAACTTTCACTTAAACTACAACGACAAACAAACAAACAAACAAAAGCAACAGCCACCTGAGGGGTGGGGAGGGGCGTAACATGGAATCCTGGGGCCGGATCTGATGTGGCGTCACTTCCACGTGTGCTGCCTCAAAGCAAGCCCCTGAGCTAAGGGATGCTTTCCCTATTTTACAGAGAAGAGTCCAAACAGCACAGAGAAAGAGTCAGGTACCGCGTTTGTGCTGTCTCCCTGCGCCTCCCCAGAATCTAGCTGGAAATGGACACCCACACAGAGAAACTAGGTGTGTCCATGAACTGAAGGTTCAACAAATCAAAAGATTGTAAAGTGGATTTTTGTTGTGTGTGCATTTATTCACCTGTCGATAGACATTTATGCTCTTCACTTTCTCGCAATTGTGAATAGTGGTACAATAAACACTGGTATACAAAAAAAAAAAAAGAATTGTACTATTTGTAATAGAGAAGAAAAGCCCATGGAAAATCCTGATGGTTGCCAATAGATCCATGAGGTGTTTTCATAAGATTTTAACTAATTAATAATTTTTTTCTCCACAGCAGTGTTAAGTAGGACAAAAAGAAAGTGTTTAATCAGAGAGCATTTTTATTGTATATATAGCATTTATAAAACAAACAAGTAAACAAACCCATTGCCCTTGAGTTGATTCTGACTCATGGTGACTCCATGTGTTAGAGTAGAACTGCTCCATAGGGTTTTCTTGGCTATAATCTTTATGGAAGCAGATTTCCAGGCCTTTCTTCCACGGTGATGCTGGATGGGTTCAAACCACAAGCCTATTGCTTAACAGTCCAACACAAACCATTTGCACGCCCAAGAACTTACAGCATATTGCACCTTCAGGATTGAGCTTGTGTTTGTTTGTTTTTCCCTTTCTTTGATCTGGTGAGAGAAATGCTAGAAAGTTACCTTGGTAATACTTAAGAGGGTAAATCTCCCTTGAGATCCAAAAATAGATCACTCCCTCTTTCCAAGCAAACAGGGTCATTGCCTTGGTTTAGGAAAGGGGTTATATAGGTATCTTTCATGTTTTGAATGGTGTTAGGCCCCAGGCATTTTGTTTAACAACCCTTATGAGGGTGATGGGCAAACAGGAAACAAGGGACCTATGTGCCCTTTGAGTTTTGAGAGTTATAAAGGGAAGGCTGCTGAACCTCTGGGTGTGTAGATACTAGAGCAGAGCTGCAAAGACAGTTACTGGACAAATTTTGACACAGTACTCCTGGAGTCTGGGTGATGGCTGAGTATGACTGAGAGATCTGAGCACTAGTAGCTGGATTATGAGAATCCATGCAGTGGAGATCCTCATTCCATATTAATTTTCAGAGTAGATTCCTTTGGAGATTCACGGACTTGGTCACCTGACTGTGGAGGACCAGTTGTCAGCAGACACCATGTGGCAAGGAGAAGCAATGGTATGAAGAGAACGATGAAGAGCTTAAGTACTTTCCTACTTAAGTAGGGTAAAGATTAAGCCAAAAAGGGAAAATCAGGCTTTGCTGTACATATGTATATTTGAGACTGTAATAGAGATATGACTACATTTACAGCCCAAGTAGAAGGAGTAGCTCATGTAGAGGAATAGCTATAGTAAAAGAATATTTTTAAAGAAGAAATAAATAATTAAAAAGTACAAGTCAAGATAAGTTGAAAACATGCAATTATTCACAAATATTTCCTCATGGAAGTCTTTCCTAAAATCCCTGATTTTGTTGTGTGCTGTGTGAGTAGAGTGGATTTTGACTCGTAGCGACCCCACGTGACAGAGTAGAATTGTCCCACAGTGTTTTCTTACCCATAGGCAATCTTCAGGGAAGTAGATTGCCAGGTCTTTCTCCTACAGTGTGGGTAGATTCAAATTGCCATCCTTTCTGTTAGCAGCTAGCAACCAAGCACCTAACTGTTTGCGTCTCCATGGCTCCTTTATATGAGATCAAATCTTCCCATAATCAAGTCTCGTGGTACCGTGAACTAATACTTAAAATTAACCAAAGTTGAAATTTCACATTTATTCCTGTTATTGTTGACAAAAGTCTGTCTCCAGCTTTAGACTGTACATTTCACAAGGCCATGCATCTCACCTTTGTATTCAACATAGGCTCATTTAGGCTTACAGGGTCACCATTTATTACCAAACCTCTATTACAGTGGTCGTTACATAACATACTATTGATAAATATTTAAGTATTGAATGTCGTTCTTTAATAGTCTAAAAGGTAAACATTGAATACATTATTAAAAAGCTTTCTCACAGTGAAAATCTCCAGGCCCAGATAATACCATCAGTGTATTTTCCCAAACAGTTAAAGAGGACATATAAATAAAAATAACACCCATTAGACATAAACTCTTCCAGGAAATAAAAGAAAAAGGGAGCACTTTCCAGTTCTGTTTATAAGGTCAGCATCCAAATCTTGATTCCAAACCCTGGCAAGAAAAAAGAGTTGCAGATCAATCTCTCTCCTAACATAGTAGCAAAAATTCTTAATAAAATATTATCGATTCAAATTTAGGCATATATGTCTATATCATCAGTAATTATCAATGCATCTTGATTGCATGTTTGATCAATTTCAGATTGCAGAAGTTGGGAAAAGTCTTCAATTTCTTCATCTTCAGCATTCATAGTTGGTGCATAAATTTAATCATACTCATATTAACTGGTCTTCCTTGTAGGTGTATGGATATCATCCTATCACTGACAGGGTTGTACTTCAGGATAGATCTTGAAATGTTCTTTTTGAATGTGACACTGTTCCACTTCATCATTCCTGGCATAGCAGACCATATGATCTTCTGATTCAAAATGGTCAATACCAGTCCATTTCAAGGTCAGTAATGCCTAGGATATCAATCTTTATGCATTCCGTTTCATTACTGATGACTTTCAATTTTCCTAGATTCATACTTCATACATTCCATGTTCTGATTATTAATGGATGTTCGCAGCTATCGCTTCTTGTTTTGAGTCGTGCCATATCAACAAGGTCAACTCTACTTTGAGGAGGTAGCTCTTCCCCAGTCATATTTTGAGCACCTTCCAACCTGAGGGGCTCATCTTCCAGCACTATACCAGATAATGTTCCACTGCTATTCGTAAGTGTCTAAGTCATCCAGTGCTACTATAACAGGAGTAACACAAGTGGATGGCTTGAGCAATCAGAAATGTATTCTCACATAGTTTAGGAGGCTAGAAGTTTGAATTCAGGGTGCCAACTCCAGGGGAAGGCTCTCTCTCTCTGTTGGCTATGGGGGAAGATCCTTGTCATCAATCTTCCCCTGGGCTGGGAGCTTCTTGGCACAGGGACCCAGGGTCAGAAGGATGCACTCCACTCCTGGCTCTTCTTGCTTGGTGGTAATGAGGTCCTTCTCCTCTCTGCTCAATTATTTCTTTTATATCTCAAAAGAGTCTGACTCTAAATGCAATCTAATCCTACAGATTATGTCCTACTTCATTAACACAACTGCCCCAATACTGCCTCATTAACATCATAGAGGTTAGGATTTACTACACATAGGAAGATCGCCTCAGATCACAAAATGGAGAACAACCACACAATACCGGGAATCATGGTCCAGCCAAGTTGACACACAACATTTTGAGGGGTCACAATTCAATCCATAACAGTAAGGTTTTCACTGGTTATATATATATATATTTAGAAGTAGATCACCAGGTCCTTCTTCCTAGTCTGTCTTAGTCTGGAAGCTCTGCTGAAACCTGTCCACCATGGACGACCCTGCTGGTATTTGAAATATAGGTGGCATAGCTTTCAGCATTACAGCAACACGTAAGCTACCACAGTATGACGAACTGACAGATAAGTGGTGGTATTGTTCAAATATGCAATCAACATGTAATGATAATTACGTGATTGGAATGTGAAAGTTGGAAATGAAGAAGTTGGAAGATATGGCCTTGGTGATAGAAAAGACACTGGAGAAAAGAATTTTGCAAGAGTTATGGAATGACATCAAGGACATTATCCAAGAAGAAAGCAAGAGATCATTAAAAAGACAGGAAAGAAAGGACCAGAAGAGACTCTGAAACTTGCTCTTGAACGTAGAGTAACTAAAGGGAATGGAAGAAGTGAAAAAGTAAAAGAGCTGAAAGGGTGGCTTGAGGAGACAAAGTAAAATATGGTGAAATGTGCAAAGACTTGGATTTAGAAAACAAAAATACCTATGAATTATAATCTATAAGAATATCTATTTTTTAAAAAAAAGCCTAGAGCAAACATCTTACTTACTAGTGAAATATTGAAACATTTCTCCTTGAAATTGGGAATGAGACAAGGACATCCACTATGAACATTTCATCCGACATTGTACTGAATGTCTAGTCAACAAAATAAGGTAAGAAAAAAAAAGACGTAATAATTGAAAAGGAATAATTAAAGCTATCATTATTCACTGACTTCATAATTGTGTACATAGAAAATATAAAGAATTTACAAAGACTTAGAATTAATAAGTGAATTTAGCAAGGGATCAATACCCTCAAATTATTTGCATTCCAGCAACAACACAAAAACAATAAAAATGAAACAGAAGAAATTGTACTATTATAATAGCATAAAAAATCACATATCTAGGAATAAATCTATGAAAAGATGTTCAAAGCCTCTTCACTAGAAATTAAAAATGCTTATTAGAGAGTTCAAAGAAGATTTAAATAAGGGATAATCAATGATCTTTGGAAGGCACAGTATTGTAAAGATGTCATATATGTAGGGGGTCAATGCAATCACAACATAAATCTCAACAGGGTTTTTTTTTTAAAAAAAAAATTCTAAAATGTGTACGGAAAGAACCAAGAATAGGCAAGGCAATACTGAAGAAGAACAATGATAGATACTACCAAATATCAAGATCTATTATGAAACTACAGAAATTAAAACAATGTGATATTGGTGCAAAGATAGGCAAATTGAACATTAGAACAGAATAGTAAGCCCAGAAACAGCCCTCATATTCTGCCATCTGATTTACAACCGTGGTAGATGCTCTGATGTGCAGCCTATATCTCCTTTAATAAATGAAAGACTTCTTAGCTGCTGGGAATGCTGCTGGAAGATGGTTCTCAACTGTTGGCCCACTATGGGGATCACCTTGGCTGAAGGAAACTGGCTCACTCAAGGTCATGCCTACTTCAGGGGCTAGCCTAAATCCAATGACTGATCAACACAGGGGTGTAAAGAACCAACCTCCTCTCTCCAACTCAGAACAACTCTGAAAGTCCATTCTAGCTCCAGTGTTCTCTATGGAATGGACAGAAGTTTTTGTTGGGACCACATTACAGCTCAACTCCTCTCTCTGTCCAATCCCATTTTCTCTCTCTCCTTTTCCAGTTATTGATTCCCAGGGGCACTTCTTAGTAAATGTCTGGCAGACTAATTTCCATCTTAGAGTCTGCTTCACAGTGAAGCCAGACTTCAACAGTTGGTGCCAGGGGTGTGATTTTCAAGCTGGATCATCTGCTGCCTGGCTGGAGGATGGCAGTGGGCTACTGTGGTCAACCAAGTAGTACTCCCAATCACAGCTGCTGTGCAGATGTGATTGTCTTCTCTAGAGTAGAATCACAGGTGCATGGTATACATCCACTGACTTAGTGAATGTGTTCTTTTCCATTCTTTTTTACCAGAAAAGATCAGAAACAGTTCACATTTACTTGGAATAGACAATAGAACATTTATAGTTTTGCCCCAGATCTATGTTGACTGTCTTGCACTGTGTCATAATATACTCCAAAGAGATCTGTACCCTCTAGATATTTATACCCACAGAACATCACATTATTTGCTATATTAATACCTTTATGCAAAAACTGGATTGGATGAGAAAGAAATTGCTACTAGATTGGAGGCCTTGATAAGACACATGTTTTCCAAAGGGTGGGAAATAAAATCTACAGATTCTGGGGTGCACAACATCAGTAAAATTTTTCGGGGTCCAGTGGTCCTTTATGCTCAAAGTAAAGGATAGATTATTGCATTTTGTATGCCTTACCATGAAGAAGGGAGCCCTGGTGGTGCAGTGTTTAAGAGCTATGGCTGCTAACCAAAAGGTCGGCAGTTCACATCCACTAGCCACTCCTTGGAAACCCTATGGGGCACTTCTGCTCTGTCCTATAGGATCGTTATTAGTCAAGATCATATAACACGAGTCAGAAACAGAGAACATTAGCTAATCTCTAGTATTGTTGAAATCCTGGTGGACATTGCCAGGTCACTCTTTACTGGCTGCAAGGGAACTTCCTTAATTAATCCCTGATTTTGTTCCCTGGGACAAACTTTCCTGTGTATTACACTTTGTGGCCCCTAGCTGGGCCTTTTTGAAAGTTATTCCTTGTCCATTATTCTCTATGACTTCTGAACTGGGAGTTGAGGAGTATTTGCTCCTTGGGGCAGTACGATATTCACAGCTCGCTTTCTGCTTCTGCAAGTTTGGGAGCCTGGAGGTAGTTTTTTACAGCTATGTCTTAATGTATCCGGGATTTATTTTGGTGCTGATGTGAAAAAGTGATTTTTTTTTCCAAATCTATAGTTGATTATTTCAAGTTCATTTGGTGATGAGTCTCTTTTTCTATGCCAATTTGAAATGCCACCTTTATCATAAACTAAATTCCCATCTGTTGATGAAACTTTATGCAGTGATTCCAAACCAGGGGTGATTTTTTCCCTCAGGAGAGGTTTTGCAATGCCTGGAGATTATTATGTGAATTTTAGAATCTAAGGTGCTGGCATACCTGAATTAGGTGACTTCAGGCCTAAAGTTAAAATTCCATTCTGAATTAAACTAAGATTTTCATTTCTACTCTCCTAAAGAAACCATTCAGCCTTTTGTCAAAGTTTTACTGCTTAAAAACCTTTTGAAGGCAGGAGCTGGAATTTCTAATCTAAATAAAGAATTGCCTGGTGCCTGTTAAGAATGTTTACGCAGCTGGCCCCAGAGAAGGTACCTTGATCAACAGGAAGTTAGAGAATAGGGCTGATAAAGTTAAATGGAATTAGGACCTATAAATAACTTTATAGCCAAGATAAGTGTCCTAGGCAGGGATCTCTAGAGAAGCAAAACCAGTAAAGTGTACAAATATATACGGAGATTTACATCAAAGAAACAGCTCATGTGATTGTAGAGGCTGAAACACCTCAAGTCTGTGGATCAGGACAGAGGCCTCTCCTGATCCACATAGCCACAGGGGCTGGCAAACCCAAGATCAGCAGGCCAGAAAGCAAGACTCTGCTCACAGGCTATGAAGATCCACGAATCTCAGTATCAGCAGATAAGCTGCTAGCTCAAGTCCCAAGACCAGGAGGTCAGACAAACAGGAGGCAGCCGCATCATCCAGAGAGAGCAAAATCCAGAACGTCTGCTTATATTCAGATGTAGACCACAACCCCAAGCAAACTCCCTTTCAACTGATTAGCTACTCACAGCGTATTCAATCATGGGAGTGATCACATATAAACACTGAGAATCATGGCCCAGCCAAGTTGACATGCAATCTTAACCATCACAATAGGAGTATATCAGAATTTAGTTCCACTTCTGACTCTCAAATTAATTTTCACTCACTGGGAGTTTTTACACTTTAGTTCTGTTAGCTCTTTGAAATTTGATACTAAAAAGAGACTAAGTTTATTAAAATAAAGAGGCAGATTGCAGCTATAAGAATCTTGGCTGCCTGTAACACAAAGAGTGCAGAGATTCAAGCTTTAACTTATGTAAATAAACTTGCTGTCTTAACTGTTTTCGGGGAATTCACCCAGTAAATTCCATGCGCTAACTCACTCCTCTTTAGCTGGATGGGTGATGTTTACATTTCAAAAGACTTTAAATTTAGAGCTGATTTAATCTTTACTCTTTCCTAACAAATGGTTAATTTTACATTTCGAAGACTCTAATTAATTTGACTCAGCCTACAGCTGGTCACTAAACCACTACATCAAAAATGTTTATATGTCTCAATTTAGAAATATTGTATCAGGAATAAGAGATTTGTGTTAGGCTAGAAATTGATTTTAATAAAGTTTGTAGTTTAACCACCCCTTGTAAATTTCCCTTCCTTTCCCTGCATTTGCTTTGATGTGAAACCATTTGCTTGTGTTTACTCTGCTTGCTAAATACCCTGCTGTTCTGCCTGCAAATCAGAACAGGTGCAGCAGCCTGTTTGGATGCCATGTGCTTTCTCTATTCTGCAGAATGAAATTATTCCATCAATACAGTTTTTGTTTTAATTTCTATTGGAGGATCTGTCCTATGCTTCCACTAGTACAAGACATTTTTGGTTGTCGTAGCTGGGGTGGGGGTTCCTACAAGCATCTGGTTGGTAGAGGTCAGAGATGCTGCTAATCATCCTAAAACGTATAGGACAGCCTCCTACAACAAAGAGTTATCTGGCCCAAAATGTCCAATTTTGCTGAAGTTGAGAAATCCTCATATAGTAGTTTAAGAAAATACCATTTCAGAGTGTCTAGCTTTAATTTTTATATCTTCTTCTTTATAAACATCTTATTGACTATTTTATTATATATGTCAGTTAGAACAATCTTGAATTCCACAAGGACACACTGTTTGTGTTTTCTTGGGATTTCATTCACTCCATAGATTAATTTGGAAAGTGTCAACACCTTTATAATATTGAATCTACCATGGACTGCCAGAAGAATGAACAAGTCTGTCTTGTAAGAAGTACAGCCAGAGTGCTCCTTGGAAGCAAGGATGGTGAGAATTTGTCTCACGTTTTGGACGTGTTATCAAGAGGGACCAGACTCTGGAGAAGGATGTCATGCTTGTTAAGGGAGAGGGTCAGTGAGAAAGAGGAAGACCCTTAATGAGATAGACTGACACAGTGGCTGCAACCATGGGCTCAAACATAGTAATGATTTTGAGCATGGTGCAGGACTGGGCACTGTTTTGTTCTGTTGAACACAGAGTTGCTATGAGTCGGAACCAATTCAATGGCACCTAACAACAACAACAATTGCTCTTTTTGTATTTTCTATCTCTTCTTGAGTCAAGTTTGGTCATTTATATATCTCCTCAAAAATTATCCACTGCATTTAGATTTATTCTTTATATTTATTCTTTTATTTCCCTTTTTCTTATTATTGATACTACATTTCTGTTATCTTTTTGTTTTGATTAGACATTGCCAAAGGTTATTTTACTTTATTGGTATAATTTATTATTTTTAAAAAATTTCCGCATTTGACTTTATTATTCCCTCCTATATTTAAAGAGGGACTACTGTATTTTTATGCAAACTATCTGCTCCTTCTACATTTGTTTGCCAACTGCACCCTGCCCCCGCAAGGTATTTTTGAAAGCATGCTATGCTAATTTTTTTTACAGCACCATGTTAAAAAAAAAGGCATAGCAGCACTTACGAAAATATCTCACGGGGGAGGGCACGGTTGGCAAACAAACATAGGAGGCCTGCATTATTTGCATAAAAATATGGTAATCTTGCCCTTTTTTTAACTTCTTGCATTGAATACTCAGCTCATGTAAAGTCAATATTCTTATGTTCTAATGAATACATTTAGTTATAAATTTTCTTTTGAAGACTGCTTTGGCTTAAATCTATTATTTTTGAAGTATAGAGATTCATGATTAATTTCTAAAGTTTACATTTTCAGTTTTCATTCATCCTTAACTCCAGCTTTGTTTAGAAAAGTGTGTTTAATTTTGCAATGGGAGGGGTTTATTTGTGTGTGTATGTTTTCATTTATATATAATTAACTTTTAGTTTATTGTATTGAGGATTAAAAATGAGACCTGTATGAATTCTTATTTCTGCAATTATTTGAGTTATTCATTGTGGCATTATAAATAGTCATCTTTGCAGAGGCAAATAATTTGGATTTTGGCAAAGATTATCAGTGGATTTTTGCAATTTGTTTCTTTAATCCTGGTTATAAAGTTCTCTCTATATTAGATAAGGAGCCCTGGTGACACAGTGGTTGAAGCAATCAGCTGCTAACTGAAAGGTTGGTGGTTTGAAACCACTAGCAGCTCTGCTAGAGAAAGATGTGGCAGTCCGCTTTTGTAGAGATTTACAGCCTTAGAAAAACTTTGGGGTCACTGTGAGTTGGAATCGACTTCACAGCAGAATATCAGATCGATCATGTTAATTGTGTCATTCAAATTCTGTAATTTTCACTTTTTTTTGTCTACTTGATCTGACAATTTTTGAAAGGGGCATGTTAAAATCTCCCACCATGATTGGAGAAATGTGTATGTTTCTTTTAATTAATAGCACTTTTTGCTACACATATTTTAGCTATAGTGTGTTGTTGTTGTTATCAGATGCTGTCAAGTCAATTCCGACTCATAGAGAACCCATGTGCAACAGAACAAAACACTGTCCGTCTTCACAATCGTTAAGCTTGAGTCCATTGTTGCAGCCACTATGTCAATCCATTTCCTTGAGGGTCTTCTTCTTTTTCACTGACCCTCCACTTTAACAAGCATGATGTCCTTCTCTAGGGACTGGTCCACCAATTACACGTCCAAAGTACATAAGATGAAGTCTCGCCATCCTCACTTCTAAGGAGCATTCTGGCTGTACTTCTTCCATGACAGATTTGTTGGTTCTGCTAGCAGTCCATGGTATATTTGATATTCTCCACCAACGCCATATTTCAAATGTATCAGTTCTTCTTCAGTCTTCCTTATTCATTGTCTAGCTTTCCCATGTGTATGCAGCGATTGAAAATACCATGACTTGGGTCAGGCACACTTTAGTCCTTAAAGTGACATCTTTGCTTTTGCATACTTTAAAGAGGTCTTTTGTAGCAGATTTGCCCAATAAAATATGTCATTTGATTTCTTGACTGCTGCTTCCATGGGCATTGATTGTGGATCCAAGTAAAATAAAATCTTTTCTCTATTTATCCTGATGTTGCTTATTGGCCCAGTTGTGAGGATTTTTGTTGTCTTTATGTTGTGGTGTAATCCACACTGAAAGCTTTAGTCTTTGATCTTCATCAGTAAGTGGTTCAAGTCCTCTTCACTTTCAGCAAGCAATGCTATGTCTTCTGCATATCGTGGGTTGTTAATGAGTCTTCCACCAATCCTGATGCCACTTTCTTCTTCATATAGCCCAGCTTCTTGGATTATTTTCTCAAAGCATACAGTTTGAAAAAGTATGGTGAATGGATACAACCCTGAAGCACGCCTTTCCTGATTTTAAACCATGTGGTAGTCCTTTGTTTTGTTTGAATGAATGCATCTTGGTCTATCTACAGGTCCCACATGAGCACAATTAAATGTTCTGGAATGCCTACTCTTTGCAATGTTATCCATAATTTGTTATGATCCACACAGTCGAATGCCTGTGCATAGTCGAGAAAACACAGGTAAACGTCTTTCTTGTTTTCTCTGCTTTCAACCAAGATCTATCTGACATGAGCAATAATATTCTTATTCCGTGTCCTCTTCTAAATCTAGCTTGAATTTCTGGCAGTTCCCTTTTGATATACTGCTGCAACTATTTTTGAATTATTTTCAGCAAAATTTTACCTGCATGTGATATTAATGATATTGACCAATAATACCGCAATCTTTTGGGTCATCTTTCTTCGGAATGGGCACAAATATGGTTCTCTTCAAGTCGATTGGCCAGGTTGTTGTCTTCCATATTTCTTGGCATAGACTAGTGAGTGCCAGTGTTGCATCCATTTGCTGAAACGTCTCAGTTGGTATTCTGGAACCTTGTTTTTCACCACTGCCATCAGTGCAGCTTGGACTTCTTCCTTGAATACCATTGGTTCTTGATCATATGCTACCTGTTGAAATAGTTGTATGTTGATCAATTCTTTTTGGTAGAGTGACTGTATGTATTCCTTCCATCTTCTTTTGATGCTTCCAATGTTGTTCAATATTTTGCCCAGAGAATCCTTCAGTATTGCAACTTGAGGCTTGAACTTTCTCTTCAGTTCTTTCAGCTTGAGAAATGCAGTGCGTGTTCTTTCCTTTTGGTTTTCTATCTCCAGGTCTTTGCACAATTCATTATAATACTTTACTTTGTCTTCTTGAGCTACCCTTTGAAATTTTCTGTTCTGTTCTTTTATTTCATCATTTTCTCCGTTTGCTTTAGCTACTCTACATTCATTAGTAAGTTTCAGAGTCTCTTCTGACATCCATTTTGGTCTTTTCTTTCTTTCTTATCTTTTTAACGACCTTTTGTTTTCTTCATATATGATGTCGTTGCTATTATCCCACAACTCATCTGGTCTTCTGTCATTAGTGTTCAATGCATTAAATCTAATCTTGAGACGGTCTCTAAACCCAGGTGGGATATACTCAAGGTCGTACTTTGGCTCTCGTGGACTTGTTTTAATTTTCTTCAGCTTCAACTTGTACTTGCATACGAGCAATTGATGGTCCGTTCCGCAGACTGTCCCTGGCCTTGGTCTTAGTGATGATCTTGAGCTTCTCCATAGTCATAGCATGTGATGCATGAAAACTTCTGATTGCATCATCCTCAGAATTCACCTGTATTTCCTTACTCATATCTGGGGAGTGTTTTACTCCATTGCTTCTAAGGTCATAAGCTAAAATCTCTCAGTAAGTTGAAATTTGACAGGTGGTAAAAGGTAAAGAAGAAATTCTGTCACCAGTTGGCTAAGATAGACTGGTCTGGCAAGATGGGACCTCGAGATTGAGGGGCTATCTGTGGAAGCCTCCAGGCTTTTAAGCTCCTTATGGAGTGAGAAGTGAGAAGTATTCTTCACCTGGCTTCCCATTCCCCTGTCAGGGTTCTTCCTTAGGGAGCCATGATAGGTAAGAGCATCATGCTTCTCCTTCTGCTATGACCAAAAAGCACATAGGACCCGTTCCTTGGTGAAAGCCATGGTAAAAGATGTCATCACTCCAATTTCCTTGTGCAAGTTCTCTTGTAGACTAGCTCAACTGGAAAACACATTGCAAAGAAACTGCTCTTTGCAGAGCTCCCTTGTAAAAGAGAACTCGTAGATGATTGTGGAATAACGCCCCTCTTCTCCAAGCTATATCCCTTATCCCCAAATTCCTCTCCACTCTTCCAACCAAACTCCTTAAAATTACTTCTGTGACAACCATGTACATAAGGTGCTTGTTACAGAAGTAATTCTTAAATGGAGGATTCACTAGTAACAAAGGAAGCCAGCTTTCTAGACTCTCCTGTTGATTATTATCAGTTTGTTTTTCCTATGTTCTCAAATAACAAAATTAAAAAAAAAACAAAACTTTTGTTCTGAGATCTGTGTAAATGGTACCAGGAGTGTTTGAAGGAGACTGAAGAATTTTTATCTTTTGTTCTTTGTAAGTAAAAGAGATCTTCACCTTTGAAATAGTTTAATATATTCATATCTGTTATATTAGAATAATTCTTCAATTATTATTTTATATCTGGCAAAGCTAAAATTCTCAAATCAATAATGCTCTATTAATGAAATAATATTATCTAGATAAATTGTGAAAATGAAGAGGCTTACATCTCAAAAAGCATTTTTGTGTACTTTTTAATGTGGATATAATGAATACATTGTTCAATAAAACAATGGAAATAATATTTAATTTACTGAGATTTAAATACATGTTAAAATTCAAGTTTCTTTTGACATTCTTAAAATTTGGCATAGTTCCTCCTTCATCTTAGCTTTTTTCATCTTATTCTTCCATGATCAATTCCCATTTGGAGCTTCAAATTTGTCAAAGGCAGCATTTAAATATTCATAAAGAAGTAAGCGAAACTGCACTAGATGCCATCGATTATAAACCTTTAAACATATTCTTTCTTTAACCTAATAAAATCTTTATTGCTTTTAGCTATTCCATCAGTCACACTGTACCTGATTGGGCATCTGGTTGAAACATCCCCTGTCCTGTTTTTCAAATCAAAACAATTAGCTCAGTGATTTTAAAATATTTTCCTTAGAAATTATGCTAACCAAAATGGAATGACAACAAATGAACAAGAATTTCTGGAAATTCTTATATTTCTTTAGACAACATACTAAAAGAAAAGCAAAAACAAAAAACTGTAACTTTCTAAGGGACATAGACTCAAGTCTCAAGTATCATATTACCTCCTTTTACATGTTCGATTTCCTAAATATATATCACTATAATCCATATTAGAAAAAAAGATATTTTCTTTATTCTTAGGAAATTTAAATGTAAGGACTATCTGGAAATTCCCAAAATCAATGGACAGAGATTATATTAATTAATTGGGAATTCTGGCCTTTTTGTGTTATAGATTTTTTTCTAAAATTAGGTAGATAAAATCTTTTTTGACTACAAATCTGGTGGAAAAGATTCCTGAGGGAAGTTTCTAAACCTAAACTTGAAGTAAAAATGTCTCTCCCCATCCTCTTTAAATATTACCAAAACAAGCCTTCCTACCGAGGACGTGTCCATAATGTAAACGCCTTGCCTGCAAACACCTCTCTCCTGGTCTATCACGAAGCTGCTGGTGGTTCAGGTATTTCAGGCTGCAGTCAAGGCAACAGAGTGACGTCGCCTGGATACAATGGATTTGTGTTACAACAGTCATTTTTGCCAGTGTCATTTTTATTTTTATTTTTTAGGTGCAAAATTATTTAACACATACCATTGGAATAGAGCCAGTTACCATTGAGGCTATAGACTGGTTGACACCCAAATTTTATACAGAGTTCATATTGGAGAGCTTTCAGATTTTTTAAATTCCATAAATAACTCTTTAAACCAGTTTTACAGTTATTTTAATAAAAATAACCACAAAAATTAATATGGCACAAAATTGAAATAACAATATGTTATTTTAGAATCACAGTATATTACTTTGAAAGAGATTAACTTCAGTTGCAGATTCATTTAATTGTTTGCCTAACGTATTTTAATATAATTCTTTAATATTTGGAAACAATTCAAAATCAACATGTTCTCATGCTAATTATGCTCTTAAAATGAACATCTGGTCATGTTTTGTTTCCTACTTAAAATTTCTCAATAGCTGTCTCCTAGTCTTCAGAATGGAGACCTGCTGGAGCAGTGGTTAAGAGATATGGCTGTTAACCAAAAGGTCGGCAGTTTGAATCCACCAGTTGCTGCTTGGAAACCAAAATAAACTCGTTAGCATGGTGTCCAATATTCTTCATCACCTGACTGTATCTACCTCTCTGGCCTTGTCTTTTCCCAGTTTCCCACAATGTTCCAGGCATACTGTCATTTTGAATGCCTATCTTGTGGTATTCAAATATCCTTATACATTGTGGTCCCTCTGTCTGGGGAATAACAAAACAAAACACCCAATCTCTGCAACAAAAGGACTTCATTTGGTTAACTCCTAATTATTTTACAAGACCCCCTAGTTATCAGGTTTCAGAAGCCTTCTGAGATTCCTCCAGAATGGGCTGTGTGTTCTCAGGGGGCTCCATACTTACCACACTGGTTTATAAACATGTGTCTGTTTCCCCTACTTCGGATCACTCTGGTGTAGATATCATTTCTTTCCAGTTTTGATACTTCAGTTTTCTACACAATATTTGAGCCATAGTAGATATCCCAATTTTTTAAATTAAAACAAAAAGAAATTATATAGTATCCTTTCAATCTTAATGAATGATTATAAATTGATTTTCTTACTTAAAATAATATTGTTTGATAGTATTGTCCTGGCCATCTAACTTTTCGACCTTCATAAACTTTCAATACCAGATCCTAGTTTCCATTAACTTACAAATGGAAGTATAAGAAACTGAGTTGACTTAATCTGAATTAATAAATAAGAGAAATTGAATGCAAGAATAAGAGATGGATCTTTATTATGAGTGTAATTAATTCTTTTGTCTAGTGATAAAATGTTTTCATTTGGGATGATCACATTTTGACTAATAATGGACTTCATAAATGCTATGGAAGTCTCCTTATTGGCACTTGGTGACCTATACATTATGCTGAAAATTTTCAGACTTTGTTTTATATTGTTTTCTGAGTGGTTTCCTCCCTTCCTCCCTTCCTGCCTCCCTTCTTCCTTCCGTTTTTTTTCTTTTTATCCATTCTGTTTTCCCTTCTGTACTGTTTGGGAGTCCCTGGGCGGTGCAAATGGTTAAGTGCTTGACTACTGACTGAAAGACTGGTGGTTTGAGCCCACCCAGAGGCACCCTGGAAGGAAGGCCTGGCAATCTGCTTCCAATAGGTCACAATCTTGAAAATCCTATGAGTGCAGTTCTACTCTGCCTACATGGGGTTCCCATGAATTGGAATCGACCGGATGGGAATGGGTTTAGTTTGGTTTTTAAGGCGGTTTGACTTCACATGTATTTCCTTTTAAGTTCTGAGTAGATAATTTACTAGATAAAGCAGCATGGTGGGAGAAGGAAAAGACATAGGAGTCTGACCGAGCTAGGTTTTCATCCTGGCTCCACTCCTCAGAAAAAATGGGATATGATACCTACTTTATGTGTAAGAGATATTGTACATAAAACTTCTGGCACAAAGTGATGGATCTATGCTTGTTTTCCTCCCTTTATCTCCCCTATCTCATTTTCCTGTGAAATCTGTCTCACACATTGAATTTGCCAGGCTTTTGACCCTGTTTATTATCCTTTTATTTTTTAAGGCTCTATCCTTCCTTGGAAATCCTGGTGGCATAGTGATTAAGTGCTATGGCTGCTAACCAAAAGGTTGGCAGTTCAAATCCACCAAGCATTCCTTGGAAACTCTATGGGGCAGTTCTACCCTGTCCTATAGGGTCACTATGAGTCAGAATCAACTCGATGGCAATGAGTGTTTTTTGGTATACTTCCCTGGTTTCCATGACACTATATTGATTCTACAGCAACTAACAACAACATATTTTATTTCTTTGTTTATATTAATGATTCTTCTTCCCTCTTTCTTCCTCTAAGTGTAAGCATTCCCAGAGAAATAACAGGCTTCTTTTTCTGTGTTTTCCTGTAGTGATATCCGCTGGTACTGTGCCTTCTATTACATCTCTATCCCTGACTTTCTCCTAAGGAGAAGTCTTTCATTTCTCATAGTCACTAAATGTCATCATTTGATATCACAAACTCAATGGATCTGAAATAGAATACTTCATTTCTTCCCCCCATAATTGCACTGCTTCCTTTGTTCCCTACTTCTAGAAATATCTCATTAGCCATCTCGTCATCTAAGTTCAAAAACTACAAGTCATCTTTGAATGATTTTCACTAAGATCCACATTCAGTTTCCAACTGATTTAATCACATGTAACTACTTCATACCAGTTGCCATCAAGTGGACTCCGACTCATGGCGACTTCATGGAGTCAGAGCATTCCTGACAACTGACAATTTTGCTCCATAGGGTTTTCAATGAGTGATTTTTTGGAAGTAGATTGCCAGGACTTTTTTCCAGGCACCTCTGGGTGGACTCAAACCATCAAACTTTTGGTTATCAGCCGAGCACATTAACTGTTTGCAAAACCCAGGGACTCCAAATACTTTATGTTGCTATTGTTAGGTGCTGTCGAATATGTTCCAACTCATAAAGACCCTGTGTACAACAGAATAAAACATTTTCCAGTTCTGTGCCGTCCTCACAATCGTTGCCATGTTTGAGCCCGTCGTTGCAGCCACTGTGTCGATCCACCTTGTTGGCGGTCTTCCTTTTGGCTGATCCTCTCCTTTACCTGGCGTGATGTCTTTCTCCATGGACTGGTCTGTCCTGATAACATGTACAAAGTGAGACTAAGTCTTGCCAAAGTCTCACCATCCTCGCGGAGTCTAAACTAGTATTTAACCAAACAACTGGGCACCATAACTGCTCTGGATTGAATTGTGTCCCCCAATATATGTGTTGGAATCCTAACCCCTATACCTGTGGATGCAATCCTATTTGGGAAGAGGGTTTTCTTTGTTATGTTAATTAGGCCATATTAGTTTAATGTAGGGTGTGCCCTAAACCTAATCACTTCTGAGTGATATAAAGAGCAGATTAGACACAGACAGCAAGTGAGCACAGCTGGGGTCGAAGAAGCTGTCGTGAGTCAAGGAACTGAGGCCTGCCAGGGCTACAGAAGCTGAGACAAGGATCTTCCTCCAGCAATGACAGAGAAAGAGCCCTCCCCTAGAGCCGGTGCCCTGAATTCAGACTTCTAGCCTCCTAAAGTGTGAGAGAAGTCTGTTTGTTCAAGCCAGCCACTTGTGGTGTTTGTTACAGGAGCACCAGGACACTAACAATCGCCTGGCTAAGTGGACACATACAATTAGCCATCACACCATTCCAAGCGCTATGTCCAAAGCCAGCTATTATAACAGGTCTCAAGCTTTTCCCTCTCTCTTCAGGCAAGAGAATAAGTAAATAAAAGTAACAGCAGCTAATGTCTAAGTAGTCAATAAAGTTTGGAAAAGTCTTCACCATGTTCCTCTTTTATATTTATCATATTGAACTTGGGGCAGGTACTTTCTCATCTATCCAAATCAAAACCAAACCTGTTGCCTTTGACTTGATTCTGACCCATAGTGACCCTATAGGACAGAGCAGAACTTCCCCCATTGGGTTTCCAATCCTTCTTCCTCAGAGTAGCTGGTGGGTTCGAAACGCTGACCTTTCAGTTAGCATACAGTGCTTAACGACTGCACCACTAGGGCCCCTTCCTAATTCATACCAGCAAGCCTAACCTGTTGCTGTCGAACCAATTTTGACTCATAGCAACCGACCGTATCAGACAGAGAAGCACTGCTCCATTGGGTTTCCGAGGAGCAGCTGGTGGATTCTAACTGCTGACCTTTTGATCAGCAGCCGAGCTCTTAACCACTGCACCACCAGGGCTAAATCCATAGGCATCCTAATATTGTTCTTCTTATAAACAACACAGTTGATCAAGTAAGGAGGGGAAAAGAAAGTATTAGTAAAAGCAGCATGCATACATGTAAACGCAGAATTCAGAGTCAGAATGCTTTTTATCCACTACTTTATTGGTTAACGTTAATATTTACCGTAGGTTACTTGCTGTTGTGAGGTGCTGTCAAATCGATTTTGACTCATAGCAATACCATGTGACGGAGAAGAACTGCTCCATAGGGTTTTCTTGGCTGCAATCTTTACAGGAGCAGATCGCTAGGTCTTTCTCTTGCAGAGCTGCTGGATGGGTTCGAACTGCCAATATTTCAGTTAGCAGCTGAACACTTAACGGCTGCGCCACCAGGACTCCTTAGCCCGTTAGTTTATTCCTATTTCCTCCAGAAAAGGTACATGAAGTATCAAGGTTATACGACGGAATGAGATGTAGAAGTGTCCGATTTATTTCCAGTTCTTGATTTTCTGGATTATTTCCATAGATTCTGAAAATGAAATTAAAAAAACCCATCTCTTTATTTTTGCTCTTAGCAAAAGGAAATGTATTTTACTTAATAAAATAAATTACTCTTGTAAAAGACCGCTCTGCACAATAGAATATTCGGTGGTATGTTCAGTATCCAGGATTGTCAAGTGGTAAATAAGCATCCTTTCATTCAGTTTTGCAGTCTTTCCCAAGTTCTCCGCATGGCTTCCTACAATGCAGCCTATATAGATATCCAATAAATTCATTAAAAATTTTTTATTGAGTTGCTATTATGTGGCAGGAATGGTGTGAAATGCAGAGAATACAATGTTAATTAAGATAAGCATAATTTCTACTGTTAGAAAACTTACATTTTAGTGGAAGAGATAAAGACATGAGGGAAAGATCAGTCCAAAGGACTAATGGACCACAACTACCACAGCCTTCACCAGACTGAACCCATAAAAACTAGATGGTGCCTGGTTACGACTGCTCTGGCAGGGATCACGATAGAGGGTCCTGGATAGTGTGGGATAAAAATGTAGAACAGGATTCAAATTGACACAAAAAAGAAAACGGCCAGGCTTGCTGATCTGACAGAGACTGGAGAAATCCCAAGAGTATGGTCCCTAGCCTGGACACCCTTTTAACTCAGTATTGAAGTTATTCCTGAGGTTCACCCTTCAGCCAAAAATCAGACAGGTCTATAGGGCCAGCAATAACACGTGAAGAACGTGCTTCGGAGTTCAATCATGCCTCTGTGACTAACGGGCACACCAGCCTCAAAGCAAAGATGAGAAGTCAGGAAGGGATAGGAAAACTGTACAAATGGAAACAGGGAACCTGGGGTGGAGAAGGGGAGAGTGTTGACAGATCGTGGGGTTGGCAACCAATGTCACAAAACAATTTGTGTATTAACAATTTGTGTATTTAATGAGAAACTAATTTGCTCTGTAAACTTTCACTTAAATCACAATTTTAAAAAAAGAAAGAAGAAGTAATAATATGGAAAAAGTAATCAAACAAGCCAGATCAATGCCAACTATGAAAGGATCACGAAGAGACCAAAGAGCTTATTGACACAGAGAATGACGTGATGCTGTTTTAGACAGGTGAT
Source organism: Trichechus manatus latirostris (assembly GCF_000243295.1). Classification (NCBI taxonomy): domain Eukaryota; kingdom Metazoa; phylum Chordata; class Mammalia; order Sirenia; family Trichechidae; genus Trichechus; species Trichechus manatus. The sequence goes on from NW_004444025.1 coordinate 2,106,992, forward strand.
CAGGAAACGGAGACAAAATACTTGAGGTGAAGCATAAGAAAGCTAGCTGAAGAAAGAATTAGTAAAAGAGCATTCCTGACAAAATGCACAAGTGTAAAGGCCTAGGAGTAGCCTTGTCTGGCTTCTTTGAGGAAGAGGAAGAAGGCAGCTGAAGTAAATGTATGGTGATTGGTACAAGATGATTTGAGAAACTGTGCTTTTTGCTGAAATACTAAACCCCGGAGTGTGAAAAGATTGGAAAATTTGGGGAAGATTGTATATTCCAAATCTGAGATTCTTGAAAGACAGCCAAGTGCAGATGTCTAGGAACCAGTTGGTATACAATTACGGAACTCCCAGAGAATTCTGGGCTAGAAGAGATTTAGAGTTCATTGATATATAGAGATGATATTTGAAGTCATGGGAATGGATGGAATGAACCAAGTGATTGAGTGAGAAGAGAAGAGAGATTAAGAAGAAAATTTAAGACTGGCAGTATTTAAGAGATAGAGGAAGAGGAGCTTATAAACGAGATGAAGAATAGCCACAGAAGGCAGAGTAGAAGAAGTTAGAAGAAGATGAATTTTCAAGAAAGGGGACAGTTATACAACATCAAGAAATGAAGAGAGGTCAGACACGATAAAGACTTTAGAATACCCAAGTTATTGGTGATGCTAGCTTGAGTAGTTATGCTGTAATTGTGCCGAAGTAGTAGAAACCAGATTACATGTATGTGTTTAAGACATGAGTAAGGAAATGAAGACAAATAGAGCAAACGCTTGAAGGTTTGGCTGTGAGGGAATACGAGTGGAAGCTGAATGTGAAGGTTGTGGCAAACGAAGGTTTGTTTGTTTTTAATTTTTAAACGTTGCAAAGTTCTTGGTACGTTTAATGATGGAATCAGTAGGAAGGGAGAAGATGAAGGTGAAGGAGAGGGAGAGGATAATTGATGTCTTATGGTTCCTGAATATACGAGAAGGCCTGAGATTCAAAGCATAGGTGGAGGCATTGATCTTAGAAGAAACACAGGAGAAGAAATGTTTTCATTGTAACTGAATGGAAGGAAAAAAGAAAAGTTCATATCATAAGTAGGTGTGCTGAATGGCATTGTGGGTTGATAGCTTCTATTTTCTCATCTGCTCAGTTAGTAGGAAGAGGGATGTTTAGAGATTTGAGACGAGTGGAGACTGTATGAAATCACCATAGAAAACAAGAGCAAACATAGTAAGATGACTGGGCATATAAAGGATTCATCAATTACAAACGTCATCTAAACGGTCTGCTGAGTAATTATTCTGGCGAATTAGTTTTGGCGAAAGCAGTCAGTTGCTTCACTCAGGACTGGAGTTTTGTGAAGGAAATGGCAGCAGAAGGACAAAGAGGGAGTTGAACATGTGGCAATCTGGAGAAAGAGTATTCTGGGCAACGGGAACAGCTCAGACCAATAACCGAAGGTGCAATCATGCCTGGGATTAGCATGTTGGAGAAACAGCAAGATCAGTGTGGCAGGAGCAGAGGGAATGAGGAATAGAGGGGGAGAAGAAGTCAGAGTTATTTTGAAGGGAGTGTCTTAACTGGGGCCTTGTAGACCATTGTAAGCACTGTGGTTAATAATCTGAGTAAAATGGGGAGTCGTTGATGGGCTTTTAGTTGAGGAGTGACTGATACTACATATGTTTTAAAAGGATGACTCTGGCTGGGGAGGGGTGAGGGCAATGGCAGAGGCAGGGAGATCAGCTAGGAGGCTATTGAGATACTCCAAACTAGAGATTATGGGGCTCGATCAATAATCTAAACTAGAGCTAGAGATGATGGGGCTCCATTGATAATCCAAGCTAGAGATGATAGGGCTCCATTGATAATCCAAGCTAGAGATGATGGGGCTCGATTGATAATCCAAGCTAGAGCTAGAGATGACGGGGCTCGATTGATAATCCAAGCTAGAGATGATGGGGCTCTATCCAGGTTTGCTGCAGTGAAGAAAGTCAGAAGTAGCTGGATTCTGGATACAATTTAAGAGGAAACAGGATTTCCTCACAGATTGGATGTGCGGTATGAGGAAAACAGAGACCTCAAGAGCAACTTCAGGAATTTTGGCCTGGTTACTGGAAGGATGGCATTGCCAACAACTTAGAAGAAGGCTTAGATTTTTGAGGAGAAAAACAAAAGTTCAGTTCTGGACATACTCAGTTTGAAATGTTTATTAAATGTGCAAGTTGAGATGACAGTTGGATTTGAACTGCCGACCTCTTGGTTAGCAGCCATAGCTCTTAATCAGTATGCCACCAGGGTTTCCAGTTGGACATAGGAGACTAGAATTCTGGAGAGAGGTCTAGTCTGAAGAAATAAACTTGGGAGTCATCAACACAGTATTTAAAGCCATGAGACTGGATGAAATTACTGAGGGAGGGAATATAAATACAGAAAAAAAAAAGAAAAATGGACCAACACTGGACAGAACTGGGGAAAACAAATTCTTTCAGGTAGCTATTTAGAAGCTTTCCCTTTCACAATATCAAACAGCTATTTGAATATAGGTAAGCAGATCACTGTCCAGCATTCTGGACAAAGAATAAGGAAGAGTGGAGAAGAACTGATGCCTTTGAATTATGGTGTTGGCAAAGAATATTGAATATGCCATGGACTGCCAAAAGAACGAACAAATCTGTCTTGGAAGAAGTACAGCCAGAATGTTCCTTAGAAGCAAGGACAATGAGACTTTGTCTCATGTACTTTGGACATGTTATCAGGAGGGACCAGTCCCTGGAGAAGGACATTACTCTTGGTGGAGTGGAGGGTTAGCAAAAAAAGAGGACGACCCTCGATGAGATGGATTGACAAAGTGGCTGCAACAATGGGCTCAAGTGTAACAACGATTGTGAGGATGGTGCAGGACCAGGCAGTGTTTTGTTCTGTTGTACATGGGGTCGCTATGAGTCTGAAGTGGCTTGATGGCACCCAACAACAGCAAGAAGCAGATCATCTTCATAGAAAACATTCAAAATTCTGAACTTCACAGCTTCACAGGCCTAGAAAAGATCATTTAAGGTCACCAACTGTATTTTCTAAACTTTGGGCCAAAACAAAGCGAAAACCTAAACCCACTCAAAGAGCCATGCATGCTTTTCTTATGAATAATCTTATTCTCCAATATAATATCCATAGGTGGCACAACTAGAGACAATAGGAAGGAGGCAAACAAGTAAATTTTAGGTATTTCCACTATAAAAATTCCTGAAAATGTGTCCCTAAGATTTTATAAATAAAAGACAAATCTATTTCATTACATGAATCTGAACATCTGATTACTCCAAACTCTTAAAGTTCCTTGATGACTTAAAAAAAGGTTTAAGTTTTTTAACTTCTAAAATCTCTTGGTTGCATGAAACTAATTATTTTATCCTTCCTTTTATAATATATTCTTCAAATTTATATCTTACAACACATGTATAATTTATATCATCCATATGGCCTCCTTTGTGTATCTTTAAAATCCAAAGCCATAGCCTGTCCAATTGGGGGCTCCAAATAGGACAGCTCTTGAAATAAACTAATGATCAGTTCTGATCTTAGGCAGTAGAACAGTTTATAGAAATATAGAGAGAATGTCTCCCACTCCCCTATTCTGTGGATTGAAAACCTTTCAATGCATACATCTGTAGATTCCCATTATAACGCTAGGCAATTCTAAACCTGAGACAATGCATACTCCAAGTGCTTTCTTAATCGAAAGTTAATCAGGTATATATTCAGGAGGTACCTTAATGTAATGGGAAAGCCTTGTCTATTAAGTTCAAGACTATTCTAGAGCTGTATGTACAAAGGCAGGGCTACTTTTTAAAGGAGGGCAAGGCGTTGCTATCAGAAGCCAGAGACCAAATTCAGCTCACAAGTGTGAAAACCACTGGCTTTGCGTCTCTGCTAAATTCCTATCTAGATTTGTAACTTTAAGTAAACCTCCTAATATCCCTGAGCTTCAGTTTCTTCATCTCTAAAATGGAATGATGACATAGAGCTTTCCCAGAGGATTTTTGTGGGGCTAGAGGAGACAATTCAAGCGAAAAGGCTTTGAATACCTTAAATTCTTGTACAAATGTTAATTATGTAACAAATGTTAAAATATTACATGCATGACTATAAGGTCTTAATAATTTTGACTAATTTAAGCTTGCTTAGAAAGGTCAGGCTTTTGGAAACGTAAGCAAGACTCAGAAATGAACTCAGATGCCAGGATTCAAGACAAATGGTGAAATCACAGAAACTGTATTTTGCCTGCTTTGGTCCAAGAAGGTCATTTGTTGCCCTTATTTGCTTTTGTTGCTAGTGGTCAAAAGCTGACCCTAAACCCCAGCTCATGAAAGCTTTTTTCTTCTGTACCAACACTGTTTTTAACCTAACCCGATCCTATCCCCTTTAGTACTCTCGGGGGGGAGGGTACATTTCTTCTGCTCTGAAACACCTCCGGCGCACCAAGGCGAAGGTGTGACGTCCTCCCTTGCTCCGTCCAGTACTCTAGCCTCTCGGGTCCCGCCGTCCCGGTTCCCGGCGGCGCAG
>NW_004444025.1:2111624-2121270 GCF_000243295.1 Trichechus manatus latirostris
CAGCTGCTCCCGCTCTGCGCCCGCCGCACCCCCGGCAGCCACCGCCGCCTCGGCGCGGAGCCGCCGCTTCGTCGCCTGGCGGCTGCGGGCAGAGGCCCCTCCGGGTAAGTGCTGGGGCTCCATTTAGGGGGGAAGGGCAGCAGAGGACCGGGCAGGGGGATCGGGGACGCGAATGAACCCCTCTGCGGAAAGCCGGGTCCCCAGCCGGGTGGTGGAGGCGTCGGGAGCACTGCGGCGTGCAGGGAGGAGGGGAGCGCTGCCCGGCGCGGGGACAGCGCGGGACGGCGCGGGCGGCTGCGGCCGGCACCGGTGCCCGGGCGTCCGCGGAGACGCTCGGGATGGAGGGCTGGAGGGGGCTGGGGCAGGGTTGGCGGGGAGGGCTTCTGGCGTTGTTTTGATTGTTAAGAACCTCCGTCACTGCAGCTGCCCCCTTTGAAAGGTTGGCGGTGAAGAAGGAGCGCATAGCTTTGAATTTCTCGCCCTCTTCAAACCATTAGGACGGCCCCCGTGTTTTCTTGGGGAGGGATGTGAAGGTGGGAAAGGACCTGCTGCTGTGGGCGAAGGATGGGGGAAGGGAGCGCCCAATGCTGTAAGTTGGTAGAGCAGAGCCTACTGCTTACTGTGGGTCTGATGAGCACACCCCTCGGCCCCATAGCCTTCAGTCTAGAGCCAGGGACGAAGACCTGGCTTGCTTTGGGGGTGTAAAGGATAAACGGGAGAAAAAAGAATTCCTGGGAAAAAGGGAGCTGAAAAACGTGACATAGGAGAAGCAAATTCGTAAGGGTGAGATGGGAGTTAAGTTAGTGTTGAGAAATACGACAGATCTTCTACTCTGCCGAAAACAATGGAGGAGAAACAATTTATGGGTTGGAAATGAAGGGTGCAAAGGGTGCAGAAATGGTTTAAATATGCCATGGGTCGTAGACGCTTCAAGGGTTTTTTTTTTTTTTTTTGGACGCAGGAGATTTTGGCAAGAATATAATTCTCGTTTGAGCATGGAAAATGTTATTGAAATGGGGCTAAGAAGATTATTTCGAAGAGTATGACCACACTTGCTGTTTAATTCACATAATGTTACCTAGAATTTCTGGAGTAATCTTTTTGAAGATAAATGTTCATATCACATAAGTGGCAAAGCTAAAAAGCTAACTTAAATTAATAAGCATCTTTTTTGGGCAAAAGATAGCTTGCAGATTTTGTGTGTATAACTAAAAACACTATGAATTTAGATGGTGAAACTCTTTGATCCTAAATTTTTTTTCTTATCTCTGTCATTTAATACTTAGAATTATTTTCCTTTAAAATAATTTTATTTTTTGAAAAAATATACATGCAAAATTCAAACAACATAGACAATTAAAAAGAAAACAAACAAAAATACCTCAAATGTGCTAGCCAGAGATAAGCACTTTAATACTGTGTTAAACACCCTTGTAGGTGGCCTGGTGATGCAATGGTTAAGAGCTTGGCTGCTAACCCAAAGGTTGGCAGTTGGAATCCACCAGCTGCTCCTTGACCCTATGGGGCAGTTCTACTCTGTCCTGTATGGTAGCTATGAGTTGGAATTGACTTGATGGCAGTGGGTTAAGTATGTTGATAAACTGTGCGATTCAATATAAATTCACAGTTTTGTGTAACTCAGAAATTTTGTATAGTAACCTTCGATACCTCATTGGAGTCTTGCTTTTTATAAGCCATTATTTAAACTAATTTTCACTACTAAACCATCACAAAAGAAACAAAAACAAAAAACTTTGATATACTGTTGAAGCATAACCATGTAGTACTGAGCAGTGAGGGTATAAACATACTTGTGCATTGGGTTGTAATGATCCTACTCCTTAAAGGGATAATCATATAGGTATCATTTACTTCATAGACAAATAATTTTCTTGTTCTCTCTTGTAGATCAATCTGCTAAAAAGTAACTTTTCAAGATGAAGTTCTTATCGGTGATAGCCTTTTTTATTTTGCTTTCCTTGTGGGTTGAAGAAGCCTGTTCTAAAGAGAAGTCTTCGAAGAAAGGGAAGGGGAAAAAGAAGCAGTATCTGTGCCCATCGTACGTTCTTCATGTCTTAAATTCTTATATGGAGAAATTCATTATTGCATTTTTAATAAAAGTAAGGTGCTTTGTTAAAATACATATCAGCGAAACTTTCCGTATTAAAATATGCACCCATTTGTGGTATGAGTGGAAAACGAAAGGGCACGGAGCGGTTTAGAACGCGATAGTTAATTCTCGGTGTTAAAGGGGAAATTTTACGAAGATTTGTCCGTGCTGTGGGCTTATGTAATTTCTACACTTCTTTTACAGAATTAGAAAAAAAGTTACTACTTTTACCTATCCTTAATATGCAACTTTAATTCCATGTTTTGAGCAAATTCCAGTTCAAAGAGTTGCTTTTTAAAAATTTAGCCCTAAAAAGTAATATCCTTAAAAAGTAAGATAGCTAAATTATGATCTTAGATCTATTTATTTTGTATTGATGCATGTCAGAAGCAAATTCACATGGTAGATCGATTTTCTATTTTAATGTTTTTCTTTTAGAGGACTTGTATTGGGAAATTGGCATATTTCTCAAAAAAAGCGTGTCATTAAATTTGAAGTTACTTGTAAAAACAAAATCTAAATCCAAAATCCCCCATCCCCCATCCCCCATATAACATCAAAAAAAAAAATATCCAAACACGAGACAAAGTTTTGTGGTTTAGATGCTTTTTGATTGTTTTTTTTATAGGAAGTGTTGATAGTACTGCTGAATGATAGTAAATAGTATCCAATTATTACAGCAATTGAACAGTATATAAATAAATAACTTTCACAAAACATAAGGGGTGCTTTTAGGTAATCATGCAGCATGTGCAGTGAACCTGGAATAAAAGTTAAATTGCTATTAGGGGACATTTTATTACTAAGACTTGTTAAATGTCATGTTGGTGATGAGTCAGATATTTCAACATCATCATTATTTAAATGTAGATTATTGTAAACATGTCCTGGGAAGTATATATTGTAAAGAAAGGACATTTTGGAATTGGAATTCTTGAATGGGTATTTGTGTGAAAATGTGGGACTGCCTCATGATCCACATAAAGTCTAGCATTAAATTAAGCTCCATGTTAAGGGGTATCTCCTGATTTTCATTTAATAGTCCTGCTTATTCCAGTGCTGCACAGTCTGATGTCAAGGCCAAATTTCTGGGAGCATGACATGCTTGCCCTGAGTGATAGTCACGTGGTCCTCCTTGGCCATCTTCGCAGTTGGTGTCCAGCGTCTGAATGCTGCAGGTTCAGGAATAACCACGATCTGCAACTGTCTCTCCTCTTCCATGGTACAGATTTTGTGCTGCAACTTGGTTAGCATTTTTAGGGAACCTGACATTGTTAAGCCTTAGTATTCCCAAGTGAAAGGACACATTTTCATGTTTCAGATATTCTTCCTATTAACCTTGTATTTAATGAGTGCTGACGTATTGACACAAGCTGGTGTATAAGTCCTACAGTCACGACTATTCTATGTGGGGAGCCAAGCCATCTTCAATGAGACAGGTTTCTCTATACAAGGATGCCCAAAGGGCTCATGGTCTTCTCCCCACCCCACCCACATCAAATATCATGAATTACAGAGTCCTGAAGATGGGAAGAGCAAGTCTTATAACTACCATATATCTTACAAAACTCTTTGGGAAAAACTCTTCTATCCCTTTTCAGAACATCATTATAAGATTGCCTTGTATACATAGTGACTGTATGTGACATATAGTGAATACATGAGACAGAATATAGTGACTGTGAGACACATGGTGTCTATAGCTACTTAAGACAGGATTTTTAGGTGAAATTTACTAGGTAAAGAGCAAAACAGTAAGGTTCTCTTTTGGTAAATAAGGAAATCTTCAAATATAAGTCCCAGTATATACCTGTTAAGCCCATATCACAGTATTTTAGATATGTTGAGTAGTTCAATAGAATTTTATTTTTGATAATTTCTATCAGTTTTTCTGTTTTTATTTTATTTATTTTTTATAGGTATGGTATTAAAGCTTGTATAACTCTATTTTCAAAATATTAATATTTTCAATGGTGATGTTGCCAAAAATCTAACTCATTAAAAGAGAGGTAGATATACCTGGAGAATTAGATCGGTATATCTAATTGTATTTTTAATAAGTTATAGTAAAATTAGTAAATATTATTGTGCTATATAAGTATTCATAAAATAAATATTTATTAAGAAATATTCTGATCTGATTATTAGTGAATTATGAATGTTATATGACTGGGGTTTTCCTTGTCTATAATTGGATCCATGATACAAATTTCTTGGGATATACAGAGTAAGAATCTCTGCTATAATATTGTACTGTGAAAGAATATGTAATTTATTTCTGTCTTAGAAAATGATTTCAGTTTGTTTATCTTACATAAGTTGATGAAGTATAAAGCATCTTGATTAAGAGGAATAATGGAGACTATAGAACCCAGAAGTTAGATACAGACGACCACAATTCTCTTCAATTTGGTGAAATTCTTGCCTAGCGATATTTTGATTCATTTAAAACTTTTTTTTCTGAGTAGAGATGAGGAGGCAGTAGAGGTGTATCGTCATGAAGTTAATACATTGCGGAAAGATAGCGAACGTGGGAAATCATCAGGTTTTACTGTTACAACAGCGTTTGTCCCCAAAAGACTGAAAGTAAGAGGAAAAGTTATTTTTAAATATAAGAGAAATAAAAAAAAAAGCTTAACATTCAAGGGTATAATTTTGATGTTCGGCTTGAGTCATATCATAAACATTTCCTGACTTTTACTTCTTTTTGTGTTAATTCACATTGTTCTGATATTCTAAAACATTATAAATTTTTTGCTATTATTGGTTATATTTTTGGTCTATATGTGAAACAGCAATAGCAGGGTGACAAACTATATACTAAATCTATTTCCAAAAATTTTAGCAATTTAATATGTATTAATAAATAAATAAACTTTAAATTAGGAACAATATTTTAAACAAGTCCTTGAGCACGGTTATCTTTTTTTTTTTTTTACAGCTTAAATTTTACTTTGACCTTAATTTATTGGCCTTTACTGTGATTCTGCATACATTCTGCCTGAGTGGTCTTGTCCAATCCATGGCTGTACCAACCATTTATTCACTGTTGTTGTTGGGTGCCATCCAGTCAATTCTGACTCGTAATGACTCCGGGTGACAGAGCAGAACCGCCCGATAGGGTTTTCTGGGCTTTAATCTTTATGGAAGCAGATTGCCAGGTCTTTGTCTCATGGAGCTGCTGGTTGGGTTTGAACTGCCAGCCTTTCTGTGTGTGCCACCAGGACATTCATTCATTGTTGATTCCTAACTTATATGTCCATCGCAGACCTCTCTGCAGAGCTCCACAGCCATATATTCAGCATTTCAACAGGGCTGTCCCACAGTGACCTTAAACTCCATCAAAATGATAAAACCTAAATTCAGAACTTCTCCTCTCCTAACAGAGTGTTTACTTTCTCAGCAAATGACACCATTGCCTCCTTTGCCATCCAAGCTAAAAACCTGGGGTGAAGGGTGATCCCATAGACTTCTCTTTCTACCTTGGCTTGTGATCAGTAACGACCAAGACATGTCAATTCAGAGTCTTTACCATCTCTGGAACATGTCCTTCATTTTCATCCCCAGGGACACTGCTTTAGTTACCCCCCTCCATTCATCTGCTGTGGACTCTTAACTGGTCTCCCTACTTCTTGAATCCCTCCTTCCAATTCATATTCCATACTGACCCCAGAGTGTATTTTGTAAATCTTAGATCTAGTCAAGTTGTTCCAATGCTCTGGCCCTTTAAGGGACTCCATAGCTTTCTGAATACAGCTCTGATTTCTTGGCTCAGCACACAAGACTCTTGCTGAACTGGCCCCTGACACCTCTAGCAATATCTCCCCCATCCCAGTCCCACTACCACCCTATCTACACGTAGGTGAAGGCTCACACACTTGCTCTTCTGCACCTCTGCAGCTATTTATCTTCCTACCTGGAACACTCATCCTTTCCCTTCTTTCTTTGGCGTGCTCTTGTCCAAATCCATGGCGGTATTTATCGTTTATTCATTGTTGACTTCAACCCAGACCTCTCTGAAGCTCTCGAGACTCATACATTCGACATTTCAACCTAGCTGTCTCATAATGACCTCAAATGCAACTCAAACTCTGTTACAGTAAAACCTGCAGAAGCTGGAGCCTGTGTAAGGTGGAAACTTGTCAGAGAAGGAAAACTCAAACGTTTTCCACTAAAACGAGCCATAGAAAAGTGGTAAGACTGCACCTTGTCAAAGGCAGAAAACTTGTAAGTTTTGTGAGTAAGTGAGTAACTTTTGGTCAGACTGCACCTTGTCAAAGGTAGAAAAACAAGACAGGCCCATCGAGTTCCGGCTCTCCCAGGTTTCACTGTATGTTCTTTCCTCTGGGAAACTTTTCCATCTTGACAATCTGATTGAGAAAATCATACTCCGTGCCTCCATTGTTCCCTCATTGCCTGTCGTGATTACCGCACTGTAGGGTAATCATCAATTGTAATGATCTCCTTTCTCTTCTAGATTGTAAATTTTTTTTTGTGTGTGTGATTTAGATGAAAGTTTACAGAACAAATTAGTTTCTCATTAAACAGTTGATACACAAATTGTTTTGTGACATTGGTTGCCAACCCTGTGATGTGTCAACACTCTCCCCTCCTCCACCCTAGGTTCCTTGTTTCCATTTGTACAATTTTCCTGTTCTTCCTGCCTTCTTGTGTTTGCTTTTGGGCTGGTGAGCCCATTAGTCTCGTACACATGATTGAACTATGAAGCACGTTCCTCACATGTGTTATTTTTGGCCCTATAGACCTGTTTATTCTTTGGTTAAAGGATGAACCTCAGGAGTGATTTCAGTAGTGAGTTAAAAGAGTGTCTGGGGGCCATACTCTTGGGGTTTCTCCAGTCTCCGTCGGACCAGCAAGCCTGGTCTTTGTGTGTGAGTGTGTGTGTGTGTGTGTGGAAGTTTGAGTTCTGTTCCACATTTTTCTCCCACTCTGTCCAGGATCCTCTATATTGATCCCTGCCAGAGTAGTCGGTGGTGGTAACTGGGCACCATCTAGTTCTGGGCTCAGTCTGGTGGAGGTTGTGGTAGTTGTGGCCCATTAGTCCTTTGGACTAATCCTTCCCTTGTCTTTGGTCTTCTTCATTGTCCTTTGCTCCAACTGGGATGGAACCAGCTGATGTATCTTAGATGGCCGTTCTCAGGCTTTTAAGACCCCAGTCTCTACTTATTACAGTCGGATGTAGAGCATTTTCTTTGTAGACTGTGTTATGCCAGTTGAGCAAGATGTCTCCCAAGAACGTGGTCCACAGCCCTCAGTCCAGTGTCTCAGTATCTCAGGGCATTTGGGTGTTTCTGTGAAGCGTCTGTGACTTTGCCCTAGTCAAGCTGTGCTAACGTCCCCAGAATTGTGTACTGTTGTATTGTGTAATGTCTTACCCTTCACCAAAGTTACTACTTATCTATTGTCTAGTTAGTGTTTTTCCCTCCCTTCCCCTCCCTCCCTTGTAACCATCGAAGATTGTTTTTTTTTCTGTGTGTGAACCTTTTCTTGGGTTTTTATAATGGTGGTCTCACATAATATGTATCCTTTCGTGATTGACTTATTCCACTCAGCATAATGCCCTCCGGATTCATCCATGTTGTGAGATGTTTCGCAGATTCATCTTGTTCTTTATCATTGCGTTGTATTCCGTTGTGTGTATGCACCATAGTTTGTTAGGTTTAAGTTTCTTGTGAACAGTGTCTTATTTGCCTCAGTCACCAAGGTCCAGCATAGTGCCTGGCACAAAATATACATATAATAAAATTTTGTTTGAATAATGAATAAAAACCTAAGGATTTTTGGCTATTATAAGGCATTATATCTGGATTATATCAAGGTATTTGAGAATAAATTACATGGTCTGCATAGAGAATATTTACAAATATGATCTCAGTGAAAAGACAACTAAGTAAATTAGCAACTAGGTAGTTTTTGGAATATTTTTAGCCTGGATGGTGTCTCCTGGGGAGATTTTGGCTTCAGCATGTTCAGCGTCCTGTCAATGACTAAGCTGCGACTCTACAGAAGAAGCAGACATCCAAACTGAGTACAGTGTGACATTGTGACATTTAGTGAGTATATGAGACAGAATTAGGATCCAGTATCATCTTGAAAGACTAAAATGATTGGCTGAATCTAACAAAGTTAAATCTTAAATTGCACTTTGGTCCAGAAATCAATCGTGCAAGTGATTTCTAGACCAAGTGTGCATAGCTTGGGAGAGGCACATTTGGAAAATATTAGATAATATTGTAACCATGATACGAATAAACGTAGATATAATGGTTATTTAAAAAGAAATTATATGATTTTGTTTAACTAATTCTGGGCTAACTATGTTATATTATTTAAGACAAGGGCTGCAGATACCTGCCTTATGCTGGTCAGAATGTTTTCAGGGGGAGGAATAAGGATACTTGAGGTAATCGAGGTCATGTTACTTTAGGCAGAGCTGAAGGAATTGAGGTATTTGAAAGTTGTCTTCCCATTTTTTAAGAGCTGTGCTATAGATGAGAAAGTATACGTCGATACTTGGCATCAAGAGTTAAAACTAGGACTAGTGAGTGATAGCAGTGGGGAGGGATATTTCTGGCTCCAGAGTAGGAAGAACTTTCTAAGCATTCTGCCCAGTTGTAATTGACTGGGAAGGCGGCGGTGGAGTTCACCCTAACTGGAGGCTCTCAGGCATGTGCGATAATTACGTGGCAGGTGTATTTTAGAGAAAATTTGAGCATGGGATAGGTGGTTAGACTAAATGGTGATATTTAAGGTCACTTCAAGTTGTGAGAGTTTTAAGGTTTTGTGATTCGAATGCATTGCATTTGATTACAGCCTTATGATTATCCCATAACAGAACAATACAGAGAGAATGATTTTTTCAAACAAAATCTCTCTCCATGTGACTTCTTTTTATTATTTTGTTCACACACAAAAAATTGTATGTGTGTGTATAAAGGTGTTCGATACGTGTTATGAGAAAATATTTTTGTCTCCATCAGAGAGATGTTGCACCGTTAAATGACAGCATTTCTGTGCATCGTTTCTACCTGGTAAGAAGGATCGGGATGCCGCTAATAACCTAATTAATTTAATAATTATAATCATTTAATATTCACAATCACACATTGTTTAAGTATTGTTTTAACCCTCTTCTTCTTGTTCTGACTTTTCCACCTACTATTAATTAATAGAGTAGATTTTAGTGTCAGTTTCTTACTTTCTAGTAGAAATATTCAAGACAAATACATAGGCCAAAAAAACGAAGGTTTATTGAAACAGGATATGTATAATCTATAAAATGGTTATAGTTAAAAATGGCCTATATTGTTAATATCATCCAGATCTAATCTTTCACTAATGTTGACTCGTGTTTTCTAATTAACCATTGTAAATTCTGTTTTAATGGCATACTTCTATTTCGCAAACTATTGAATTTTTTTTTTTTTTACTGTACTTCAGGTGAAGGCTTACAGAACAAATAGTTTCTCATGAAACAGTAGTACACATGTTGTTTTATGACATTGGTTAACAACC
>NW_004444025.1:2121370-2170150 GCF_000243295.1 Trichechus manatus latirostris
CACAGTTCAGTGACATTGACTATGCTCTTCCAATTGTGCTGCTATTCTCACTTAAGATCACAGAACAAACTAGTTTCTCATTTAACAGTTACTACAAATGTTACCCTATGACAATGGTTAACAATCTCACAACACATCAATAATACCGTTACTCAACCTTGGGTTCCCTATCACCAGCTTCCTTGTCCCCTTCTGCCTTCTAGCCCTTGTCACTGGACTCCTGTACCTCGTTAGTCTCATTTGGTTTTATGGGGCTGTCCACTCCCAGGCTGAACAGTGAACCTTGGAGGTAACGTCACCACTGAGCTAAAAGGGTGTCTGGGGGCCATACTCTCGAGGTTTCTCCAGTCTACTTTAGGCCAGTAAATCTGGTCTTTTTTTTGTGAGTTAGAATTATGCTCTACATCCTTCTCCAGCTCTGTCCAGATCCCTCTGTTGTGATCCTGATCAGAGCAGACAGTGGTGGTAGCCAGGCACCATCTAGCTGTAGTGGACTCAGTCCAGTGGAGGCCTTGGTAGTTGTGGACAATTAGTCCTTCAGACTAATCCTGTTCTCTTCATTCTCCCTTGCTCCAGAAGGGATGAGACCAGTGGAGTATCTTAGATGGCCGCTCACAGGATTGCAAACTGTTGAGTTCTTGATCTTCCCTTTCCAGATAGTTTCTCAAGTTTTGGAATTGACAGCCTCATTTGTCCAGTTACTCAGGCATGAAACTTAAATGGAATCTGCCTTTCTTTCTCTTGAAAGGATCTCCTGTATCTGTCATGTTCAAGTTTGTCTTCATTTGCATTTCCTCTTACCGTCACTCTCAACCTGTCACAGTAGTTTCTTAATTATTCATCCTGTTGTTTTCTCTACTCACTTTAATCCATTTTAATATACAGTTTCCATTTTCATTTCATTTTCTTACGTTGAAGAACCCACAATGTCTCCTTATTGCCTGATGGATCCAGTGCAAACTCTTTACCCTAATTTTCAAGGTCCTCTGTAATTGAGTTCTATTTTGCATTCCAGGCTTTACTTGAGACTACACTCTTCTTATAGAAAGACTGATCTGCCCCATGCTTCACCTCCTCTTGCCATTGTGTATTTTTAGGCATGTCTATGAGTAGAATGACAACTTTCTGCTTAATCTATGCAGACTTTACCAGTCCTTCAAGTCTTATCTCAGATGCTGTCTTGCCTAATGAACCTTTTTTAATAATTAGAAATGTCAGCTGAGAATAAGATTGCGATGAATAAATAACATACTGCCACATTTTAAAACTTCGAGGTCTTGGACATTAATAGCAATACAATGTTTAGAAAGAAAAAAAAAAGTGTTAGTCTCATGGTGGGTATACCATACTTGGAAGATTTTGTTAAATTCTCGTTGCCATAGTTTATGACAGAATTACATGACAGTTTGTTCAGAGAATCATGAACATGATTGGAAGGAACTTAAAAGTCAGTCCTTGTTGTTTGAATTAGGTACTGTGGTTGTTATTCTTTGAAGAACAGAAGAGAATCACCTGCGGGGTTCTGTTACAAGGTGAACTAGCCTTCCTCTGCCTCGAGTCTGCTCTAAACCCCAAGGCATGGAACCAAGACCAAAGAGAGAAATATAGAGGAAGACAAGTTCAGTTTTAAAGGATATGAAAGAATGGTCCAAAGAGAAAATGCATTTCCTTGAGAGGTTCTTAATCGCCAAAGTGATTGAACATAGATTGAGTAGAGACATTTAGAGAGAATTCAAGCATCCATGGGAAATTAGTGAATTTAACAGTCCTTCTACCCCAATATTTCATTAGCTCATGATTAGTTAAACCTCTCTTCTGGATCTCCTAGCATACTTTTGTGTCCATATTACATATTTTGACACTTGATTAAGTACAGTTTATATAATGTCTTTTGTTTTCTGGTTGAACCATGTATGAAGTACTAACTCTCAAAATTGTAAATACTTCAGATGAGATGAATATATATACCTATATTTTGCCTATTTCAGAACCCTTTGAATAAGTATGAGTTGCATTTATGCTTACTAAATCAAATAGAATTAAATAGATGACTGATTACATATTTTAAAAAAATGTAAGTTTTTTTCATGGGTCAGTGGCTCATTGATACCATGGAGAGGTAATACCTCCTCCCGAAATATTGTTTACTTTGGATGTCTACTGAATCATGAATAACCAAGTCATTGTGATGTGGAGAAAGAAACAGAGATACACTTCTGTGTCTCAGTTAATGCTATTGCTGATTGGCTGTATGACCTTCAATTAAATGTATGATCTTCAGTAAGTCACTTAATCTATGTAGATCTCAATTTTCTGATTTGTATAGTGAAAAGTTAGATCTCCATGGCCTTCTAATTTTATTCATTTATTTATTCATTCTTGGCAACTATATATTTTATGATAAAATAAATATTTGTTTATTATTGTTTTAGTACCTTTATATTTAAAGTTAACTATTTTTCATGTTTTCCAGGATTTTTTTTTTAATTTGAATGAATCAGGCCTAACCAATGAAAAAGAATACACAAAATTCAATTTATTTTTATTAGATTTGATTGTGCTTTGGGTGGAAGTTTACAGCACAAATGTAGAACAAAATTCAAATTCACAAAAAAGACCAGTTTTCCTGTCCCTTCCTGCCTTCTTGTCTGCTTTTGGGCAGGTGTTGCCCTTTTGGTCTCATATGCTTGACTGAACTAAGAATCACGTTCCTCACCTGTATTATTGTTTGTTTTATAGGCCTGTCTAATCTTTGGCTGGAAGGTGGACTTCAGGAGTGGCTTCAGTTCTGAGTTAGCAGGGTCTCCAGGGACCACAGTCTTGGGGGTTCCTCCATTCTCTGTCAGACCAGTAAGTTTGGTCTTTTTTTGTGAATTTGAGTTTTGTTCTACATTTTTCTCCCGTTCTGTCTGGGACACTCTATTGAGATCCCTGTAAAAGCCTTCAGTGGTGGGTAGCTGGGTACCATCTAGTTCTACCGGGCCCAAGCTGATGGAGGCTGTGGTTCTTGTGGTCCATTAGTTCTTTGTACTAATATTTTCTTTGTATCTTTGGTTTTCTTCATTCTCCTTTGCTCTAGACGGGATGGGACCAATAGATGTATCTTAGATGGCTGCTTGCAAGATTTTAAGACCCCAGACACTACCCACCAAATGTTCTAGGATGTAGAACATTTTCTTTATGAACTATGTTATACCAACTGAGTTAGATGTCCCCCGAGACCATGATCCCCAGCCCTCAGCCCAGTAGCTCGGTCTCTCAGGGAGTTTGGATGTGTCTGTGAAGCTTTTATGGCTTTGTATTGGTCAAGTTGTGCTGAATTCCCCTATGTTGTGTGTTGTCTTTCCCTTCACCAAAGTGAACACTTGTCTACTATCTAGTTAGTGATTTCCCCTCCCCGCTCCCCTCACTCTTAACCATAAAAAATTGTTTCTTTCTCTGGGTAAACCTTTTCTTGGGTTCATATAACAGTGGTCTCAAACAGTATTTGTCCTTTTGTGATTGACTGATTTCACTCAGCATAATACCCTCCAGATTTATCCATGTTGTAAGATATTTTGCAAATTCATCATTATTCTTTATCGTTGCGTAGTATTCCACTGTGTGTATGTACCATAATTTGTTTATCCATTCATCTGTTGATGGGTGCTTAGATTGTTTCCATGTTTTTGCTATTGTGAATAATTCTGCAGTGAACATGGCTGTGCATTCTTTATTTGTATGATGGCTCTTATTTCTCTAGGATATATTCCTAGGAGTGGGATTTCTATTTCTAGCTTTTTAAGGAGGCACCATATCCTTTTCCATGTGATTATACAATTTTGCATTCCCACCAGCAGTGCGTAAGAGTTCCAGTCTCCCCACAACCTCTCCAACGTTTATTATTTTCTGTTGTTTTTAAAATTAGTACCAATAATCTCAGGATAAGATGGTATCTCATTATAATTTTGATCTGCATTTCTCTAATGGCCAGTGATCACAAGCATTTCCTCATGAGTCTGTTAGCTGCCTGAATGTCTACTTTGGTTAAGTGTCTGTTCATATCTTTTGCCCATTTTATAATTGGATTATTTATATTTTTGTTGTTGAGATATTGAAGTATTCTATAGATTAGACTTTTGTTGGATATGTCATAGCCAAATTTTTTTTCCCAGTCTGTACATTCTCTTTTTACTCTTTGGGAGAAGTCTTTTGATAGGCATACATTTTTAATTTTTAGGAGGTTCCATTCATCTAATTTATCTTTTGCTGTTTGTGTATCTTTAGTTATGCTTAATATTCTATTTATGCCATATATTAGGGCCCCTAGCCTTGTCCTTATTTTTTCTTCCATGATCTTTATTGTTTTAGGTTTTATATTTAGGTCTTTGTTCCATTTTGAGTTAGTTTTTGTGTATGGTGTGAGATACGGGTCTTGTTTCATTTTGTTACAAATGGACGACCAATATTGCCAGTACCATTTGTTAAAAAGTCTTGTCTTTTCCCCATTTAATGGACTTTGGTCCTTTGTCAAAGATCAGCTGATCGTAGGTGGATGGATTTATTTCTGTGTTCTCGGTTCTGTTCCATTGGTCTATGTGTCTCTTGTTGTACCAGTACCAGGGTGTTTTGACTACCGTGGCAGTATAGTAGGTTCTGAGATCAGGTGGTGTTAGGTGCGCAGCTTTGTTCTTTTCTTCAGTGATGCTTTGCTTATGCGGGGCCTCTTTCCTTTCCATGTAACGTTGATGATTAGTTTTTCCATTTGTGAAAGAATCCTGTTGGGATTGGATCAGGACTGTATTATGGCTGTAGATCACTTTGGGCAGAATTGACATTTTCACAGTGTTGAGTCTACCTATCCATGAGCATGGTATATTTTCTCATTTATGTAGGTCCATTTTGGTTTCTTGCAAGTGTTTTGTAGTTTTCTTTGTATAGGTCTTTTATGTTCCTGGTTAGATTTATTCCTAAGTATTTTGTTTTTTTAGGGGTTGTTATAAATGGTACTATTTTTGTGATTTCTTTTTCAATGTGGTCTTTGTTGGTGTATAGGAATCCAACTGATTTTTGTATGTTGATCTTGTATCCTGCTGCTCTGCTGAATCTTTCTATTAGTTCCAGTAGTTTTCTTGTGGAATCTTTCAGGTTCTCCAAGTATAGGATCATATCGTTTGCTAATGGGGGTAGTTTTAACTTCTTACTTTCCAATTTAGATGCCCTTTATTTCCTTTTCTTGCTTTATTGCTCTAGCTAGGACTTCCAGCACAGTGTTAAATAGAAGTGGTGATACAGGGCATCCTTGTCTTGTTCTCGTTCTCAGGGTGAATGCTTTCGGCCTCTCTCCATTGAGAATGATGTTGGCTGTTGGCTTTGCATAGATGCCCTTTATTAAGTTGAGGAATTTCGCTTCTATACCTATTTTATTGAGAATTTTTATCAGGAATGGAAGTTGGACTTTGTCAAGTGCCTTTTCTCTGTTGACTGAGATGATTGTGTGGTTCTTTTCTTTTGTTCTATTTATGAGACGGATTACACTGATTGATTTTCTAATGTTAAACCATCCTTGCATACCTGATATGAATCCTACTTGGTTGTGGTGTATTATTTTTTTGATATGATGCTGAATTCAGTTGGCTAGAATTTTGGTGAGAATTTTTGCATCTATATTCATGAGAAATATTGGTCTGTAATTTTCTTTTTTTGTGGTGTCTTTGTCTGGCTTTGGTATTTCCAGTGAAGCCGTCAGGCCTGGGCTTTTTTTTGTTGGGAGTTTTTTTTAAAATTATCTCTTCAGTGTCTTCTCTTGTTATGGGTCTGTTCAGATTTTCTATCTAAGTTTATGTTAGTTTAGGTAGGTAGTGTGTTTCTAGAAATTTGTCCATTTTCTTTAGGTTCTCAAATTTGTTGAAGTACAATTTTTCATAGTATTCTGTTATGATCCTTTTTGTTTCAGTTGAGTCTCCATCTCATTTCTTATCTGGGTTATTTGCTTCCTCTCCTGTTTTTTTTTTTTGTCAATTTGGCCAATGGTTTGTTGATTTTGTTCATCTTTTCAAAGGATCAACTGGTCTTGTTGGTTCTTTCTACTGTTTTTCTGTTCTTTATTTAATATTTATTTCTCTCACCATATTATTTCCTTTCTTCTGATGCCTTTGGGCTTCTTTTTCTGTTCTCTTTCTGTGTGTTTGAAATGTAAGACTAACGTTTTGATTTTCGTCTGTTCATCTGTTTGATGTGTATGTTTATTGGTATAAATTGACCTCTGAGCACTGTCTGTGCTGTGACTCATGGTTTTGGTATGATGTGTTTTCATTCTCTTTTGATTGTAGGGATTTTTTGATTCCTTGTTTGATTTCTTCTCTTACCCAGTTGTTTTTAACCAAGGTGTTATTATGTTTCCAAGTATTTGATTTTTTTTCCTTGCTCTTTGTGTTATTGATTTATACTTTTATGGTATTGTGATTAGAGAGAATGCTTCGTATTATTTTGATGTTTTGGATTTTATTGAGGGTTGTTTGTGGCCTAAATTGTAGTCTGTTCTGGAGAATGTTTCATGTGTGTTGGGAAACAATGTATACTTTGCTGCCATTGGGTGGAGTGTTCTATATTTGTGTGTAAGGTCAAGTTGGTTGATTTTGGCCTTTAGACCTTCTGTATCTTTGTTGAGTTTCTTTCTAGATGTCTGTCTTTTACCAAGAGTGGTATGTTGAAATCTCCTACTATTATTGTAGAACTGTCCATTACTCTTTTCAGTGCTGTTGAGTTTGTTTTATGTATATTGAAACCCTGTTGTTGGGGGTGTAGATATTTGTTAAGGTTATGTCTTCTTGGCGGAATTATACAATGTCCCTACCAGTCTTTTATGGTTGATTTTGCCTTAAAGTCTATTTTATCTGAGATTAGTATTGCTACCCTGCTCTTTTTTGGTTACTATTTGCTTGATATATTTTTTCTTTCCTTCAATTTTTACTATATTTATGTCTTTGTGTCTGGGGTGTGTCTCTTGTAGGCAGCATATTGATGGGTTGCGATTATTTTATCCATTCTGCCATTCCCTGTATCTTTATGGGTGCATTTAAGCCATTTACATTCAGTGTGATAATCAGTAGGTATGAGTTTATTGCTGTCATTTTGTAGTGCTCTTTTTTTGTGGTACTGACGTTTTTGTTGTTACTATTCTGTGCTGAGCTCTTTTTGTTGTGGGTTATCTAT
Source organism: Trichechus manatus latirostris (assembly GCF_000243295.1). Lineage (NCBI taxonomy): Eukaryota > Metazoa > Chordata > Mammalia > Sirenia > Trichechidae > Trichechus > Trichechus manatus. Next base: position 2,128,565 of record NW_004444025.1, read on the forward strand.
TGTTAAACATTTTGTTTACCGATTCTTTATGTTTTTCTTCATTTTTGTTTTGATAATTAAAACCCAAAAAGCCCAAACCCATTGCTGTCGAGTTGATTCTGTAGGACAGAGTATAACCGCCCTATAGGGTTTCCAAGGAGTGGCTGGTGAATACAAACTGCCAGCCTTTTGGTTAGCAGCCATAGCTTTTAACTACTCTGCTATCAGGGATCAAATTAGATAATAATGATGATTAGGTTTGTTAATTTTCTTCATGTTTAGGTAAAAATTTACCCTTATCTTCCTAAGTTTGAACCAGTATCTGATTACTTGATATTGCCTTGATTTCCTCTCCATTTGAGAATTCTATACCTACACTGTTTATTCTTCCTTTTATTGTTTTGATGTTATTGTCATTTACAGATTGACATCTCTGTTTCCCTATTTCACATCTTTTAGCTTCTTTGTATTATTGAGAGTTCTTTACCTAGATTGGTATCTGGCTGATGCTTTCCTGTGTCCTGGACTCCAGTTGTTGTTTGATGTTGTTGGTTCTCTAACCAAAGGACTCCCTTTAATATTTCTTGTAAGATTGGTTTGGTTTTTACTAAATCCTTTAATTTATGTTTATATGGAAATGCCCTAATTTTGCCATCATATTTGAGAGAGAGTTTTACAGGATATATTATTCTTGTTTGGCAGTTTTTTTCTTTCAAGGTTTTGTATATGTCATCCCATTGTCTTCTTGCCGCATAGCTTCTGCCTAGTCATAAGAGCTTAGTCTTATTATTCCCCCTTTGTAAGTGACTTGAGCTGCTCTCTGGATTCTTTCTTTGTCTTTAGTTTTGGCAAATGTGATTATGATATGTCTTCGTTTCTTTCCTTTGGGGTCTATCCTGTATGAGGTTCATTGAGCTTTTTATGGTCAGCTTTATGTCTTTCATGATATTTGGAAAGTTTTCTTCCAGCAAGTCTTCAACAATCCTCTCTGTGTTTTCCATTTTCTCCCCCTATTCTGGAACTCTGATCATGCAAAATTTTTGGTTTAGATTTTGTGCCATATTATTTTTAGGTTTTCTTCCTTTTTCTTCATTCTTTTCTCTGATTTTTCCTCAAAGTGGTGTGAACGGATTTGCCTTCAATCTTGCGTATTCTCTCTTCCATTGTTTCAAGTTTGCTTCTAAAACCTTCTACTAAGTTGTTCATTTCTGAAATTTTGCTGTTTATCTTTTGGATTTTTAGTTTCTGCTTTTGTATGATTTCTAATTGTTTATTTTGATGTTTTGTTCTTGTATTATTTTCCTGAATTCTATTGTTTTATCTGTGTTTTCCTTGCTTTTAACTGTTTTTTTCCTTGGTTTTGCCTGTGTTTTTATTGATCTCTTTCCTAATCTCTTAGACAACCCTAAATATTAGTCTTTTGAATTCCATATCAGGTACTGCCAGTGTGCCTTTTCTTCTACTGGAAGGTTATCTTATTCTTTATTTTGGTCACTTGCTAGAGCCATCTTGTCCTACTTTTTTAAGTTTTGATATTGTTTGCTGTCTCTGAGACATTAAGGTAGTATTTTCTTTATTTATTGATTGTATGTTCATTTGTTTAATCCTGATTTTTTGTTTTGTTTTGATTAGTGAGCGCAGGTGGCTTGGGCATTATTTGTTGCTTGCTTATCTGTGGATACAGTAGCTCTCACCACCTTGTCCGAGTGGCAGGGCAGCAGCAGGCAGGGCGAACCCACTTTCCTGTACACTGTTTGGCGAGGTTGCTGAGGGTGGACTGGGTGGGGGCGCTGTCTGCCTCCTGATGTTAGTCTAGCGATGTGGGAGTGTTCATAGCCCATCAGCAGATGGGTCGAAGTGTTAGACAGGGAGTGGTATGGGCTTGCTTCCCACCATTTAGCAGCTGGTCAAGTGGAGGTGAGGGAAGGTTGATACAGGCTCAGTGTAGCAGCAGACTTGAGTGCCAGGGATGCTTTAGTCATGGTGGTGTGGTGGGGCTGGTGGGAAGGGGAGGGGAGATGGTATATGGAGTAGGTGGGAGGGAGAAAGAAAAGAAAGAAAAAAAATTAAATGGCGGTGTGGTGGGGGCCAGTGGTTGGGGTGGAGTGGACCTGGGGCAATGGTGGGCCATTATGCTGGTGGCACTCCATCCGTGGCAGTGCAGCGGGGGCCAGTAGGAAGGGGGACAAGGTGGAGTATGGGGCTAGGTGGGAGGAACAAAGAAAAGGAAGAAAGAGAAACAAACTGCCTTGTGACTGCAGGGGTGGAACGGGTCTGGGAAGGGGGCTCATACTTTTACCCCAGCAGTGGGTGCTGCTGGGATGGGGGGCTTCTTGCTTCTACTCACCAGAAGGGTGAGGGGTGGGAAAGCGTGCTTCTCTGGTTACCAGGTGTTCTGTTTCCTGTTGGGAGCTCTGTGAATTTGCCTTCCCATACTCCCTGTCCAGTGTCGTTGCTGGCTGTGTTCCAGCATGGTGATGCTGGCTGTGTTAGTTGGTAGGGGACCCAAACTCCATATCTCTCCCTGTTCTCTGTTTTTCTTCAGTTTCTTCTTCCATTCGATGTTTGATCTAGTTCTTTATTCCTTCATTTGATGCTTAGGTTTCCAGGATTGATGTTTGTATCTGGTTTACTTAGTTTTCGAGTCTTTGCTGCAGAGAGACATCATGGTGTGTTGTCTTGGGTGCCATGTTGGCTGCATCCCACAAATTCTATTTCTTAGCCAAATTAATTATTAGAGAATCTAATTTCAAAGTTGACTTATCAAAATATAGGTACTTAACTGTATACCAAAGTGGAAGTAGTAATGTATGTGCAAGATGATTTTTTTCTGCATTCTTAACCTAACAAATTTTTTAAAAAATTAAAGAATTTGAAAATAGAAAATTAAGAAGTTAAGGAATTTGACACACAGGAATATGTGTTTTCTTTTCTTGTGGAGGTGAATAATTTCTGAAATACAGCAGAGTAGATTTGCCAAAGTCTCCTAGATTCTCTCCTTGCAGTGCTGTCTGAAATAGGCACATCACTGCTCTGCTTCAGAGAGCGTAGAGGCCAACAGACATATTTTTATATATGAGTCCCTTTACCAGGGACACTTAATTGAATTTATACTTAGAATTCATGAATCCAATTATTCAAATTTATGTACATATAAATAGCTCCTCTGAGAAATGATATAAATATGAAAAAATATTTCTGGAGCTCTGATTGGAATAACAGTAAAACACTGATTAAATCACTAATAGAATATGTTGGATAACTGGAAACATCTGACCTTTATAAATCCTCAAGTAAGAAGACATTAGTAGGAATTCATGATTATTCAGGAAAGTTTTTTTTTTTTTTTTTAATTGTACTTTAGATGAAGGTTTACGGAAAAAAACTAGTTTCTCATTAAACAGTACATATATTGTTTTATGACATTGGTTAACCACCCTATGACATGTCAGTACTCTCCCTTCTTGACCTGGGTTTTCTTATTACCAGCTTTCCTGTCCTCTCCTGCCTTCTAGTCCTTGCCATTGGGCTGGTATGCTCCAAGTCTCATTTTGTTTTATGGGCCTGTCTAATCTTTGGCTGAAGGGTGAACCTTAGGAGTGACTTCATTACTGAGCTAAAAGGGTGTCTGGGAGCCATACTGTCTGCGTTTCTCCAGTCTCTGTCAGACCAGTAAGTCTGGCCTTTTTTTGTGAGTTAGAATTTTGTTCTACATTTTTCTCCAGCTCTTTTCGGGACTCCCTGTTGTGATCCCTGTCAGAGCAGTCAGTGGTGGTAGCTGGGCACTAACTGGTTGTGTTGGACTCAGTTGATTGGGGTCCGTGGTAGTTGTGGTTGTTTCCCTTGATCGTTAGTTTCCTTCATTGTCCCTTGCTCCCAAAGGGGTGAGATCAGTGAAGTATCTTAGATGAGCACTCACAGGCTTGTAAGACCTATATGCTACTCACCAAAGTAGAATGTAGAACATTTTCTTTATACACTGTGTTATGCCAGTTGAGCTGGATGTTGTCCGAGACCACGGTCCCGACACCCCTCAGCCCAGCAATTTGGTCCCTCAGGGAGTTTGGATGTGTCTGTGAAGCTTCCATGACCTTGCCTTGTACAAGTTGTGCTGGCTTCCCCAGTATTATGTACTGTCTTACCCTTCACCAAAATTACCACTTATGTATTGTCTGTTTAGTGTTTTTCCATCCCCACTCCTCCTCTCAAGGATCCTCGAAGATTGTTTCTTTTTGTGTGTAAACATTTTAATGAATTTTTATAGTAGTGGTCTCATACAATATTTGTCTATTCAGGAATGTTTAGTACTCAGATTCCTGAGAATAACCTATTAGAAAGGCAGTCCTACTGATTAATGGGTGCGTAGTGTTCTCTGCATTGATATTTAACTTTCAGTGAAACTATGGACATGTCTGACAAGATAATACAAATACCTTATTGTAACACTCTTTAATATCATCTGTAAATTGTGTTTTCATTTGTCCAGAACATCTATGAAACCTTGGTGGCACAGTGGTTAAGTATTTGGCTGCTAACCAAAAGGTCAGCAGTTCGAATCCACCAGCTACCCCTTGGAAACCCCATGAGGCCGTTCTACTCTGTCCTACCGGGTAGCTATGCGTTGGAATCGACTTGTTTTCATTTGTCCAGAACATCTATAAAATTTTTGGTTTAATTCAACTGATGTAGATGTTTTCAGTATTCTGAATCCTTACTGATGTATTTAGTGTGTTGATCTAGTTTTGGTTGGGCCTTCAGTGTGACTCCCTAATCCCTTTGCCTACCAGTTGTTGGTGTTCGTGTCATTGAGTCAGTTCCAACCTATACTGACCCGACAGGACACTGTAGAACTTCCTCATAGGGTTTCCTAGGCTGTAAACTTTACAGGAGCCAACTGCCAGGTCTTTTCTCCCATGGAATGTCTGGTGGGTTCCAAATACCGACCTCTGATTAGCAGCCACGTGCTTAACCACTGCACCACCAGGGTTCCTTTACCTGCCCCTTAGCAGATCTGTTTTTCTCTTTCCCTAATAACTGCTTCAGTTCTTCATCCTACCATTTTCAGTTTTAGTATAAAATCTTAACTTCTACTTTAAAGAAAAAATTAAGGGTAATTAGGGAGGAACTCCCCCAATGTCTGTCTTCTCTAAAGTTACCTATAGCATCACCCTTTCTTTTCTTCTTTTCTCTTGTCTTAGAAGAAGAGGAGCTTCCCCTTTGTTAAGGTCCTTGATCCCATCCCCTCCAACCTCCTCTAAGACATGTATCAGCTTACCTGTGCTCCCCCATGTTTTCAGTTTCCTTTTCTTTGGCTTTTTTTTCCCAGGAATCACACATACTGAAGGGTCTCCTATCTGAGAAGAAAATATGTATGATTTTAATATTCTTATTCCATTAACTCTATTTTTTCCTGTCTGATAATTGCCATATTTCTTGAACTAACAACCTACAATGGCCTACACTACCTCGACTTGAATTCACTATTTCTTTCCTTTCATTTACATGAATTTCTTTCAGTTACACAACTAATACATTTATTGTAGTAACAAATGAAACAATATATACCATTTATTCATTCTGTTAAAATTTGACTTCTTCTGCCACTCTTCTACTAAAATGTATTTTGAAAATGACATTCATTCATTTCAGACAAATCTAGTGACTCTTGTTGAGTTCTTAAATTACTCAATAAGGCCTATTGACCACTTTCTACATCCTAAAACGAACCTTCCCCCATCTTCCCGCACCTGCCTGCCATTGGCTTCTGGAACTTTATTCATTCCTGGTTCTTTTTTTCTACCTCTCTATCTCTAGCTACTTAACCACCTTCCCTGACTATTCCTTGCCTGAAATGTTGGGTTTTGCCAGCTGTTCATCCTTGGTTTTTTTAGCTTCTTACTCATCAGTTTTCCCTGAGTAATTTCTGTTTATAGAGCACACATCTTGATCTCTAGATGTAACTGCTGTAAGCTTCTGGTAACTATTTTCGGCTTCCCTCTAGACATTATAACCCAGATGGTTCATTGAATCCTCAAAATTACCATGTCTAGCATATTGAACAAGCTTTACCGTCTGCCTTGCCCAGCTCTGCATCCAGCCTTGTAAGTGTGAAAATTCAGAAAACTCTTTAGTTCTTTAATGCCCTTTCACCTTAATTATCTCATCAGCCTGTTGCTTCTTGCTCAGGATGACTCCTGAATATGGCTGTTTCTTCTTATCTCCACTTCTTTATGATCTTTGTTAGGGTTTAATCATTTTACTTTGAATCTGATACTACAATTACTTATTTAGACCCGTGAACTCCATTCAGCCCTCTATACTTTAGGTGCCCCTGGTGGTTCAAATGGGTAAGTGCTGGCTATTAGCCAAAAGGCTGGTGGTTCAAACCCACCCAGAGGTGCCTTGGAGGACAGGCCTAGTGATCTGCTTCTGAAAGATCACAGCCTTGAAAACCTATGGAGCAGTTCTGTTCTGCACACATGGATCACCATGAGTTGGAATTGACTAGATAGCAGGAATAGCAACAACTTTAGTTTATACTCTTGTGCAGTGTTTCTCAAACGATTGGTCTCAGGACCACTTTACAATCTTTAACATGTTTAAGGACCCAAAGAGCTTTGGTTTATGTGAAATACACACACACACACCTTATTAGAAATTGAAAAAAATTTTAAAAATATTTTTTAAATCATTAAAATAACTAAAATATGACCATTGCATGTTAATATGAGTAACATCTTATGAAAATTAACTGTACTGTCATAAGCAAAAAAATAAATAGAAGAATGTCATGTTTTACATTGTTACAAATATCTTTAATATCTGGCTTAACAGAACACAGCTAGATTATCATATCTGCTTCTGATTCCAGTCTATTATGATTTATTATTTTGGTTGAAGTATATGAAGAAAGTACAACCTCATACAGACATATAATTGGAAGAGAGAAAAGTATTTTAATAGCCTTTCAGATAATTATGAATTTTCTTCTTTAATGGCATGCCAAAACTCAACAAATGGTAGTTCCTTAGAGATTAGTTGCAGTGTGAAGTCTGACATCAGATCAGTGAACATTTTGTTCTCTGTTATATTAGAATCCATTGGTCTGTCTTGCACTTTGCATGGATCTTTTGCCAAAACATGATTTTATAACATCGTGCATTGGTAAATTGGAAAATTTATCAACTTAGTTGGCTGGATTTTGCAAATTTTCTAATGTTGACACATCTTATTGTACAGTATATCTAAAAATCTTCACCCATTAATATTACTACCAATCTCATCAGAAAAGTCTAAGTATTGGGAATCTGTCACTTTAGTGGTGGTGAATACAATTTTTCTGAAATAGTAGTATCAGATAGAAAGCTCAAATTTTATATTGGCAACAAATACTCTCAGTAGTTTTTCTACAAGTTACAAGATTGCTTCATTCACTTTTGAAAAAAATTGTACCAAATACTGAAGTCTGAATTACCGTAGATTTTCTGTCAGTCATTGTTTTAAATAAAAGCGATGTTCCATGAAAAGTGTCTAGTTGAGTTAGTAAGTCAGCAGTCACCCAAGTGCGTTCCTAGATCCCACGATCATAGTTTGGTGTGCAGTAGGAGTGCTCTGGGCATGCTTCCCGTTTTGTCACACAGAGTAGTAAACATAGATTCAAGTTTCAAAATTTAATAGGATTTTTTTACTGCTTCTTTAAGAACATTCCTAAGGAATCCATCTTCGCGTCCTCCTTCCCTCTCATCTTTCCCCCCTCCCTGTCTTCCTTCCTCTCTTCCTGCTCATGTGTGGTGGTGAAGAACACAGTGACTGTGAATACGCTTTAGTGCTGTTGTCGTGATTTGTGCTCAGGCACCAGCAGTTTTACCCACCGTTGCGTTTGCACCATCAGTGCAAATGTCAACACAGTGGAAACATTAAATAGTATTTTACTGTTATTAATAAAATAATTTTGATTCTTTGGACCCCCTGAAAGGTTCTGTGGGCTGCACTTTGAGAACTGCTGTACCTTAATGTCAACAGATTTATGGTCCCCAGTATAGATCCAATCATTTACTTCTCTGCTTGTGGCCAGCCTTTTCCCTTTTTTGGTTCTGCTCCCTGCTTCCAGCATCTTCCCTTGCCTTGCTGAAGTCCTTAGTGGTCTTGGGTGGCCAGATCTCTTTATGAGTCTGCTCTGTTATATATGTCATAGCCTCTTCCTAGGATTTGCTCTATTCTTCTCTCCTTTACCTGTGATATCCTGCTGTTCCTTCTAGTCCCAGCTCAGAATTTGTCTACTCTATGAATCTCTGGAGCCCTGGTGGCGCAGTGGTTAAGAGCTTGGCTGCTAACCAGAAAGTCAGCAGTTTGAATCCTCCAGCCACTCCTCGGAAACCCGATGAGGTGCTTCTGCTCTGTCCCATAGGGTCACTAGGAGTTGGAATCGACTTGACGGCAACAGGTTTGATTTTATGAGATCCCTACGCTGTGTACAATTAAATGCAAATAAAATTACTAAATTTTAGAAATTGAGAAATAAAGTTAATAATGACAAATTTAAAGTGAAATTAGTCAAATTAATACAGAAAGGGGAGTATTGGGTTGAAATTCAGAAGAAGAATTTGGTTCCTGTCTTAGTTATCTAGTGCTGCTATAACAGAAATACCACAAGTGGATGGCTTCAACAAGAAGTTTATCCTCTCACAGTCTAGGAGGCTAGAAGTCCAAATTTAGGATGCCAGCTCCAGGGGAAGGCTTTCTCTCTCTATTGGTTCCGGGGAAAGGTCCTTGTTATCAATCTTCCCCTGGTCTAGGAGCTTCTCAGCGCAGGAAGCTCCAGTCCAAAGGACACACTCTGCTCCCAGCATTGCTTTCTTGGTGGTATGAGGTCCCCCTGTCTCTCTACTCACTTCTCTCTTTTATATCTCAAAAGAGATTGGCTCAAGACACAACCCAATCTTGTAGATTGAGTCCTACATGATTAATGTAACTGCCATTAATCCCTTCTTATCAGCATCATAGAGATAGGAGTTATGACACATAGGAAAATCACATCAGATGACAAAATGGTGGACAGTCACACGTACTGGGAATCATAGCCTAGCCAAGTTGACAGATATTTTTGGGGGACACAGTTCAATCCATGACACTCCTTTTCAACTAATTGGCTACTCACAGTTGATCCCATCATAGGGGTGATCACATATCAAATCTCAACATGGAAGTGATCACAACATTATATGACTTCCAAAACACTGAGAATCATGCCCAGCCAAGTTGAGACACAATCTGAACCATCACAGTTACTAACTCATTGCGTGTCCTCAGTGACGTCTCTTTGGTCCTTAGTGTTCTAACCTGTAAAGTGAAAGGGTCAATGATAAGATTTTATTAATTTCTCAGAGTACTTGGAGGAAAAGTTTGTTCTGGACTTGAATGTGTGGAAACAGACTTGTCTTGAGTCAGCAGACTTTGGTTCTAGTATCCATCACTTACTAAATCTGTAACCCTGAATAAGCAATCATTTTAGCACTCCAAACCTCAATGGTGTTATCTGTAAAATGGAAATAACAATCTCTACCTATTTCACAGGCTTTTCTGATAGTATAATTTGAAATCGAATATGAAAGTATTTTCTAAAGTGTAAAAGTTCTACAAAGTGGGTTGCATATATTTGATATTAGAATTTCTTTTTAAGGTTCAGAGGAGTTTCACATATTTTATATCATTCTTATTCCCCTTCTATCATTACTTAAGCTAATTTTTATAGCTTGGAAACCTAATTATGGGAAAAGTTTCTGAGTCACCCCATTATACATCGCTTTCTTCATAGACCCTGAATGTTAGGGCTGGGTTAGATAGTACATTTGTGGCACACATTTTCTGTATGAGGGTGGGTGACAGATGCTTGATACATAGGACCTCATTCGATTGTCACATTGAATCTGTACAGCAGGAAGCATACCCTTTATGCATGAGGAACATGTGGCGTGGAGAGTTTTCATGTAGCTTTCCTGAGATTGAATATTTAGTCAGTAGTAGCTATTCTCTATTTCAGGTAGGCATTGTAGGCTAACCATTGTTGTATAGCACATGACAGAGTCCATCCTGTTATTTGGAAGATTAGAAACTGAGGTCACAAGCGGTAACGTGCTTTCTGAAGAGCACACAGTTGGCTAGTGACAGAGCCGCGAGTGAAGCCTAGCTCTGTGGATTCCCAAGCCCGAGTCTTTTTTTATTGCTGAAATAATATAGATAACACAACATTTGCCAATTCAACATTTTTTACATGTACAGTTCAGTGACACTAATTACATCATGTTTATTAGCATTCTTGCCTCTATCTTTCTATTTATTATTGTTATTACCCTCACTATAGGACACATTTCCGTTATCTTAATTGTCACTTACCCTTGGTATATTTTTTATTGTTTTCAGTCAACATATTACGTTTCTAGTAGGCTTTTGTTGAAATGTAAAACTCATTGAAGTTCTTTCTAAATGATGAAATGTCACCCTGTCAGCACCAATTTTGTAGTCTTCCTGTTCATAGACACGTTCCACCACATAAAAACTACTCGTTGGTTTGATTAATAGTATTCAAGTTAGGTGTTAGTTACTAATAGAGTTTTGTAAATAAGAACTCACTCTGAGGTACTGTTGTCAAAAAACTGTGTATGATTTATAGCCTCTTCATTCTGCATGTACTTATATGACAAAATCTACAAAGGGTTATCTAAAAAGGAAGTGAAGTATAAAACACATGGTTCCCTTTGGCTCTGCTTTCAAGGGATAAAAAGCAACCCCCTCATTTTTTCAGAGATAGAAAAGTGAGCTATATTTTAAACCACGATAACAAATTTAGATAGATGCATTTACTCCCTCATATAGGATACTGGAGACTTTTAGTTTTAACTGATTAATGATTTAAGTTGCTTTGTGAAGTCTGCATCTCTCTCTCTGCATATGTATCCATGTTTGTGTATGTGTGTGTATACACACATACATGTAATTTAACATAAGAGTTGTTCTTGTGTGTATTTGTTTTTCGTGTGTATTTGTTTTTAAGCATTTTGAACTATAGTATGCATACAGAAAAGTGCATAGATCGTAAGGATGCAACTTACTGAAAGTTCACAAGTAACCACGTAACCAGCACTCAGATTTAGAATTAGAACATTAAACCTTAGAAGCCACTTCATGTCCCCTCCCAGTTACTCATTGCCTTCTCCCAGAATTAGCGTAGAGTAGGTTAAATGAGTCTGTTTTCAAACAGCATATAAATGAACAATCCAGTATACATGTTTTATGACTGACTTCTTTGGTTCATTGTATCTGTGAAGTTCATCCACACTGGTAAATGTAACAGTAGTTCATTCATTGTCATTGCTGCATAGTATTCCATTATATGAGTGTGTCACACTTTGTTTTCCTATTCTATAGTTGATAGATAGCTGGGTTGTTTCCAAATAAATACATTGTTATATGTGTAAAACAAAGTCTCATATCCATAATACATAAAGAATATTTAGAACTCCTTAAGAAAAAGACAGCCTAGTTGAAAATGATCAAAAGAAGAAAGCCAAATGGCCAATAAGTATATGAAAAGGTGGTCAACTTTATTAGTCACCAAGGAAATGCAAATTAAAAGCAAAATGTGATACTATCACACATCTACCAGAATGACTAAAATGAAAATGAAGGAAAACACCAAGTGTTAATGAAAATGTGAACAACTAGAATTCTCTTGCACTGCTAGTGAAAGTTTAATTTGGCATAAGCATTTTTAAAACCATTTGGCAATATCTACTAAAACTTAAAATCCGTATGTCCTATGATGCAGCCATTCTGTTCCTAGGTGTATATTCAACAGAAATGTGTGCACATATTTACCAAAAGTCAGGTAAAAGAATGTGGAGAAAAATGTAGTACAAAATTCAAACTCACACACCAAAAAGACCGGACTTAACTGCTCTGACAGAGACTAGAGAACCCTCAGAGTATGGCCCCTGAACACCCTTTTAAGTCAGTACTGAAGTCACTCCTGAGGTTCACCCTTCAGCCAAAGATTAGACAGGCTTATAAAACAAATAATAACATGTAGTTCAACCATGTATACGAGACTAAATGGGCACACCAGCCCAGGGACAAGGATGAGAAGCCAGGAAGGGACAGGAAAGTGGGAAATGGGGAACCCAAGGTCAAGAAGGGGAGAGTGTTGACAAGTCATGGAGTTGACAAACAATTTCACAAAAAGTTTTTGTATTAAATGTTTAATGAGAAACTGATTTGCTCTGTAAACTTTCACCTAGAGCACAATAAAAAAAAAAATATATCAAGGGTAAAAAAAAAAAATTTCATAGACACACCGTTTGTAATTGCCAAAAATATGAACGTAGCTATGGTTGTGTGCCATCGATTCAATTCCAGCTCTCGTGACTCCGTGCGATAGTACAACTGCCCCATGAGGTTTCCGTGTCTGTAACCTTTGTGGAAGTAGATCACAGGTCCTTCTCTCACAGGGCCATAGGGTGGGTTTGAACCGCCAACCTTTTGGTTAGCAGCTGAGCACTCAACCCTTGCGCCTCCAGGGCTCCTTAATATAAACAACTCCTGTTAACTTGGATGTGCTTTTTTGATTCAAATAATTCAAGATTTTTCAGACTGAAATAATATTTAGCAGCATATGGGTTGGAGAGCTAGAACTTTGACAGTACTGATGTAGACTGGGATGGCTAAGATAAGAATTCTCTGAAAAAGGTCAGTCGACATTTGAAACTGTAATGGAAATACCCGTAATAAAGAATGACTCTGCCTTTAAGTTTTTTCTGCCAGTATCCTGCAATTTCTTGCTTGTTAAAATTAGGATCATCAATGGAATGGAAAGGAGTAGTCCCATAAACCAAAAAAACCAAACCCATTGCCGTCGAGTCAGTTCTGACTCAGAGTGATCCTGTAGGGCAGAGTAGAACTGCCCCGTAGGGTTTCCAAGGCTGTAAAGCTTTTACAGAAGCAGACTGCCACATCTTTCTCTCATGGAGTGGCTGCTGGATTCAAACCGCGAGCCATTCTGGTAGCAGCCCAGCGCTTCAACCACTGTGCCACCAGGGCTTCTTAGTAGTCCTATCGATAGTTCTAAACAAAAGACAAAATCGTTAGTGTTTTGAGTGCCTTTGTAATTTACTATTTTGGAATTGCACAACCCTTAAGCAAAACTCCTACTTAGAAGAAACAGAAAATGATCTCCGACTTCCCAGCCCTGAACTTTAACTGACTTTATGGTTGTTAGTTACTGTCAGCTCCTGCTGAGTCATTGTACAACAGGATCAGGCCATTGTGATCCACAGGGTTTTTATCGGCTGATATTCAGAAGAAGATTGCCAGGCCTTTTGTGTTGGTGTTTCTTCCTTGTCTTAGTCTAGAAGCTCCGCAGCAACCTGTTCAGCATCATAGCAATGCAAGCCTCCATGGACAGACGGGTGGTGGCTGCGCTTGAGGCGCATTGCCGGGAGTCAGACCTGGGTCTCCAGCATGGAAGGCGAGAAGTCTACACGTTAGCTGATGTAGTAACTGCTTGTCATTTCATGTTGTGACAGAACTCATTTAGTTCACTCAGTTGCTACTTACTGAGCATCTACGTTGTGCCAGGCCCTGTTTTTGGCTGTGAACCTGGAGAGGTAGCTGTGAACAAAAGTCCCTGCCCTCAAAGTTTAATATTAGCAGGAGACAGAAAATAAACAAATAAATCAATGAAATTTTGATATGTTGGTGATAAGTGCTGTGGAGAAAAATAGAGCAAGATAAGGAGGTGGCGAGTGTAGAGGACTCCTATTTGATGCAGATGGTCAAGGAGTGCCTTTCTGAAAAGGCAAGATCTGAGCTGAGAGCTAAAGGAACTGAAGATAAGCGGCTTGGAGATTTCTAGGGGAAAAAGACCTCAGGGAAAGGGATGCCACCTAGAAACATCCTGAGGTGGGCTTTATGTGTTCAGACAACAGCAAGGAGGCCGGGGCAGAGTGCAGATGGGAAGGTTGATAGGAGATGAGGTCAGGAAGTTTGTAATGGCTAAATCATGTATGACCTGGTAGGCCATTGTAAGGATTTGGGATTTTACTCTGATTTAAGATGGAAACTTCCTGGAAGCTTTGAGTAGAGGACCTGACTGAAGGTTTGAGGAGTCTACTCTGGTTGCTGTATTGAAAATAAAAGTGTATGGGATACAAGGATGAAAGCAGAAAGACCTATTAGTAGGCTGTTGCAGTCTTCCCGTTGTTTTGGATAAGCATAGCAGTTGTAGAGGAGGTCAGAATTGGTGAGGTTCTGGGTATGTTTTGAAGATAGAGCTAACAATCCGTAGATGTATTGGGTGTGAGATGTATAAGAAAGAAAAGAGTCAAGGATGATTTCTGTTTTAGGCCTGAGCAACAGATAAAATGATGCTTTTATTTACTGAGATGTGAAAGATTGCAGTAAGAGCAGGTTGGAGATGAAGGAACACTGGGAGTTTGGCTTTGGACATGTTAAGTTTGAGTTGTCCATTAGACATCAAAGAGGAAATGTCCAGTAAGCTGCTGAATATAGAGTCAGAAACTCTGGGTAATGGCCTGGGCTGGAGATAAATTTCAGAGTTGTGAACAATCACGAGATTGGATGAGTTCACTAGAAAGTGACTTAAAACCCACTGCTGTTGAGTCGATTCTGACTCATAGCAACTCTGTAGGGTTTCCAAGGCTGTAAATCTCTACGGAAGCAGACCACCACATCTTTCTCCTGTGGAGCCACTGGTGGTTTTCAAACCCCTAACCTTTCGGTTAGCAGTTGATCGTTTTAACCACTGTGCCACCAGGGCTCCTAGAAGGTGACTTAGAAAAGTAAAAAAAAAGTCTGAGAAATGATTCTTTGGGGATGAGGCTGGAGAAATGAGGAAGAAAAACCAGAAGATAATGAGAAGGATCAACTTGTGAAGTAAAATCAGAAGGAAAAGAACAGTGTCCTTCACTTGGAAGTTAAGTGAATTAAGAAATCTTTGAACAAGGTGGTACGGATCAGTAATGTCAAGAATCACTGTTAGATCACGAGATGGGGTGAGAATTAGCCAGTGAATTTAACAACATTGTTGACCTTGATAAGACTTGTTTCTGTGCACAACCTGACTAGATTGGATTCAAAAGAAAAGAGGAAGAGAAGAAACAGACTGGAGGTGTTGATACTCTTTAGAAGAGTTTTGATGTAAAGGGAAGCAGAGAATGAGGCTATCGTTGGAGGGGTTGTGGGGTCACGGGAAGTGTTTTTACAGATGGGAGATAATGAAGCACACTGGTGAGCTGATGAAAAGGTTCTAGAAGAGAGAAAATTTATGAAGGACGAGAGGAGACAACTGCTGGAGTGATTCCACCATGGCAGAATCTCTCTGACAAACGGGAAGTGTAACTTGGAGTAGCGTTTTTATCTCTTTTTCCGGCTTATCTATAAAGTTCACAATGATAGGTGGAGGAAAATTAGATAAGGAGTTGTTTTGCTTCAAAGCCACATTAAGTTAGGAAATACATAAAGAGATTTTATACTTATTCGTGTGGTATTGGCATATCAGCACCATCTGGGACACAGATTAAAAGCAAAATACCTTATACAAAGAGTTTTAAGAGTCAAATCTTCTGATAATAGAACGTCAACTGCACTTTCCTTAAGTCTCAGTTGTGTAAACATACGGGACCTTTACAACCTGTGCATTCTTTAATCTACGGACACCCCTGTGCCATGCAATAGGTAACTGGTTACGGTCCATCCTCCTCTGGTTTTTAGGGGTTTACATTGTTTGCTTTCTTATTGGTTTGTCTTTGGAGGCCTAGTTCTAAGCAATATGCACAAATCACCTTTTAATGGTGTGTGAAATTTTGGGGGAAAAAATCCACCTCACCAGGAATATTGTTTTCAGACTTCTTAATGATAATGGATAAAATTCTTACAGTGACCTTGCAGAGGAAGGAACAGAACTTATGGACACAAACTACTCTCTTTTACATGTCATTCTAAACTCTTTATATCAGAAATGAACAATAGCCTTTGACACAGAGGTTTTCTTAGCTCCTTCTGTAGGAATTACTTGCTGATTCAACTATTAATTAGGACAAGGAACTTTTATATAATTAAAAAAACAAGTTATTACAATTCTAATTGATCACGTTTATCATTCTTAAATATTAGCTCATGTGGAAACTCTTAAATTTTGACTTTAAAAATTGTGCCTAGCTATCTTTATTTATAATCACCTTCTGTGATTGACAGACTTTTATCTTTATGTTATGTTCTGCCAGAATCTAAAATGCAGAAATAAAATGTCTTTGATGTTTTGATACTAGGGAACATCTTAATTACTTAAAAATTTTAAGTAAATGTTAATATTTTCTTATAGTACTCATATAAGTAATCTACGATTACTGATATTCTGTTAGAAATTACCATTTAGGACAGTTAAAAGTTAGGCTTAGTATATTAGACAGTTAAAATGGGATTCTTTCTGTCTCAGTTTTGACTGAGGTCCCAAAGGCCAAAAACAGAACAACGGATGCCAAGAAGACTCACATATCAGGGTTAGAAGCCAGACTTCTTAGGAAAGTTTTGCAAAAGGAGGTGGCTGAAAACTGGCTTTTTGACCTTTAGCCCATCATCTCCGTCAGTATCCTAAATAAAGTGATCAAGTGGGAGAATTTGTTTGGAGTGGTTGTGGAGCTGCAGCATGTTTTCCCTGCTCACCACAGAGGGATGAGGTGAGAGGGACTTCAAGGCAGCGTCCTGTCTGCCCCTGTGCTTTGGGAGGCTCAGAGTGTACTGGCCTCGGAGTCCTATCAGAGGAGGCAGAGGTGTGGCTGTGACTGCTGGTCAGAGGCAGTGGACAGAGCAGGGCTGTGGCAGGAAGGGACCACAGGGCTACAACCTGTCAGGGCAAAGAATGCCTGAGGGCTTATTTACTGTGAGTGAGATGTGGGGGTGGGGGAGAGAGAAGAAGGGAAGGAGAGAAGGATGGAGGGAGAGAGAGAGAGAGAAGAGGAGGGAGAGTGTGCTAGCCTAGGTTTAAAACTTAAAGGAGCTCTGCCCAGAAAGACCTCAAAAGTCAGAGGGTGATGGACTCTACCATGAAGAAATCCTATTCCCCCCTGCCCCCCACCCTTCCAAGCCTGCTCTGTGAGCTCCTGCTATCACTGTATTTGGGTGAAATCTCCAGAGATCTCCTCACAGTTTCAGTCACTCTCAGATAATGTAAAGTCCCCCTGGCACTTTCACTTTCGCTAAAACTGGAATACACTCCTTTCCATAATTAAGATGTCTGGTCCTGAGTAATAACCAAAACTCTGAGCTTGGTTCAGAGAGAAAGGTGCCTTCTCGGCAGCCTGCCCCTCCTCAGGGGAGCCCCCGTGGGGCTGGGCGGCTGGCCTGGGCTCTCTTCTCCGCCTTACACGTTTACAGCATCTTTGCGGGTTTCTCAGAATCTCCTCTTCGGGAACCTCTAGCTTCAGTGACATGAAATGGCCAGGGCTTTGCTCTAGCTGGCAACTCGGGAGTCTAGCTTTCAGCCTAGGCATTCTGCAGTCCGCAAGTGGCAGACGCGCACTGCCCCGTTTTGGTTTTGATTATTACTCAAGACCGGACATCTTAATTATGGAAGGGAATATTTTCCAGTGTTAGTGGAACTGAACGTGCCAGAGGGACTTTACATTATCTGAGAGTGACTGAAAATGTGATGAGATCTGGAGATTTCACCCAAATGCAGTGATAGCAGGAGCTCACAGAACAGGCTTGGATGGGTACGTGTGGGAAGAATAGAATTTCTTTATAACTGAGTCCTCAAGATTCTAGCTCGTTCAGTAAAAAGTTATATTGACTTCCAAACAGTGGTTGATGCAGAGGAAAAAGGTTGGGTTTTCATTATCCAGATGCCACCGCTTTCATATTACAAGGGAGTGATGCGTCTCTCAGAATGACGTTCGTACTTCTCGCCTCTGACTTTTGCAGTGAGATTTCGGTTCAGAGCATGTGTCATGAATCAGACGCGTGTGCCTGTGGATGTTTTAATGAAGCTATAATTCAAAAAAGATAGTTTACTTGTCTCTATTTCAAATAGATTTGCACAGAAGAGGTTATGCAAAGAAGCAGGAATAGGTTAAAAAATTAGTTGTGGCCTTGTTAAGGGTGTTCATTCAGTTCATTAGGTCCCCTGACAGCAGCAAAAGCCTCTTTATGCAGAGACTTGTGAGTGCCCGAGAGTGATCTGTTCTAGAGGCTTGTGAAGTGTAACTGCTCATTTTGGTTCTCAAACACTGGTGTAGCCTCTCTCTGCTTATTATCTTGTTTTCCGTTTTGGTTAGTAGTAGCAAGGAAAACACCACCTTTTATCAGCTTGGTGCCATAAGCCTTAGAGAGCAGCAGAGTTAGAGTAATGATTTAGGAAATAAGATGTCTGAATTTACAGTATGTAATATATGTAAGAAATCAGGACGTTCTGCAGATTTGCTTAACTGAATGACCATATTAATGACTTTCAACTGGTTTGGAGGAAGTTTTTTTTTTTCCTGGCTAGTTTTGTAGCAGATTTCTCCTCCTCTGTATGCAAAGCAGGATGTGTTACTGTGAATTGGCGTTTATACCAATGAAGTGTTAGGCAGAGCCCTGGTGGCACAGTGGTTAAGAACTCGGCTACTAACCAAAAGGTTGGCAGTTCAAATCCACCAGCTGCTCCTTGGAAACCCTATGGGGCAGTTCTCCTCTGTCCTGTAGGGTCGCTGTGAGTTGCAATCAACTCGACGGCAGTGAGTTTGGTTTTGTTTGGTTTTAAGTGTTAAGTAAAGACCCTTGGTGGTACAATGGTTAAGTGCTCAGCTGCTAACTGAAAGAGCAGAGGTTGGAACGCACCAGCCGCTCTGCTAGAGGAAAGACTCAGGGGTCTGCTCCCTTTTACAGCTTAGGAAACCCCATGGGGCAGTTGTACTCTGTCCCATGGGGTTGCTGTGAGTAGGAATGGACTCAGCGGCACACAACAGCAACGGATGTTAGATACTATCCTAAGCCCTTTACATACATTACCTAATTTAATTGTGAAAACAGGCCTGATATAAAAAAGTGATTTGGGGGGATTATTATCTCTGCTTATAGATAGCCAATTGAGGCACAGAGATTAAGTATTCAAAGCTACACTGCTGGTTAGTCGTAAACCACGATTCAAACGCAGGCAGTCTGGCTGCAGAATCAGTGCCTCAATCACTAATGGAGGCTCTCAAGCTAGGGGGTCTGCATATATCTTTTTTATTAGACAAGAAGGAGATCTTGCCTTTCGTATGTGATTTAGGAAGTCTCAAAATGATATGCTGACAATTTAAAATTATTATAAAACCATATAGAAAAAGCATATATACCATATTTTATGCAAATAGCACGCACCTTCTGTATTTGTTTGCCGGCTGCTCCCTCCCCCCCTGCAAGGTACCTCACATGTGCCACCCACCATGCCAATCCTTTTCCACATGTTGCTGTAAAAAAAAGAAAAAGAAATTAGCGTAGCATGCTTATTAAAATACCTTGGTGGGGGGAAGTGCACGGCCAGCAAACAAACACGGAAGGCACATGTTGTTTGCATAAAAATAAGGTAATAATGACAAATTACAGTTGTGTCTTTATTGTAAAGCGGTTACTTGATTCTCTCTTCTGTTCCATTATGTATAGCTTACCCCTGTGGCAGTAAAACAGTCCCTTGTTACTGCAGCTAAATGCCTGATAGGGCGTATCCTCTAGTTTTGTTCTTCATTATTAGCTTGGCCATTCTAGAGCTTTTGCATTTCCATATAAATTTTAGAATAAACTTTTCAATTTTCATACACACAGACACAAAACGCAGAGGTTTTCATTGGGGTAGTATGGACTCAATTTTATTTCTAACTTGTATCAAAACATTGAATAAAAAAATCAAACAAGCAAAAACAAAAATCACACATAGGAAAAAAGGCAACGAAAACAGAATAATTGGGAATGAAGACATTTACCTTAACAGGGGAATAACCACCTTTCCATAAACATGGCTAGACCTGGAATAATGGTTATTTGAAACCATATGAAATACAAACCACAGCGCCGAAAAGTTCACTTTAAGAAATGGGAAGTTGGAGCTTTTGTATTCCTGCTGTCTGGCCTGCTACTCTTCTGAATCTGGATTGAGTTCCATGAGGAAAGGTATTTTTGTATCTTTTGTTTGCTGCTGTTTTTCCAGGGCCTCAAAAACTCTCTGGCCATTAGCAGGCATTCACTAAACATTTGTTGAACTGATGGATAAATCTACATGTTTCAGTATTCAAAATGTGTAGTTGCAATTTAAGTATGAGTTCTGTGAAGGAGAAATAAATAGTTTCAACTGAAAATTTGCATTCAAGAAACATTCTTTTCTCAAAAGGAGTATGAACAAAATACACAAAGTTGCAAATAATACCTGATATTATCACGTCAATAACCATTTGGTAATTGTATTGGATACTGCATCATAATACATTTAAAACATAAATTTCAAAATTAGTTATATATTTTTGGTTAACTTTAAGGGTTTAAGTGGTTTTGAAATACAATGTAGTCTCTACCACTTTTTATCTTCTAGATGCTCATGTAAGACCTTCTGATTTTTTACAAGTACATGAGAAAATTGTTCTTGCTTGCTTGCTTGAAACTTGTAAGGAAGAAACCAGTCTGTCTGACTTGATATTCCACTCCCAGGGACACAGTCCTGCCCATACGGCCTTTCCCCCATGCCTTCCCCTCCTTACAACAGGGGAGCTCTTCTTTATTCCATCTAAAGGCTAATTCAACCAGGATTTGTATCTCATTGCCTCTTTTTTTTTTGAGGGAATCTGTAATTGAGAATCATCAGTATTTAAAGTTTTCTTGCTAAACTGGATCTTTTGTAATATACTCAGGTTCTCCATTACAGGCTGAAGACAAGAAAAATGTCTACTCTTCACTGCACATCTACCTCTAAATTGTTACTCTTTATCTCCTTGTCTGGAGTGCATATAGTCACTCTTCTCAGAAAAGTGCAGTGTACTCCCTCACTCCATTCCCTCACCTCCCACTCACTGTTCTGTCCACTCCAGTTTGGTTTTTGCCTTTTTCTGTACTGAAAAACACCTTTCCCTTTTGCTACATTCACAGAATATTTTGAGTTCTCATTTTAACGTTTCACCCTGTTGGCCAACTCTTCCATACCATGTTCTTTTTCTTTGACTTCCGTTGACATCACACACGTCTGGATTTTCTCCTTCCTCTGGAGCCATTCATTCTGTTTCTTAAGTGTTGTCTTATCTTCCCCTGTCTGCTCGTTAAATGTTGGAGTTCCTCTTGCTTCAATTTCATGTCCCTTTCTCTTCTCATATAAACTCTTTCCAAACAAGTGATTCTTAAACTTGACTGCATTTTAGAAGCCTCTGAAGAGCTTTTAAAATCCTGATGATTGGGCCACATCCTAAACTAATTACATCAGAATCTGGATGTAGGGGATGGGCCTACGCATCAGTATCTTGTAGAGCTCCTCAGCTGAATCCAGTGTATAGGCAATGATGAGAATTACTTGACAAGTTCACCCAAACCCACCGCTTTAAATACCATTTCTGTGTCAGAATAATGAATGAGCGTGTGCATTTGTTTTTCAAATGCATAATCAGCACATGGCACAGTACATGGCACATAGTAGGTGCTCAAAAAACTTTAATAAATGAATTAAAAATGATAAAAAGTAAAAGAGTTTAGTCTATTGGTGACTATATGATGGTTAATCTTCTGTTGTTGTTTAAGATATCTTCATATTCAGTTGATGTTGTAGGTTGGATTCTGTGGGGAACAGACTGAGATGGATGTTTGCATGCAGAAAGGGATTGCTGTGGAGAACAACATCTCTAAGGAAGTGAGGAAAGTAGGTTCCAATGAAGGAAGCAGTTGAATTGCAATGCAGTTGCAACTAAGAACTCAGTTAATGCCCCAGGGGGCTCTGAGCTGGGATGGCCCTTCAGGAGTTGTCCCAAATTGTTGCGCGGGTGCCTGGTGCCTTTGGATCCCCAAATGAAGGACATTGAATGTGGGTTGCCTCCAGGGAGGGAGCATAACCATGGGCAAGACACCTTCCTTCAGCTGAAGGCTATTCCAGAATTGACCCAGGTGTGAACCTCAGCAGCCAGCATTCCTGACAGCAGTCTCAGTTCTGAAGGGGCAGCTTGGGTGGTGTGGCACCACGGCACACACTGCAGGGAGAACCATAAAGTACCAGCTGAATGGGATCGTTGTTGTTGTTCGGTGCTATTGAGTAGATTTTCGACTCACAGCAGACCCATGTGACAGAGTAGAACTGCCCCATAAGAATTTTCTAGGCTGTAATCTTTACAGGAGCAGATCATCAGGTCCTTCTCCCATGGGGCGACTGGGTGGGTTTGAACCGCCAACCTTTCGGTTAGCAGCCCAACACTTCATCATTGCACTACCAAAAACCCAAAACCAAACCCATTGCTGTTGAGGAGATTCCAACTCATAGTGACCCTATAGGACAGAGTAGAACTGCCCATAGAGTTTCTAAGGATGTAAATCTTTACGGAAGCAGACTGCCACATCTTTCTCCTGGGGGGCGGCTGGTGGGTTCAAACCTCTGACCTTTTCATTAGCAGCCAAGTGCATAACCAGGGCTCCTTAACAGGACGGTAGAGATCACTTAATTTAAACCTTAATTTAAAGATGAATATACTGAGACCAGGAGCCCTGGTGGCTTAGTGTATAAGAGCTCAGCTGCTAACCAAAACGTCAGCAGTTTGAATCCACCAGCCACTCCTTGGAAACTCTATGAGGCAGTTCAGCGTTGTCCTGTAGGGTTGCTATGAGTCAGAATTGATTCAGTGGCAATGAGTTTTTTACACTGAGATCAAGGAGCCCTGGTGGCGCGCTTGTTAAGTGCTCAGTTGCTAACTGAGAAGTCGGCAGTTCGAACTCAACAGCTGTTTCATGGGAGAAAGATGTGGCAGTCTGCTTCCATAAAGATTACAGCATTAGACACCCAATGGGGCAGTTCTGCTCTGTCGTACAGGGTCTCTATGAGTTGGAATGTACTTGACGGCAATGGGTTTGGTTTTTGGGTTTATACTGAGGGTGAGAGAAGACAGGTAATTTGGCTACTATCATGTGGCAAGCCAGAATACCAGTTTATCTGGGGCCAGAATACCAGTCTCTTGTCTTTAGACAAGTGTTCTTTAAGTTACGCTCATATCGATGCTCATCTTTATTATATGTTTGTATGATTATTTGTGTTCCTGGGTAGTGCAGACGGCTTGCACTGTGCTGGTCACTGAATGGTTGGTGGTTTGAACTACCCAGAGGCACCACGGAAAAAAAGGCCTGACAGTCTGCTTTCATGAACCCTAGAGAGCAGTTCTGCTCTGTAACTCATGGGGTTGCCATATGTCAGAATCGACTCCACAGCACAAGGTAACAACATCATTTATCTTCATCAACGTTTCTGTTAGGCCAGAGGGAAAAAGTTCACATTTATATTATATATGGAACATTGAGAAAACATAAGTAAGGTCCCAGTTGCAAGCAGAGTTACGGATATTACTAAGATTGTGATCCTGTTTCTTCATAGTACAGAAAGTCATTGCACGATAAATATTATGATTGGATTGAGGTTTAATTCCTTATGTCATGAGGTTTGTATCTCACTAAAAAACCAATTAAGAATAATGAGAATGTATAATGTCTTACCCTGTTTGAGAAGCATACCATAAATAGAAGATACTTTTGATATTCGTACAATGAGTATCCTTGCGTGTGGTGTGAAGTTAAAAAAAATCCCTTTGAAGGGATTTGAAAATTGTTGATATCCAAAATCTAGCATCCCTTCAAGTAGATGATTTTACTTTGTAAACAATATTTTTCTTTCAGCCATGAGCGATGTAATTGCATAATTTGAGATAGACAAGATTTGAAAATGTTTCCACAGGCTCCAACGGTTCATTGAGCCCAATTGAGGGGATAAATAGAATGAATGTTGTGGAACACTGTTCTTAATTATGATTCTTGGCCCATAATTACATGACAGACTTTGCCACACACATGCATATATACACATAAACACATTCTTTTCAAATAAATATAAACTAATTAAACTCAACTAATCATGTAGAAGGTATCACTCACTGTATTCATAAATCCTCAGTTCACAGTTTAATCTGTGAAAAAAGAATGGAAAATAAATACAGAAGCCGTCAAGCGATGATAATAAATCATACTATGGTTAGAAAAATACAAAACAAATGAAAGTACGCCATACATACCTACTACCAGTTGCTGTCAAGTCAGTTCCAATGTATGGCGACCCCAGGTATTGCAGATTATAATTATACTTCACAGGGTTTTCAAAACTATGACCTTTCTGAAGTAGATTGGCAGGCCTTTCTTCCGAGGCACCTCTGGGTGGGTTCAAACCACCAACCTTTTATTTAGTAGTTGAATGCTTAACCATTTGTTCTACCCAGGGACTCCTAAAGAACTCATAATAACCCCCAAATTATCTGGATTAGTAAATAACTACTGATTTAATTTATTACCTGAAAATAAAAAGTACTTGTTGGTCTGTTTGTCTGATTACCTATGTAAAAATTCTTCTATATACATGGAAATGGAGGCTAAACTTTTAATCAGTTGATATGTACGGACTTGTAACAGTGTTTTTCATAAGCCACAGCCTTGGCATATGACGAGGATGTCAGTGTGGCATGTTTGTTTACAGTTCGTTTCCAGTTACCGCTGTGGGTTTTAGAGTAATAGAGTGTGATTGCCTCTTCTGATTCTTTCAACTTCTTTCTTCCTCTTTTTTTTTAAATAAACATTTTATTTTAGAACAGTTTTAGATTTACAGAAAAATTGCCATGATAGTTCAGAGTTTCCATATACCTTATACCCAGTTTCCTGGATCATTAACATCTTACATTCCTCTGGTACATTTGTCATGATATTTGAACTAAGATTTATACATTAATATGACCTTAAGTCCATACTTTATTCAGATTTCTGTAGTTTTCACCTAACGTCCTTCTTCTGTTCCAGGGTCCCCTTCAGGATACCATATTACGTTTAGTTGTCATGTCTTCTTAGGTTCCTCTTGGCTCTAAGAGTTTCTGAGATGTTCCTTCTTTTTTGATGACCTTGACATGTTGAGGATTACTGGTCAGGTATTTTGTAGAACGCCCCTCAACTGAGATTTGTCTGATGTTTTTCTCATGATTAGACTGGGGTTATGGTTGGTATGTACAGACTTGAGGGGAAGAAGGCCACATAGGTAAAGTGCCACTCTCATGACACCATGTCAGGGGTGCATACTATCAATATGACTGATCTAACACTGTTGATGTTAACCTTGATCACCTGGGTGAGGTAGTATTTGTCAGTTTTCCCCACTCTAAAGTTACTCTTTTACCTGCCTTTCCACACTGTACTCTTTGGAAGAAAGTCACTATGCACAAGTGATACTTAGGAGCAGGGAGTTCTACTCCCTCTCCTTGACGACAGTGTATCTACATAAATTATTTGGAATTCTTCTGCGTGGGAGAAGTATCTGTTCTCTCCCATTTATTTATTCATTCATAATTTATATCAGCATGGGTATTTATTTTATATTTGGCTTGTAATTCAATACTACTTTATTTTGTTGCTCAAATTGTTCCAGCTTTGGCCACGGGGAGCTCTTTCAGTTGGCTCCTGGGTCCTTTGACATACTCCCATCATTGTTTGTTTTATTTATTTTGAGCAATTCCTTCCTTTCTGTCACTATAAGATCGGGTTTTTTGTTTCTTTCTTTTTTTTTAATCTTCTCTTCTTCTTTCACTGTTCCTGTTAGGTGAGGGCACCAGCTCTTTAAAATATATATGTATATGGCTAATAAAGTTTCCCCCACTCATCTGTCAGTTTGTCATACAGTGGTGATTTGCGTGTTATTGTGATGCTCAAAGCTATGCCACCAGTATTTCAAATACCAGCAGGGTCACCTATGGTGGACAGGTTTCAGCAGAGCTCCCAGACTAAGACACACGGGGAAAAGGACCTGGCAATCTACTTCTTAAAAAAAAAAAAAAATGGACTGGTGGAAAGCTTATGAATAGCAGTGGAACATTTTCTCATATAGCCCCTCAGGATGGAAGGCACTCAAAATACAACTGGGGAAGAACTGCCTCCTCAAAGTAGAGTTGACCTTAATGACATGGATGGAGTCAAGCTTTCAAGACCTTCATTTACTGATGTAACATGACTCAAAATGAGAAGAAACAGCTGCAATTGTCCATAGTAATCGGAACACAGAATGTACAAAGTATGAATCTAGGAAAGTTGGAAGTTGTCAGAAATGAAATGGAATGCATAAACATTGATATCCTAGTCATTAGTGAACTGAAATGGACTGGCTATTTTGAATCAGACAATCATATATGGTCTACTGTGCCAGGAATGACATATTGAAGAGGAATGCTGTCACATTCATCCTCAAAAAAGAACATTTCAAAATCTATCCTGAAGTACAACGCTGTCAGTGATATGATAATATCCATACACGCCTACAAGGAAGACCAGTTAATATGGCTATTATTCACATTTATGCACCAACCACTAATGCCACAGATGAAGAAATTGAAGATTTTTACCAACTTCTGCAGTCTGAAATTGATCAAATATGCAGTCAAGATGCATTAGTAGTTTCTGGTGATTAGAATGAGAAGTTGGAAACAAAGAAGGATCAATAGTTGAAAAATAAGGCCTTGGTGACAGAAACGACACCAGACATCACATAATAGAATTTTGCAAGACCAAGGACTTCTACATTTCAAAACCTTTTTCACCAACATAAATGGTGATTATACATGTGGAGCTCACCAGATGGAATACACTGGAATCAAATCGTCTACACCTGTGGAAAATGACAATGGAGAAGCTCAATATCATCAGAACAAAGCCAAGGGCTGACTGTGGAACAGACCATCAGTTGCTCATATGAAAATTCAAGTTGAAGCTGCATAAAATTAAAACAAGTCCATGAAAGCCGAAGTATGACCTTGAGTATATCCTACCTGAATTTAGAGATGATCTCAAGAATAGATTTGATGCCTTTAAAACTAATGACTGAAGACAAGATGAGTTGTGGGACGACAACAAGGATATCATACACGAAGAAAGCAAAAGGTCATTAAAAAGACAGGAAAGAAAGAAAAGAGCAAAATGGATCTCAGAAGAGACTCTGAAACTTGCTCTTGCACACAGAGTAGCTACAGTGAAAAGAAGAAATAATAAAGTAAAAGAACTGAGCAGAAGATTTCAAAGAGTGACTCAAAACACAAAGTATTATAATGAAATGCGCAAAGACCTGGAGTTAGAAAACCAAAAGGGAAAAACACACTCTACATTTCTCAAGCTGAAAGAGCTGAAGAAAAAATTCAAGTCTCGCGTTGCAATACTGAAGGATTCTATGTGCAAAATATTGAACGACACAGGAAGTATCAAAAGAAAGTGGAAGGAATACACAGAGTCACTGTACCAAAAAGAACTGGTCGAGGTTTAACAATTTTAGGAGGTAGCTTATGATCAAGAACTGATGGTATTGATGGAAGAAGTCCAAGGTGCGCTGAAGGCATTGGCAAAAAGCAAGGCTTCAAGAATTCATGGAATACCAATTGAGATGTTTCAAAAAAGGGATTCAAAGCTGGAAACGCCCACTCGTCTATGCCAAGAAATTTGGAAGACAGCTACCTGGCCAACTAGAGATCCATATTTGTGCCCATTCCAAAGAAAGATGATCCAAAAGATTGTGGATATTATCTAACGATATCGGTAATATCAGACACAAGTAAAATTTTACTGAAGATAATTCAAAAACTGTTGCAGCAGTAAATTGACAGAAAACTGGCAGAAATTCAAACCAGGTTCAGAAGAGGCCATGCCACAAGATAAATCATTGCTGATGTCAGATAGATGTTGGCTGAAAGCACAGATATCAGAAAGATGTTTACCTGAATTTTACTGACTATGAAAAGCCATTCGACTGTGTGTGTCGTAACAAATTGTGGATAGCATTGAAAAGAATGGGAATTCCAGCACACTTAGTTGTGCCCATGAGGAACCTGTACATAGACCAAGAGGCAGTAGTTCAGACAGAACAAGGGGTTACTGTGTGGTTTAAAATCAGGAAAGGTGTGCATCAGAGTTGTGTCCTTTCACCATACTTATTCAGTCTGTATGCTGAACAAGTAACTGAGAAGCTGGACTATATGAAGAAGAACATGGCATCAGGATTGAAGGAAGGCTCATTAACAACCTGCGTTATGCAGATGACACAACCTTGCTTGCTAAAAGTGAAGAGGACTTGAAGCACTTACTGACGAAGATCAAAGACTACAGCCTTCAGTATGGATTACACCTCAACATAAAGAAAACAAAAATCCTCAAAACTGGACCAATGAGCAACATCATGATAAATGGGGGAAAATATTGAAGTTGTCAATGATTTCATTTTACTTGGATCCACAGTCAATGCCTATGGAAGCAGCATTCAGGAAATCAAATGGGTGTATTTCCTTGGGCACATCTGCTGCAAAAGACCTCTTTAAAGTGTTAAAAAGCAAAGTTGTCACTTTAAGGACTAAGGTGCACCTGACCCAAGCCATGGTATTTCCAATCGCCTCGTGCACGTGAAAGCTGGACAGTGAATAAGGAAGACCAGAGAAGAATTGATGCCTTTAAATTATAGTACTGACGAAGAATATTGACTATACCATGGACTACCAGAAGAGGAAACAAATCTGTTTTGCAAGAAGTACAACCTGAGGTGGAGTGTACATGGCACCTTACACAGATGCACCATGCCGACCCTCTGGAATGAAGATCTGAAAAACTAAGTAAATCATATACATATGTCAATCCTGGAACCCTAAACATCAAATGAAGTGATAAAGAACTAGGTCAAACACCAAGTGAAAGAAGAAAATGAAGGAAAACAGAGAACGAGGAAAGATATAGTGTAGACAAAAGAAAATGAAGGAAAACAGAGAACGAGGAAAGATATAGTGTAGACAAAATCATGGAAAACACAGACAAAACCAATGAAAACATAGCCAAAATCAAGCAAAACACAGACAAAGGAACAGAAGAATTCAGGAAAATAATACAGAAACAAATCTTCAAAATAAGTAAACGATTGGAAGGCAATGGGATGACATATATAAAACCTTAAAAGAAAAAAAAACACAAACCAAGAATAACATATCCTGTAAAGCTCTCTCAAATATGATGGCAAACTTAGGACATTTCCAGATAAACAGAGATTAAGGGATTTTGTAAAAACCAAACCATCCTTACAAGAACTATTAAAAGGAGTTCTTCAGTTTGAGAATCACCAGCATCAGACAACATCCAGACTCTAATACATAGGACAGCATCAGCCAGATACCAACTAGGTAAAGGATTCTCAGTAATAAAGTGAAAAGACTTAAAACAGGGAAACAGAGACAACAATCTGTAAAGGATGACAACGTCAAAACAGTAAAATGGGGAATAAATGGTGTAGGTGTAGACCTTTCATATGGAGAAGAAATCAAGGTAATATCAAATAATAAAAGACTGGTTTGATTCTCAGTAATAAAGTGAAAAGACTTAAAACAGGGAAACAGACAACAATCTGTAAAGGATGACAACGTCAAAACAGTAAAATGGGGAATAAATGGTGTAGGTGTAGACCTTTCATATGGAGAAGAAGTCAAGGTAATATCAAATAATAAAAGACTGGTTTAGACTTAGGAAGATAAGGGTAAATTTCTACATAACACAAAGAAAGTTAACAAACCTACTCATCAGAATAAAATGGAAGAAAAATGTAAAGTCTTAGTAAACACAAAATCTATAATGACAAAGGAGTCCTGGTGGCACAGTGGTTAAGAACTTGCCTGCTAATCAAAATATCAGAAGAAAATAAAAGAAAATCCACAAACAAAAGGAACTCAGCACAGGAAACTAAGAGGAACAAAGAAAACATCAGCACCAAAAACAAAAAACAACAACTACAAAACACAACAGTATGGCAGCAAGAAAGTCACACTTATTTATAATCACACTGAATGTAAATGGCTTAAATACACCTGTAAAGAGACAGAGAGTGGAAGAATGGATAAAAATGCACTATTCATCAATATGCTGTCTACAAGAGACACACATTAGACACAAAGACATAAATGCATTAAAAATCAAAGGATGGAAAAAACTCTTACCAAGCAAACAGTAACCAAAAAAAGGAAAGGAGTAGCAGTACTAATCTCAGATAAAATAGACTTTAAGGCAAAATCAACCATAAAAGACACAGAAGGACATTATATAATGATTAAAGAGACAATCCATCAAGAAAACATAACTTTAATAATATCTATGCACCCAATGACAGGGCTACAAAATACACAGAATAAACTCAACAGCACTGAAATGAGAAATAGACAGTTCCACAGTAATAGTAGGAGACTTCAACACACTACTGTCTGTAAAGGACAGAACATCTGTAAAGAAACTCAACAAAGATACAGAAGATCTAAAGGCCCAAATCAACCAAGTTGACCTCATAGACACATATAGAACACTCCATACAACAGCAGCAAAGTATAAATTCTTTTCCAATGAACATGGAACATTCTCCAGAATAGAACACATTTTAGGCCAGAAAACAACCCTCAATAAAATTCAAAACATCAAAATAATACAACGCATTCTCTCAGATCACAATGCCATAAAAGTAGAAATCAGTAACAGAAGAGCAAAGAAAAAAAATCAAATATGTGGAAACTTAGTAACACCTAGCTTGAAAACAACTGGGTAATAGAAGAAATCAAAGAGATAATCAAAAAATTCCTAGAAAGAAATGAGAATGAAAACATATCATACTAAACCCTTTGGGTCCAGCAAAAGCAGTGCTGAAAGGTGAATTTATAGCAATAAATGCACAGATCAAAAAAGAAGAATGGGCCAAAATCAAAATGTAAGCCCAATAACTTGAGCAAATGGAAAGGGAGCAGCCAAAGAAGCCCACAGACACCAGAGGAAAGGAAATAATACAGGCTAGAGCAGAAGTACGTGAAACAGAGAACAGAAAAACAGAATCAACAAGACCAAAAGTTGATTGCTTGAAAAGATCAACAAAACCAACAAACCATTGGTCAAACTGACAAAAGAAAAATAGGAGAGGAAGCAAATAACCCAAATAAGAAATGAGATGGGGGACATTACAACAGACTCAACTGAAATGAAAAGGATCATAACACAGTAGCATGAAAAACTGTACTCCGACATATTTGAGAACCTAGAGGAAATGGACAAATTTCTAGAAACACACTACCTACCTAAACTAACACAAAATGTAATAGAAAATCTGAACAGACCCATAGCAAGAGAAGAGATCAAAGAGGTAGTTCAAAAACTTCCAACAAAAAAAAGCCCCAGTCCAGACAACTTCACTGGGGAATTCTGTGAAATGTTCAGAGAAGAGCTTACAGCAGTACTACTCAAACTATTTCAGAGCATAGTAAAGGAAGGAATACTCCTGAATTCATTGCATGAAGCTAGCATAACCCTGATAGCAAAGTTAGACAACGACAGCAGAAAAAAAAGAAAATTACAGACTAATATCTCTCATGAATATAGATGCAAAAATTCTCAATGAAGTTCTAGCCAGTAGAATTCAGCACAATATTAAAAAAAAATAATACACCATGACAAAGCGGATTTCATACCAGGTATGCAAGGATGTTTCAACATTAGAAAGTCAATCAACATAATCTACCACAGAAATAGAACAAAGAAAAGAATCACATGATCATCTCAATCAACACACAGAAAAGGCATTTGATAAAGTCCAACAACCCAGTCCTGAAAAAAAACTGTCAATAAAATAGGAATAGAAGGGAAATTCCTCAACTTAATAAGGGACATCTATACAAAACCAAAAGCCAGCAATGGAGAGCATCTGAAAGCATTCCCTCTGAGAATGGGAACAAGACATGATGGCCCTTTATTACCACTCATATTTAACATTGTGCTGGAAGTCCTGGGTAGAGCAATAAGGCAGAAAAAGAAAGAAAAGAAAGTGCATCCAAGTTGAAAATGAAGAAGTTAAACTATCCCTATTCACAGATGATAACAATCCTATTCATAAAGAACCCCAAAGACTTCACAGGCAAACTACTGGAACTAATAGAAATATTCAGCAAAGTAGCAGGATACAAGACCACACTGAAAAATCAGTTTGATTTGTATACACCAACACAGAGAACTTCAAAAAGGAAATCAGGAAAACAATACTGTTTATAGTAACCACTACAAACGTAAAATACTTAGGAATATATCTAACCAGGGATGTAAAAGACCTATGCAAAGAAAAGTACAAAACACTATTGCAAGAAATGAAGAGGGACCTGCATAAATGGAAAAACATATCATGCTTATGGATAGGAAGACTCAACATTGTGAAAATTCTACCCAAAGTGATCTAGATATAATGCAATCCCAATCCAAAGACCAACAGCATTCTTTAACGAGATGGAAAAACTAATCACCAACTTTATATGTAAAAAGGTCTCGTATAAGTAAAGCATTATTGAAGAAAAAGAACAAAGTAGGAGGCCCCACAGTACCTGATGTTCCAAAAAAAAACCACCAAAATCCGTTGCCATCTAGTCAATTCCAACTGATAGCAACCCTGTAGGACAGAGTAGAACCGCCTCATAGGGTTTCCAAGGAGAGGCTGGTGGATTTGAGCTGCCAGCCTTTTGGTTAGCAGACAAATGCTTAACCACTGAAGCCACAGTAGTCAAACACCCCAGTGCTGGTACAGTGACAGACACATAGACTAATGGAACAGCACCACAAACCCAGAAGCAAATCCATCCAACTGTGGTCAACTGATCTTTGACAAAGGACTGAAGACCATTAAATGGGAAAAAGACAGTCTTTTTAACAAATAGCGCTGGCAAAACTGGATGTCCATCTGTGGAAACTGAAACAGGACCCATACCTCATACCATACACAAAAACTAACTCAAGATGAGTCAAAAACCTAAATATAAAACCTAAAACAGTAAAGATAATGGCAGAAAAAATAGGGACAAGGCTAGGGGCAGTAATTCATGGCATAAATAGAATACAAACCATAACTAACAATGCTCAAACACCAGAAGATAAACTCGGTAACTGGGAGTTCCTAAAAATTAAACACTTAATGATCATCAAAAGACTTTATCAGAAGTGTTGAAAGAGAACCTGCAGAGTGGGAAACAATTTTTGGCTATGACATATCCTACAAGGGTCTAATCTAAAATCTGTAGAATACTTCAACACCTCAGTATCAAAAAGACAAACAATCCAATGAAGAAATGGGCAAAGGATATGAACAGACACTTCACCAAAGAAGACATTCAGAAGGCTAACAGACATATGAGGAAGTGCTCATGATCACTAGCTGTTAGAGAAATGCGTATCAAAAGTATAATGAGATACCATCTCATCCTGACATTACTGGCATGAATCAAAAAAACAGAAAATAAAAAATGTTAGATTGCGGGAAGATTGGACTTCTTATGCATTGCTGGTGGGAATGTAAAATGGTACAACCACTATGGAAAATGATATGACACCTCCTTAAAAAGCTAGAATTAGAAATACCATATAATCCAGCAGTCCCACTCCTAGGAACGGTATCCTAAAGAAATAAGAGCTGTCACTCAAATATTGACAAATGCCCACCCATGTTCACTGCAGCATTATTCACAATAGCAAAAAAATGGAAACAGCCTAAGTGCCCATCAACAGATGAATGTGTAAACTGTGGTACATACACACAGTAGAATCCTATGCAACGACAAAGAACAAAGGTAAATCTGTGAAACACCTCACACCATGGATGAATCTGGAGGACATTATGCTGAATGAAATAAGTTAATCACAAAAAGACAAATATTGTATGAGACCATCTTATTAAAAAACCAAGAAAAATTTAACACATAGGAAAAAATGTTAGTTGATGATGAAGATGGTGGGGAGGATTGGGGGTGGAAATCACTAACTAGATAGGAGACGTGTTAATTTTGGTAAAAGGGAAAATAACATACAATAACGGGGAAGTCAGTGTGACTTGACCAAGGCTAGCCATAGAAGCTTCCTAGACATATCCAAACACCTTGAGAGACTGAGTTACTGAGGCTGAGGGCCTGGGACTGTGGTCTTGGGGTACATCTGGGTCAGTTGACTTAACATAGTTCATAAAGAAAATGTTCTACACCCTGCTTTGGTGAGTAGTGTCTGGGGTCTTAAAAGCTTGCTGGTGGCCATCTAAAATACTTCTATTGTTCCCATCACGTTAGGAGCAAAGGAGAATGAAGAAAACCAAAGACGCAATGATGTTATTAGTCCAAACGACTAATGGACCACATGAACCACAGCCTCCACCATCCTGAGCACAGAAGAACGAAATGGTGCCTGACTAACACCATTGACTGCTCTCACAGGGATCACAATAGAGGATTCCAGACAGAGGGCGAGAAAAATGTAGTACAAAATTCAAATCAACAACAACAACAAAAAAGCCTAGACTTACTGGTCTGACAGAGACTGGAGGAAACCCTGAGACTGTGGTCCCTGGACAACCTGCTAACTCAGAACTGAAGCCACTCCCGAAGTCCACCTTTTAGCCAAAGATTAGGCAGACCTATAAAACAAACAAAAATACATGTGATGGACGTATTTCTTACTTCAGTGAAGTACAGTAGAACAAATGTCCAATGCTTGCCCAAAAGCAACAATGAGAAGGCAGGAAGGGACAGGAAAACTGGAGGAATGGACATGGAGAATCCGGTGTGGAAAGGGAAATGGGGAGAGTACTGACATGTTGTGGGGACTGAATGAGAAACTAATTTGTGCTGTAAAGTTTCACCTAAAACACAATAAAATTTAAAAAAAGAAAAAAAAAGTACAGACAGAAAGCTCCTTAGAAGTGAGCATGGCGAGAATTCATCTCATGTACTTGGGACATGTTATCAGGAGGGATGAGTCCCTAGAGAAGGATATCATAGAGTAGAGGGTCATCGAAAAAGAGCAAAGACCCTTGACGAGATGGATTGATACAGTGGCTGCAACAGTGGGCTCAAACATTGCAGTGATTGTGAGGATGGCACAGGACCTGGCAGTGTTTCGTTTTGTTGTACATAGGGTCGTTATGAATGGGAAGTGACTGGATGGCACCTAACAACAAATGAAACTTACTTGTTGCTACTATTTATAGTTATATTATTTCCTTTGATGTAATTCCTCATATACTGTAGTATTCAGAAAGAAAGGAAATACGTCATTATCGTACACTGTTCCTTTATGTTTTCTTGAATCTTGATTATGTCTGGGAAGAAAAATTTGTAATCAAAGCATTCCAGAGTCAGAGACCTTTGTTCTAGGATGAAGAATGATTGCATTTGTTTTTATTAAGAAGAGTTTCTTAACGTGTGGGCCACAGCTCCAGCAACCCTTAGAATTGCAAACTTATGTTCATTTTTCATGGAAGGTCGTTTATAAGTTTTAGCAGATTCTCAGAGATGTACATAAATTAACAAAGAGGTAAAGAATTACTGCCATAAAGAAGAGAAATAATACAGTCTACACGTTTTACATACGTTGCTCTTCTATTGTATCTGCTTTACACTTGCTTAGTTCACGTGCAGCTGAGTGGTGGGGCCCCCACAGCCGCGTTCCTCCTGTTGGTGTGTGCCCAGCTGCATTCAGGTCTGAGAACACCTTTGACCACTGTTGTTGCATTTTCAACCCCATGGAAAAACGAAGCAAAAACAAAAAACAAACCCAAAAAACTTTGAACTCAGATTGCTGATTGGGGGGAGGAGGTTAAGACAATATGCTCACACACACCTCTTTTAAAATGGAACTCGCTATCTTGGTGCTGACAGTGATCTCTGAAGGGTCATGTAAAAATAAGAATATGTTCCACAGTTCATGGAAAACTGGGCCTCCCCTTTTGGAAAGAAATTCCTGGATTTTTCCTTTAGTGCTGGAAAACATTACATCATACAGCTATACAGCCTGATACATTCCTTGCATAACTTTCCATATTAGTAATGACATTGGTTCAGGTTTAGGCAAGTGAACAAAAGAAAACTGAGTGTAAAAAGGCTTTTGATAGAAAACATTTTCTCTAGTCATTTGATCACTTTGCCTAAGTCGAGTGAGTTATATTCTTAATATCAGATTTCCAAGAAGTAAAAAATAATGTATATTGGTCGTTGATAGATTTCTTGAAATAAAATAGCATAGTCAAATGGATAAAACATTGGAATGAGATTCAAAATATGAAGATTCTAATATTGATACTGACGTTAAGTGCCCAACCTAATTAACATGATTTAACCCTTCTTATTCTGCTTATTTTGTATAAGTGATGCTCTCTTTCCAAATTATAAGATTATATGTTTTAAAATACAGACATAGGAAAATATGCTACGTGCTAATTGTCTGAGTTCCTTGGAAGAAAGTGGCTGTGTCCATTGGAACTCCTAAATATATTTTAATGTGTAGAGATGACTTTAATGATTATTGGATAAGCTAAAAACATAATTTCTATTTTTTTTAGGTGGGAACAATCCCTGAATTCAAGCATATGAGTATAAACTATATGGGATGTTATTAAATTTTAAAACGTCTCTGAATTCTTAATATAAAGAAGAGTGAACTATTAGTTAAATGTTCGTATCGGGTTACCTGCAGCACAGACATGAAAACACAGATGAGGATAGAAGAAAATGGAATAGAAAAGAGGCTAGAAGATATTTGATATCTTCCCATTCTTTGCGTGCATTTCATGTGCTTTTTGTCAACCAACACCGAGTGTTCGTTGTTATTAACAAATAAGATTTTTTTTTTTACTGTCAGAATTAAAAGCATGTGGAGGCGGCTAGAGGGAAGAGTACCTGATAAATTGTAGAAAGGGCCAATTCATATTTTCCAGGATGATTGGTTTTTAGATATAATTTGCAAGGCTTAGAGGACCTAAGATGTAGTATATATACGTTATAGCAATATATGAGTGAATGGTAATAAGAAGATGGATAATATTTTACTTCTATTGTGGACAGCTTTTGGTGGAATCATAATAACTAGGTTTCATTCTTGATTCTATCACCTAAGCAAAACCTCTTAACCTTTTTGTCTCCTAGTTTACTCAAATGCAGTGTACTCCATGACTCATATGCTCACATCCTACCCATTTTCTTACAGTCTTCCCCCCTCCCCCATCACATATACTGAAAACAGCTTTCCATGCTGTCAGTATCTCTCTTACCTAACCGCGAGCATGTTTGTGAGCATGAGATGAATGTGTTGGGCATTTTGTTTGACTCCTCAATATTCATTCCATACCAGACGATTGATCTGACCCAATAATAGTTTCTTCTTCCTTGCCAGTAATTTGTTCAGAAATTGTCAATGCTAGAAACTTCTGAGGAAACCAACAACACAAAAGTCTTCTCACGTAAGAGAGTACCTCAGGAAGAAATGTTCTTTTTCCTTTGGAAACAGTGCGTGGAACTGCTGCTACCATAGCCCAGGCAACGTGAACCTGGAGTCCACTTAGAAGAGCTGGCAAATGGAAAGTGTTTGAAACCAGGGCTTTGAACAGATTCTTAACAGTTCAGTCATGGCTGATGGAAGCAAGACAGGGCTTCAGACTGGTCCAAAGTGGTTCAGTCATGGCTAACGGAAACAAGGGCAGCTTACGAGTTGCATAACAACCAAATCTCTCTTTTTTTAATTTAATTTTTTACTGTGCATTAGGTGGAAGTTTACAGAGGAAATCAGTTTCCCATTCGATAGTGTTCCATAACATTGGTTTCATTCCCCACAATGTGTTAGCACTCTCCTCATTTCCATCCTAGGTTCCCTGTTGCCTTTAGTCCTGATTATCTGTTGCTTCCTGCCTTCTCATCTTAGCTTTTGGGCAAATACCACCCTTTTGATCTTGCATAATTTATTGCTCTACGGAGCACATTTCTCTCAGGTGTTACTGTTTGTCTTATGAGCCTGTTTATGGTTTGGCTGAAAGGTGGTCTCCAGGAATGGCTTCAGTTCTGATTCAGAAGTGTTATAGGGTCATAGTTATAGCGGTTCCTCCAGTCTCTGTCATACCAGTAAGCCTGGTATTTTTTGTGAATTTGATTTTCTTCTACAATTTTTCTCCCTCTCTGTTCAGAATCTTCTGTTGTGATCCCTATCAGAGCAGCCAGTAGTGGTAGCCGGGCACCATCTAGTTATTCTGGTCTCGGGGTCATGTAGGCTGTGGTTCATGTGGTCCATTAATCTTTTGGACTATGTGCTCCCTTGAGCCTTGTTTTTTGCTTTCCTTTGCTCCAGACAGTAAGAGACCAATAGATGTATCTTAGATGGCTGCTTGTAAGCTTTTAAGACCACAGATGCTACTCATCAAAGTAGGATGCAGAACTTTATGACCTATGTTGTGTCAGTTGATGTAGATGACCCCCGAATCTATGGTCCCTGGCCTATGAGCCTAGGAACTTCATCCCACGAGGTGGTTGGTTATGTCAAAGGAGTTGCCCTGACTGTGGCCCTTGTGTGCTCTATTGTCTATATTAATATATAAGCAGCACTAACAGATATGTATGTAGAAATGTCTACCATGAAACCTATAT
Organism: Trichechus manatus latirostris; assembly: GCF_000243295.1. NCBI lineage: Eukaryota > Metazoa > Chordata > Mammalia > Sirenia > Trichechidae > Trichechus > Trichechus manatus. The sequence continues at coordinate 2,167,303 of NW_004444025.1, forward strand.
CTGCAGGTGGGTGTGTTCTCTTACCCCGTCCCTCACTTCTTGGTTTACCTATCTGCCTGTGTATCCATTTGTAAATTCATGTTTGTTAATACTATTGTGGCAGGATTGTCTATGATATAGTAACTGCCCTTTGTTCTTGCGTTCCTCTCGGTGCCCTCCTGTGCCTTAGTCCAGTTTTGCTGACTTCCCCCGTATGGTGTATTACCTTTCCCATCACCAATATTAACATGTGTTTTCTATCTATTTAGTAATTTCCCCTCCCCCTCCCATCCTTGGTAACCATCAAATTTTTTTTTTTTTCTGTAACCCTTTCTTGTTGCTTTATAACAGTGGTCTCATACAATATTTGTCCTTTCATGATTGACTTATTTCACTCGGCATAATGTCCTCCAAATTCATCCATGTTGTGAGATGTTTCATGGATTCATCATTATTCTTTACCATTATGTAGTATTCCATTGTGTGTATGTACCACAGTTTGTTAATCCACTCATTTGTTGACGGGCATTTAGGTTGTTTCCATCTTTTTGCTATTGTGAATAATGCTGCAGTGAACATGGGTGTGCATATGTCTATTCATATCACAGCTCTTATTTCTTTAGGGCATATACCTAGGAGTGGGATTGCTCAGTCATATGATATTTCTATTTTATTTTTTTAAGAATGCGCCATAACATTTTTCCATAGTGGTTGTACCATTTTACATTCTCACCAGCAGTGTTTAAGAGTTCCAGTCTACCCACAACCTCTCCAACATTTGTTATTTTTTCTGTTTATTTTTTTTTTTAAATTAGTGCCAGTACTGTTGGGGTAAAACGGTGTCTCATTTTAGTTTGTGTTTGCATCTCTAATGGCTAATGGGAAACCCTGGTGGCATAGTGGTTAAGAGCTATGACTACTAACCAAAAGGTTAGCAGTTCGAATCCACCAGGTGCTGCTTGGAAACCCTATAGGGTAGTTCTGCTCTGTGCTGTAGGCTTGCTATGAGTTGGAATCGACTTGATGGCAGCAGATACGGTTTTCAATGATTGTGAGCTTTTCCTCGTGTGTTTGTTAGCCATCTGAACGTCCTCTATGAAGAAGTATCTGTTCATATCCTTTGCCTATTTTTTAATTAGATTGTTTGTCTTTTTGTTGTTGAGGTGTTGAAGTTTTCTATAATTTTTAGAGATTAGACCCTTGTTGGATATGTCGTAGCCAAAATTTTTTCCCCAGTCTGTAGTTTGTCTTTTTACTCTTTTAGAGAAGTCTTTTGATAAGCATATGTGTTTAATTTTTAGGACACCCCATTTATGTAATTCATCTTATCCTGTTTGTGCATTTTTAGTTATGTTTGGTATTGTATTTGTGCCATGTATTAGGGCCCCTGGCATTACCTGTATTTTTTTCTTTACGATCTTTATAGTTTTAGCTTTTATATTTAGGTTTTTTATCCATTTTGAGTTAGCTTTTGTGTATAGTGTGAGCTGTGGGTCCTGTTTCATTTATTTACAAATGGACATCAGTTTTGCTGGCACCATTTGTTAAAAAGAGACTGTCTTTTCCCCATTTAATGGACTTTGGAACTTTGTTAAAGATCAGCTGTCCATAGGTGGATGGATTTACATCTGGGTTCTCAATTCTGTTCCACCAATCTATGTGTCTGCCATTGTACCAGTACCAGGGTGTTGTGACTACCATGGTTGTATAGTAGGTTCTGAGATCAGGTAGTCTGAGGACTCCTACTTTGTTCTTTTTCTTCAGTGATGCTTTACTTATCCGGGGCCTCTTTTCTTTCCATATAAAATTGGTGGTTAGTTTGCAACCAAATCTCTTGCACATAGACTTTTGACCCCAGTAGTAAACAGGCAGTGGTACCCGGCTCAAAAATGGCGGCTGACTGCTCTGCTTTGAGGGTGTGTTTGTCTCCACAGTCCTGCCAGTAATCCAGCCTCCCGCATCAGGAAACTTTCAGGAGCGTGATGCCGAGGGTGGGTTATTTGCAGGACTGTGGAGAGCAAGACACATTCGAAGCAGCGCGATGGCCGCCATCTTTGAGCGGACCACCACCGCCTGTTTCCTGCTCCGTCAGAAGCCGAGGTACAAGAGCTTTGGTTGCTGTGCAAAGCATATGCTGCCCTTGTTTCTGCCAGCTGTGACTGAACCGCTTAGAACCGGTTCAAAGCCCTGCTTTAAACAGTGTGACTCTAACAGTATACAAGCAGTTCTTGGGAACCGCAAAAATACGGAAGGTATTATTCCCTTAAGAATCATACTATCTGAGTTCAGTTTAGTTGGAAATGTACACATAGATACGAAAAAGCTATAAAATAATCATCAAACGGTATATTTATTAGTTTGTATTCCCGAGACTAAGGTAAGGTGTTGAGACAAGATTTTTTTTTTTAATTTTTTTTATTGTACTTTAGATGAAAGTTTACAGAACAAATAGTTCCTCATTAAACAGTCAAGTCAGTACACAAATTTTATTTTATGACATTGGTTAGCAACCCCACGACATGTCAACACTCTGCCTTCTCGACCTTGGAGGACCTTTTTTATTTTTTGGTGAAAATATACGTAGCCAAAGATACACCATTTCAAAAATTTCTACATGTACAGTTCAGTGACATCCATTACATTCTTCCAGTTGTGCTGCTATTCTCACTATCCTTTTCCAGATTATTCCATCACCATTATCTTCAACTCACTGTCCCTTAGGCTTCCCATCAAAACTTTTGAGTTGCTGTTGTCAATTTGATCTCACATAGATAATTCTGTGTGTGTGTGTGTGTGTGTGTGTGTGTGTGTGTGTGTACTTTAGATGAAGTTTTGCAGAACAAATAGTTTCTCATTAAACAGTTGGTAC
>NW_004444025.1:2170598-2211175 GCF_000243295.1 Trichechus manatus latirostris
ACCGAAGGGGTGAGACCAGTGGAGTACCTTAGATGGCTGCTCACAGGCTTTTAAGACCCCAGATGCTACTCACCAAGGTAGAATGTAGAACACTGTCTTTATAAACTGTGTTATGCCAATTGAGCTAGATGTTCCGTGAGACCATGGTCCCCACAGCCCTCTGCTGAGCAGTTCTGTCCCTCAGGGAGTTTGGATGTGTCTACGGAGCTTCCGTGACCTTTCCTTGTACAAGCTGTGCTGGCTTCCCCAGTTGTGTACTATTGAGACAAGATTTTTGACAGAGATGAGCTTTGAATCAAATGTTAAAGGACAGGTTGAGTTTAGTAGAATGAGGAGTGAAAGTTAAAATATTTCAGGAAGGGGGACTGACTTTGAACCATTGGGTGGAGGCATGACAAAATTTGGTAGTAGTTTTTTTTTTTTCGGTCACTGAAGGCTAGAAAATGGATTTGATCGACACACACAGCTCAAAGCTGGAAGAAAAAAATCAGGCTGCAAAGTTCAGAATAACAAAAATTAGTGTTGTCATTTCATTGCATAGGAAGAACGTACTTGTGAAAGATTTTATATCACAAGACACAATAATAAAGCTCCTTAATTGATCCAAGAAAGTTTATTTTGTAATCAGTCAGTTCTGTTTTCTTCACTTGAATAAGAAAATTTGTAGATAAGTTTGAACACTAATTTGCATCCTAATACGCAGTTTTCCCACATAAACCCTCATTCTCTTCAGAGTTTTCATCTTTTGAAAAGGGCTTTCAGTTGGCTCTAAGGAGGTTACAATTTCTCCTGCAGTGAAATGGAAAATCTCATTACCAGTCCCCAAGTCCCTGCAGCTATGATATTAGAGCTGATAACATCATGAGAAGCAATTTAAAAAAATCTATATAATCTCCTGCACATTTGGAAGGTTCAACTAATTGATTTTTATTTTATTCTTTAATGTTTTGGACTTTGACTGGTTTCTATTTGAGTTTCCAATATCAATTCATAGTATTTTTAAATTTTTCATGAACTTCTTACTATCTGTCATACTTCATCCATGGCTGTCTCTTATCAGCAGATTGTATGGTAGTTAACTCAGAAAAGATTGCCGGATAGATCAGTTGTGATTTCGATACAAATCCAAGCCTGTTGTATGTAAGTTTACTGTATATACAATTACTGTCATTCATAAAATTGACAGTTTTACCACATTGATACGGAATAGATAGTAGTAGATGCTTAAGTATAATTGTAGTCTTCCTTGTAATGGTGATGGATTTTTAATTTTTTAGTGTACTTTAGGTGAAGGTTTACAGAACAAATAGTTTTTCATTAAACAGTCAGTACGCATATTGTCTTATGACATTGGTTAACAACACCACGACATGCCAACACTCTCCCTTCTCGACCTTGGAGGACCTTTTTTTTTTTTTGGTGAAAATACACATAGCCAAAGATACACCATTTCAAAAATTTCTACATGTACAATTCAGTGACGTTGATTACATTCTTCCAGTTGTGTTGCTATTCTCACTATCCTTTTCCAAATTCTTCCATCACCATTGTCTTCAACTCACTGTCTCCTAGGCTTCCCATCAAACCTTTTCAGTTGCTGTTGTCAATTTTTTTTTTTGTACTTTAGTTGAAGGTTTACAGAACACAATAGTTTCTCATTAAACAGCACACATATTGCCCTACGACAATGATTAACAACCCCACGACATGTCAACACTGTCCCTTCTCAACCCTGGGCTCCCTACCACCAGCTTTCCCATCCCCTCCTGCCTTTCAGTCCCCGTCCCTGGACTACTGTGCCTCATTAGTCCTGTTCTGTTTTATGGGGCTGTCCAATCCCCGGCTGAATGGTGAACCTCGGGAGTGACTTCACCGCTGAGCTAAAACGGTGTCTGGGGGCCATACTCTCGGGGTTTCTCCAGTCTGTCAGGCCAGTAAATCTGGTCTTTTTTTGTGAGCAGAATTTTGTTCTACATCCTTCTCCAGCTTTGTTCAGGACCCTCTGTTGTGATGCTGGACAGAGCAGTCAGTGGTGGTAACTGGGCACCATCTAGCTGTATTGGACTCAGTCTGGTGGAGGCCTTGGAAGCTGTGGTCCATTAGTCCTTAGGACTAATCTTTTCCTTGTATCCTGTTCTCTTCATTCTCCATTGCTCCCGAAGGGGTGAGACCAGTGGAGTATCTTAGATGGCTGCTCACAGGCTTTTAAGACCACAGATGCTACTCACCAGGGTAGAATGTAGAACACTCTCTTTATAAACTGTGTTATGCCAATTGAGCTAGATGTTCCATGAGACCATGGTCCCCACAGCCCTCTGCCGAGCAATTCAATCCCTCAGGGAGTTTGGATGTGTCTACGGAGCTTCCATGACCTTTCCTTGTACAAGTTGTGCTGGCTTCCCCAGTATAGTGTACGGTTTTACCCTTCACCAAAGTTTCCACTTATCTATTATCTGTTTAGTATTCCCCCCCCCCCGCAACCCCTCTCATCCCTCGTAACCAACAAAGATTGTTACTTTTTGTGTGGAAACTTTTTCATGACTTTTTACAGTAGAGGTCTCATACAATATTTGTCCTTTTGTGACTGACTTATTTCACTCAGCATAATGTCCTCTAGTTTCATCCATGTTATGAGATGCTTCACAGATTCATCATTGTTCGTTATCGTTGCATAATACTCCATTGTGTGTATGTACCATAGTTTGTCCATTCATCTGTTGATGGGCATCTAGGTGGTTTCCATCTTTTTGCCATTGTGAACAATGCTGCAATGAATATGGGTGTGCATATGTCTACTCGTGTGATGGCTCTTATTTCTCTAGGATATATTCGTAGGAGTGGGATTGCTGGGTTGTATGGTATTTCTATTTCTAGCTTTCTAAGGAAGTGCCATATCATTTTCCAAAATGGCTGTATCATTATGCATTTTCAACAGCAGTTCATAAGAGTTCTGATCTCCCTGCAGTGTCTCCAACATTTATTATTTCCAGTGTTTTTGATTCGTGCCAGTAATACCGGGTTGAGATGGTATCTCATTGTGGTTTTAATTTGCATTTCTCTAATGGCTAGTGATCGCGAGCATTTCCTCATGTGTCTGTTGGCCGCTTGAATGTCTTCTTTGGTGAAGTGTCTGTTCATTTCTTTTGCCCCTTTGTTTAATTGGATTCTTTGTCTTTTTGTTGTAGAGGTGTTGGGTTTTTTTATAGATTATGGAGATTAGACCTTTGTCTGACTTGTACTGTCCAAAAATTTGTTCCCAGTCTGTAGGTTCTCCTTTTACTCTTTTGGTGAAGTCTTTTGAAGAGCATCGGTGTTTGATTTTTAGAAGATTCCAGTTAATCTAGCTTATCTTCTGGAGTTTGTGTGTTGTTGGTTATGGTTTGTACCCTGTTAATGCTGTGTATTAGGGCCTCTAGTGTTGATCCTATTTTTTCTTCTATAAACTTTATAGTTTTTGGCTTTATATTTAGGTCTTTAATCCATTTTGAATTAGTTTTTGTATATGGTGTGAGGTATGGGTCCTGTTTAATTTTTTTTGCAGATGGACATCCAGTTTTGCCAGCACCATTTGTTAAACGTGTGATGGATTTTTTAATGTATTGGGAATATGATTATTGATGGATAAGACTTTATGCATAGTAAAACAAACCAAACCAAAGCAAACAAACAAAAGGCAAAGCAACACGTTCAATTGGCTTTAAGTAAGTGCCTTAAAAAAAAAAAGTACTGTTAACCAACTACCCACTTAGTCAAGATTCATTATTTAAAGTCAAATAAAATGAAACATGTCAAATTTTCCTCTTGTTGATGAATGTGACAACAAATATATACTGAAAAGGAAAAGGTACTTATATCTTATAGCTCTGTAGAGTATTTTACTTGCTTAATTCATCTGATAACAGAAAGTTACCCTTTTTCCCTTGTTTTTTTTTTCTCAGGAGGAGAACATACATTTGTATGTTTCTTGGAAAAAACTCATTTTATAAATGTCAGCCTAGTTGTTCTATGAATCCTTAGACTGTCTTTCTGGCCATTTCGTTTAGTACTCACACACTGCTTTGCTGAGGCATGAGCTTAATATTGCACACTGTTCACTTAATGGGCTGTGCCCGTTCTGTCTCGTTGTCTGCACTCCTTTTGCTTGTCCGGAATTCCAGTTGCAGGCTACTTCAGGACAAGTGGATGTCTCTTAGTTTTATTTAAAATAAAATAATGTGGAGTATTTAGAACAGTGTTTAATGCATTTGGTAACACTAGGTGCTAAAATACTATTTTTTGTCTGTTTTTATGGTTTATAACAATTATCTGTTGGGCTTTTAAAAATGTCCACTATCTTTCATTTAATTCTATTTGGAAAAGCCATCTTAAAGTTGTGGATTTATCTCAAAACACATAGCCTTTTCTAACAATGAAAATTACTCTTTCCTTTTCTAAATACTTAGCAGATTTTTCTTTTCTCTTACAGCCAGCAGTCAGCAGAGGACCTCGCAGGAGTACCTGCCAACTCCACTAGCAACATCCTGAATAGGCTGTTGGTCAGCTATGACCCTAGGATAAGACCGAATTTCAAAGGTTCAGTTCCCCTCACCCCCTCAAATATCTTCATCCCTTGAAGTTTAAAAACTAATTTTATCTGTATAAAATCATTTCTTCATGATATGATAAACAAAAAGAGATGGGAAATAGTATTTCTGATTGATGCATAACCATATTGTAATGTTCTTCAGTTCAGAGCATTTTAATACCAAAATATTGAATAATAAAATATTAATCCTAAGAGTTTTATATGGTTCCCAGTTTAAAAAACGAAAGGATCTACTGTGAATTAATAGGCTAACCTCTGTAATGGGTATTTTCAGTACTGAGAACTCTTTTTTTTTTTTTTTCCTTAAATTGTGCTTTAAGTGAAAGTTTATATTAGTTTCTCATACAAAAATTTATACCCACATTGTTGTGTGACCCTAGTTGCTCTCCCTATACTGTGACAGCACACTCCTCCTTTCCACCCTGGATTTCCCGTGTCCGTTCAACCAACTCCTGTCCCTTTTTGCCTTCTCATCTCGCCTCTGCACAGGAGCTGCCCATTTAGTCTCATGTATCTACTTGAGCTACTCCTCACAAGTACAGTTTATGTCTTATAGTCCAGTGTCCTGAGAATTCTTAAGTTTAGTGGTTTAAAATTTAGGCTCTGTATACAAATCTGGCTTTTATTCACAGACACAAAAGTTATAATTTGCAGTCGAACGACCATTTACTCATTTAGGGATAAAGAGCAGTTGTGATGTTCCCTTAGATTCTGTTCTACTTTGTGTTAGCGTTTTACATTGATAAAAATTTCCCTGCATTCGCTTGCTGAATAAAGACAGTCATACGGTTTTTAAAAACGTGTTAACTTTGCGAATAAAAGTGACCATGTTTTCTACAACATAGATTGTTTCTGCTCCAACCAAATATTACCGTTTATCACACCTTCAAGAACCAAAGCCATACTTGCAATAAAATAAAAGTCATGAGCAGATTGCACAGAGCCTTTATTTTTCCTTCTTGATGAAGTAGGAAAGGCTGTATGAAAACTCTCCTCTGGAAAACTGTAATCCCTGTTGCATGGTTAAAAGACAGGTATTAATGTATATCAGATTAACGTTATAAGGCTTGATTTTTTTTTTCCATTACAGAAAAAAAAGGTCAGCAGCTGCTTCTAGTCAACTGAAGTTATACAACTATGTTGTAAAAACAGGGGTTTTTGTTCATTACCAGAACTTATTCGGTTTCTTTCAACAACAGCCTTCATCTGGGTTGTCACATACCTACCATACAGTGATTCACCACCTGTTTTTCATCAGACAGTAGTTATGTGGCTAAAAGGCCAACTTCACATTTTTCCCTTTGTTGCCCCAACCAGCAGCCCACAATGAATTAAAAAAAGAAAGAAAGAAGTTTGCAACATTAGACATTAGTTCTCACTCCATGAGCTTTCAAATTATTCTCAAACGGGTCAGACAAAGCTTTTATAATGATCTTGTTACATGTCTGATTAACTTTGAATGTTTATGAATTAAAAATTACGATATAGTGGCCTAGAGTAATGTTAAGTAAAATTTATTGAATACAGCTTTACCAAGAAAGTAAGCATTTGAAGTGTGATTAGAAAAATGCAAAAAAAAAAAAAAAAATCGTATTTTTAAAACTTATTTTTTTAAAGAATAACTTACATTTTCTTGAAAAGGTAGAAATAATCAGCATAATTCAAAGTTTTTTAAAAGGTAATCATGTTAATCCCAAAGTATCTACAATTTAAGGAATAAATATTTTTGAATAGGGAACACTATAAAATACAACTTTATTTTTAATTTGTATTACGATCCCAATTTTAAAATGTAAGTCACTAGCAATATAAACATGGCAGACTGAGACAATAGATTTACAAGTTTACATCCTATGTAGATTTTGGAAAAAATATCAAATTAGATATATAAACTGTAGAAATATGTAGATTCTTCCATGTTTTTTACAGCTACTAAGTATATTCTTAAATTTTTATTTTTAGGCATTCCAGTTGATGTTGTAGTCAACATTTTTATTAATAGTTTTGGATCCATTCAAGAAACAACAATGGTAAGATTACAATTAGTTTAATATTGTAAGTTATCAGAATTTTAATGATAGGATAGTGAAAAATATTAAAACTGAAAAATAAGAAGGAACTCTAAGGAAAAGTCATGTTCTGTCCTGGTATAAAATATCTAAATTCCAAGGTTTAGTTAAAATCAATGATTTCTAGTGCGTATATAATTTTTCAATTCAAATTTAGTCTTAATGCTGCTTTAAATCTTAAGAATTTGGAAAAATTAGCGTACTCCCCTTGAACATCTGACTGGTTACTACCTGGGAAAAAAGTATGCAATAAAGACTCTTGCACAACATTTGTTCCTAATGTGTTTATATGTATGAGCATTCAAAAATGTTTAAGTATTCGCTGTTTTTTCTTTTTCCAGTTTCCTGAGATTTGTTTTCTTTGTTATCCTAATTTTTTGATGTGTGGAGCAGAGAATTGTAACAAGCATAGAGGAAAATTGATTTTAATAAAATAGAGCAACAGAACCCTATAAAGATTGTGCAACAGGGGCAAAGGGAAGAGAAAGGCAAGTGAGGAGTGGCAAGGGGTGGCAGGCAGGCTCCGACTTTGAAAGGAACAGAAAAGAGAGGTTTGGAAAAGTGGCTAGTTGGACCCTAGGGAAAAACATGCCAGTATTACTAGTCACCATGAGTTGATGCAGACCCATGGTGTTTACGTGTTTCAGATTAGAACTGTGTGCTTTCGGAAGTATGTCAGCAGGCCTTTCTTTTGAGTACCTCTGGTTGGGCTTGAACTGCCAACCTTTCAGTTGCTTAACCATTTGGCCACCCAGGAACTCCTAAGTATCGGTATAGATACCTTATAAGTATCAGTTGATTTCCTGAGTGGTATGTTATATAATTACCTATCTCAGCTTCTCAAAAGACAAAAAGACATTCAATGATATCTACCTGCTTTTCGAGGTTTTAGAATATGAGATTTGAGCCCTTTTTGACCAGCCACATACTGAAATGATACTTTAGGTGTGAGAAAGAAGACCCAGGGTTTTTTTTTTTTTTTTTGATTATTATTTGAGATACTTATGTTTTTATTAAGTAATAGTATAGGATTTGGATTTCAAGCCTAGTAATAATTGTTATAGCACAGTATAATTTCTCAGGAATTATCTCAGACTAGAGAAATAATCCTTCTCCAGGGACTGGCTGTACTTCTTCCAAGACAGATTTGTTGGTTCTTCTGGCAGTGCATGGTATATTCAGTATTCTTTGCCAACACCATAATTCAAAGGCATCAATTCTTCTTAGGTCTTCCTTATTCATTGTCCAGTTTTCACATGCATATGGGGCAATTGAAAATAAGGATATCATGCTTGGTAAAGTAGAGGGTCAGCAAAAAAGAGGAAGATCCTCAATGAGATGAAGGGACACAGTGGCTGCAACAGTGGGCTCAAGCATAACGATTGTGAGGATGGCACAGGACTAGGCATGTACATAGGGTACATCTGTCGCTCTGATGTACATAGGGTCGCTATGAGTTGGAACTGACTCAACAGCACTTAACAACAACAGAGAAAGAATGACTTACCGTATTTCCTCCTTTATTTCTGGTAGCAACACCACATGTCTGTCAGTTTGTAGTACTGTGGTGGCTTGCGTGTTGCTGTGATACTGGAAGCTTTGCCACTGGTATTTCAGATACGAGCATGGTTACCCTTGGACAGGTTTCAGCTGAGTGTCCAGACTAAGACACACTAGGAAGGACCTGGTGGTCTACTTCTGAAAATACTGGCCAGTGAAAACCTTATGAATAGCAGCAGAACATTGTCTGATATAGTGCTGGAAGATGAGCTCCTCAGGTTGGAAGGCACTCAAAAGATGACTAGGCAAGAGCTGCCTCCTCAAAGTAGACTAGACCTTAAAGACGTGGATGAAGTCAAGCTTTCGGGACTTTTATTTGCTGATGTGGCATGACTCAAAATGAGAAGAAACAGCTGCAAACATCCATTAATAATCAGAATGTGAGATGTGTGAAGTATGAATCCAGTAGCAACATAGTGTGTTATAAAAGCAACTGCAGAGTGCATTTAATTTACCACAAGTATCTTTATATCTAATTGTGGTGAAAATGTTATTTTATGTATTCATACATATACATGTATGTGAGTTGGAATTGACTCGATGGAAACAGGTTTGGTTTTTGGTTATATACATGTATGTAGAGAAGCATGTATTTAGTCCCTAAAGTTTTCATAGCCAGACCAAAAACTAAACTGTTGTCGTGGAGTTGATTCTGACTCAGACCTACAGGACAGAGTAGAACTGCCCCATAGAGTTTCCAAGGAGTGGCTTGTGGACTCAAATTGCCGACCTTTTGGTTAGCAGCTGAGCTCTTAACCACTGCGCCACCAGGGCTCCTTTCCTGGCCATTATGTGGATGTTTTTAGTGAATTATCTCAAAGAAGGTTTTAGGATCAAGCACAAGGTTCACTTCCAATGACTTTCTAGCTTACTGAAATGACGTAGATATGCAGTATAGCTCACTAGAAAACTGCTCAGAAGTAGGTACGTTGTTGCTAGTTGCCACAGAGTTGATTCCAACTCATGGTGACCCCATGTATGCAGAGTAGAACTGCTCCATAGGTTTTTTTTTTTTTAACGTTTTATTGTGTTTTAGGTGAAAGTTTACATAGCAAATTAATTTTTCAATCAATAATTCTCACACAAATTGTTTAATGATCTTGGTTGAAATCCCCACAATGTGTCAGCCCTCTCCCCATTTCCCCCCTGGGTTCCGCCTTTCTATTAGCCAGGTTTCCCTGTCCCTCCCTACTTTCTCATCTTTGGTTTTGGGCATGTGTTGCCCTTTTGGTCTTGTATAATCGATTGTTCTAAGGAACACATTCTTCATAGGTGTTATTATTTTATAGACCCATCTGTTATTTGGTTGAGAGTAGCCTCCAAGAGTGTCTATAGTTTCAAGTTAGAAAATTGTCTTAGGGCAATAGCCTCGGACGTTCCTCCAGTCTCTTTCAGACCGGTAAGTCTGGTCTTTTTTAAATTTTAATATTGAATTCTGTTCTACATTTTTTACCCGTTCTACCTGGAACCTTCTACTGTGATCCCACTCAGAGTGGTCAGTAGTGGTAGCAGGGCGCCATCTAGTTCTGGTCTCAGGTTGGAGGAGGCTGTGGTTCATGTGGGCCATTAGTTCTTTGGGTTAATTGCTTCATTGGATTTTTGTTTTCTTCATTCTCTTTTGTTCTTGGTGGAAAGAGACCAATGGTTGTTTGGTAGATGGCTGCTCGCAAGCTTTTAAGTCCCCAGATGCTACTCACCAGGCTAGGATGTAGAACATTTTCTTTATGAACAGTGTTTTGCCAGTTGACCTAGATGTCCTCTAAGGCTATGGTCCTTAGTCTTCATGTCCAGTAGTTCAGTCTCGATGTCTAAGTAGTTTCTATAACTGTGCCTCCTATGTGCTCTGTTATATATATGAGTATACATGCAGCGTGTACAAATATATTTGTAGAAATATCCACAACCACATCTATATCTATACACGAGTATACTCCTGTATGACACCCTTCACCTGTTTAGCATACATATTAGCCTGTGTATCTACTCCCAAATTATTGATTGTTATTACTGTTGTTGCAGGATTGTATATGTTATAGCATTTACCATAGTTGCCCTTTATTCTTGGTTACCGCTCAGTGTCTTCCTTTGCCTTGGTCACGTTGTGCTAACTTCTCCCATATTGTGTATTGCCTTACCCTTCACCAGAATTAACACTATGATCTAGTTTGTGATTCTCCTTCCCTCCCCCTCCCATCCCTGGTAACCATCAAAGAATGTTTCTTTCTGTGTATAAACCTGTTCTTGACTTTTTATAATTGTGGTCTCATACAATATTGTCCTTCTGTGATTGACTTATTTCACTCAGCATAATTCCCTCCTGATTCATTGCATAGTATTCCATTGTATGTATATACCACATTTTGTTTATCCATCCATCCATTGATGAGCGTTTAGGTTGTTTCCATATTTTTGCTATATGAGTAGTGCTAAAAAGAACATGAGTGTGCATATGTCTATTCATGTTACAGCTCTTTGTTCTCTGGGATATATACCTAGGAGTGGAATTGCTAAATCATACGATAATTCTATTTCTAGCTTTTTGAATAAGGGCCGTACTGTTGTACCATTTTACATTCCCACCAGCAGTGTAAAGAATTCCAATCTCCCCACACCTTGCCAGCATCTGTTGTTTTTTTTGTTTTTTGATCAGTGCGGTACCATTTTTGCCAGGATGAGATGATATTTCATTTGTAGTTTTGATTAGCATATTTCTAATGGCTAATGCCACCATGTGTCTGTCAGTTTGTCGTACTGTGGTGGCTTGTGCGTTACTGTGATACTGGAAGTTTTGCCACCAGTATTTGAAATAAAAGCAGGGTAACATTGGTGGAGAGGTTTCAGCTGAGCTTCCAGACTAAGACAGACTAGGAAGAAGGACCTGGCAGTCTGCTTCTGAAAAACTGGCCAGTGAAAACCTTATGAATAGCAGTGGAACACTCTCTGGTATAGTGCCAGAAGATGAGCCCCTCAGGTTGGAAGGAACCCAAAATACAACTGGGGAAGAGCTGCCTCCTCAAACTAGAATTGACCTTCATGATGTAGATGGAGTAAAAATTTCGGGACCTTCATTTGCTGATGTGGCACAACTCAAAATGAGAAGAAACAGCTATAAAAATCCATTAATAATTGGAACATGGAATGTACAAAGTATGAATTTAGGAAAATTGAAAGTGGTCAAGGTGAAATGGAACACATAAAGATTAACATCCTAGACATTAGTGAGCTAAAATGGACTGACATTGGGTATTTTGAATCAGACACTTAAATCTGATCTACTATACCAGGAATGACAAATTGAAGAGAAATGGCATTGCATTCATTGTCGAAAAGAACATTTCAAGATCTATCCTGAAGTACCACACTGTCAGTGATAGAATAATATCCATATTCTGGCGAGGAAGACCAATTAATATGATTGTTATTCAAATTTATGCACCAACCATTAAGGCCAAAGATGAAGAAATTGAAGATATTTACCAACTTCTGCAGTCTGAAATTGGTCAAACATGCAGTCAGGATGCATTGATAATTACTGGTGGTTGGAATGCAAAAGTTGGAAACAAAGAAGAAGGATCCATAGTTGGAAAATATGGCCTTGGTGATAGAAACGATGCCAGAGATCACATGATAGAATTTTGCAAGATCATGATAAATGGAGAAAGGATTGAAGTTGTCAAGATTTCATTTTACTTGGATCCACAATCCAAGCCCATGGAAGCAGCAGTCAGGAAATCAAACAACGTATTACATTGGGCAAATCTGCTGCAAAAGACCTCTTTAAAGTGCTAAAAAGCAAAGATGTCACTTTGAGGACTAAGGTACTTTACTCAAGCCATGATATTTTCAATTGCTTCTTATGCATGTGAAAGCGTTACAAGGAATTAGGAAGACCAAAGAAGAATTGATGCCTTTGAATTATGGTGTAGTGAAGAATATTGAATATACCTTGGACTGCCAGAAGAAAGAACAAGTCTGTGTTGGAGAAATTACAGCCAGAGTGCTCCTTGAAAGTGAGGATGGTGAGACTTTGTCTCACGTACTTTGGAAGTATTTTCAGGAGGGACCAGTCCCTGGAGAAGGACGTCATGCTTGGTAAAGTCAGCAAGAAAGAGGAAGGCCCTCAAGAAGATGGAGTGACACAGTGGCTGCAACAATGGGTTCAAACATAGCAGATTGTGGGGATGGCGCAGGATGGGGCAGTATTTCGTTCTGTTGTATGAAGGGTCGCTATGAGTAGGAACCAACTGGACGGTACCTAACAATAACAATGGCCAGTAATCGTGAGCATCTCTTCATGTGTTAGTCGCCTGAATGTCTTTGGTGAAGTGTTTGTTCAAGTCCATAGCGTTTTCAAAGCTGTGACCTTTTGGAAGCACATTGCCAGGCCTGTCTCCCGAGGCACCTCTGGGTGCATTTGAACCATCAACTTTTCAGGTAATAGTCAAATACTAGTAGATATACAAACCTGAAACCAAACCCACTGCCTTCAAGTCGATTCTGACTCATAGCGACCCTACAGGGTAGAGTAGAACTGCCCAATTGGGTTTTCAAGGTTCTTCACAGAAACAGACTGCCAGATCTTTCTCCTGTGGAGTGACTGGTAAGTTCGAACCACTCACCTTTTGGTTAGCAGCTGAGTGCTTTAACCACTGCACCACCAGCACTCCTCTAGTGAATATAGACTACCATATATCACTCAGAGACAAGTGTTGTTGTTGTATGCTGTCAAGTCAATTCTGACTCGTAGTAACCCTATACGAAAGAGCTGTTCTATAGGATTTCCTAGGCTGTAATCTTTAAGGGAGCATATTGCTAGGTCTTTTCTCCTCCTGAGCCATGGGTGTGTTCGAATTGCTGACCTTTTGGTTAGCAGTGGAGCACGTAGCCATTGGCACTACCAGGGCTCTCATTAATTGAAAACTTGTTTAACTCTTTAAGAACTTCACTTTGTAAGAGATGTCATTTTCTCTAGGTGAAACGTCAAGGGGATCCAGGTGGTCTCTATACTCCTCTCTGTATCCAGTTTATCTTGCATGGTATCACTACACTAATCCTAAAATACCACTCTCAAGATGTTAAAAAATCCTCATTCTTCTATTTTGCACTCAAAGCCCTCTGTAATCTGATCCCAATCCCAGAGCTGTGGGTCAGCTAGTCTAAAGCCTTTTTTTTCCCTCATTTGAGTAAAGGTTACACACATTTCCTTGGTTAGCAGGTATCAGTGTATCTATTCTTTAATTAATATTAAATGCCTTCCAAATATCCAGCACCTAAACTTCTCTAGGTCTCATCTGTAGTTTCTTGATTATATTGAGTTGAAAACGTGGGGGAAAGGGATGTTTAGTTATGAAAGGGTGAAGAGCTTTCTTACAGATTATTTGAAGATTATAATAAAATAGTTATAATTCCCAACCACAGCTAATATCGTTCCCCTGCACAGATCCTTGACGGTAGTTAGCCCAAAGTACTTATTCCTGGAGTCAGATTAAACCAATTCTCTCCGTGAAATTTTTGACCAGGGCTTCAAACTGGTCCGAACTCCTGCTGAGAATTTGCATTTCTAACAAGTTCCCAGGAAGTTACATAAGAATCACCTGGGGATATTGTTAAACTATAGATTCTGATTCAGTATATCTGGGGCGGAAATGCAAGTTCTCAGCAGGGAGCTTGTTAGAAATGCACGTTCTCAGCAGTGGTTAGAAGCAGAATGATCTGGTTTGAAGCCCTGTTTTTGACCCTGCTGTTTCTCCCTCTCCTCATCTCTTATTTTCTTACCAGACACTTTTGTGGCGACTCTGATTCACTTTTCAACCCAGGTCTTTCATCTCTTATCATTTGTTTGCTCTTAATTCTGATAGCTTCTGTAGTGTCGCTGTGAGTCCAGATTGACTTGACGGCAACAGACAAGATCTTTAGTGTAATTTAACTCCTTGTGTGTGTATTTCTTTTCTTCTGTAATGGACTACAAAGTCCTTAAAGTCAGGAACATGTATTCTACTTCTTAATTCACCATAAAAGACAATAAGCACTCAATAAGTAATGAACACATAAATTATTTCATATATTAGTTAATAATGAATTAATAAATGAACAAATAAATTATCTTTGCTTAGTTAAGTCTAAGGCTTGGCAGAACAAATGTAAACAGCAGACTACTGTGGAACACTCATTTTGGTTAGATAACAGACCAGAACAGTGCTGCTGCAGAGGGGTCAGTCATTTGGGAAATTTGGGAGGGCTTTCTCTAAGAGGAGCGAAGGGATTTTTATTTACCATTTCTTTTGCTCACGTAACCTGGGTGGATACCAGTCTACCCTCTACTTGTGCCGTGCGGGCATAGCCTAAATGGTCAGAATCCAAACCACACTCATCAAATCCTGGCAACAGTCTACTTTAATAGTTTGTTTTGCGTTCAGCAGTGTTTATTTCATACGCCCCTATAAAGCAGAATTTTATCAACCTGTCTTTTGAGGCTGTCAAATTTTTTTTTTTTAAATTGTACTTTAGATGAAGGTTTACAGAACAATTAGTTTCTCATTAAACGGTTAGTACACGTATTGTTTTATGACAGTGGTTAACCACCCCATGACATGTCAACACTGTCCCTTCTCAAACTTGGGTTTCTTATTACCGGCTTTCCTGTCCCTTCCTGCCTTCTAGTCCTTGTCCCTGGGCTGTTGTGCCCCATTCGTCTCGTTTTGTTTTGTGGTGCTGTCTGATCTTTGGCTGAATGGTGAACCTCGGGAGTGGCTTCATTACTGAGCTAAAAGGATGTCTGGGGGCCATACTCTCGGGGATTCTCCAGTCTCTGTCAGGCCAGTAACTCTGGTCCCTTTTTGTGAGTTAGAATTTTGTTCTACATTTTTGTCCATCTCTGTCCAGTACCCTCTGTTGTGATCCTGGACAGAGCAGTCAGTGGTAGCCGGGCACCATCTAGTTGTACTGGACTCAGTCTAGTGGAGGCTGTGGTAGTTGTGGTCCATCAGTCCTTTGGACTAATCTTTCACTGGTATCTTGTTTTCTTCATTTTCCCTTACTCCCAAAGGGTTGAGACCAGTGGAGTACCTTAGATGGCTGCTCACAGGCTTTTAAGACCCCAGATGCTACTCACCAAGGTAGAATGTAGAACATTGTCTTTATAAACTGTGTTATGCCAATTGAGCTAGATGTTCCCCGAGACCATGGTCCCCACAGCCCTCAGCCCAGCAATTCAATCCCTCAGGGAGTTTGGATGTGTCTATGGAACTTCCATGACCTTTCCTTGTACAAGTTGTGCTGGATTCCCCAGTATTGTGTACTGTTTTACTGTTCACCAAAGTTACCACTTATCTATTGTCTATTTAGTATTCCCCCCTCCATCCCTCATAACCAGCAAAGATTGTTTCTTTTTGTGTGTAAACTTTTACATGAGTTTTTACAGTAGTGGTCTCATACAATATTTGTCCTTTTGTGACTGACTTATTTCACTCAGCATGATGTTCTCCAGTTTCATCCATGTTATGAGATGCTTCACAGATTCATGATTGTTCTTTATTGTTGCATAATTCTCCACTGTGTGTATGTACCATAGTTCGTTTATCCATTCATCTGTTGATGGGCATCTAGGTTGTTCCCATCTTTTTGCTATTGTGAACAATGCTGCAGTGAATATGGATGTGCATATGTCTGTTTGTGTGATGGCTCTTATTTTGTCTAGGGTATATTCCTAGGAATGGGATTGCTGGATCATATGGTATTTCTATTTCTAGCTTTCTAAGGAAGTGCCATATCATTTTCCAAAATGGTTGTATCATTATGCATTCCCACCAGCAATGCATAACAGTTCTGATCCCCCCGAAGCCTCTCCAACATTTGTTATTTCCAGTGTTTTTGATTCGTGCCAGTAATGCTGGGGTGAGATGGTATCTCATTGTGGTTTCAATTTGCATTTCTCTCATGGCTAGTGATCGGGAGCATTTCCTCATGTGTCTGTTGGCCGCTTGAATGTCTTCTTTGGTGAAGTGTCAGTTCATTTCCTTTGCCCATTTTTTAATTGGATTCTTTGTCTTTTTGTTGGAGAGGTGTTGGATTTTCTTGTAGATTTTAGAGATTAGACCTTTGTCTGACTTGTAATGTCCAAAAATGTTTTCCTGGTTTGTAGGTTCTGTTTTTACTCTTTTGGTGAAGTCTTTTGATGAGCACAGGTGTTTGATTTTTAGAAGATCCCAGTAATCTAGTTTATCTTCTGGAGTTTGTGTGTTATTGGTTATGGTTTGTATCCTGTTAATGCCGTGTATTAGGGCCTCTAGTGTTGATCCTATTTTTTCTTCTATGGCTTTATATTTAGGTCTTTGATCCATTTTGAATTGGTTTTTGTATATGGTGTGAGGTATGGGTCCTGTTTCTTTTTTTTTTTTTTGCAGATGGACATCCAGAGGCTGTCAGATTTTATAGATTTGCTGAGTCTTTTCAAAGAGAAATGCTCTAATACTTTGTGGCTTAATAGCTTGGAAAGGCAGAAACTGTTCTAGATATGTAGATAACATCAGCATTGGGGGTTCAAAACCACCAGTGGCTCTGTGGGAGAAAAGACTTGGCGATCTGCTCCAGTAAAGATTGTAGCCTTGAAAGCCCGATGGGGCAGTTCTACTCTGTCCTATGAGTTGCAGTCCACTTGGCAGGAGACAACAACAACATTGTGCTTGGCATAGAAACCCCTCAATGATGGTAACTCGTTGGTTGTTGTTTGTTTGCAGTTTAATGTAATATCTGAAATACAGACGATTTCACAATATTCCTTGTTAAAGAAAATGAACTATTCATAAGCTTATTAGTAGCCCCATTGCACTGTTTTGTGTATTATGAGCTTGCTGGAAGTTTCCCCTACAGGCATATGCTGGAATAAAGGAGGTCCAAAAAACTGGGACAGTTCAATAATGCTGAACACTTTTCTCTCTAGTCCAAACCTTTAAACTAGCAGTTGCTTATTCCAGAAAGCACAAAGTAGCACAGAGAGCCTGTGGGGGCAGATATAACATAACTAGCTGGAAGTCAGGTAACAGAGAGATGTAGGAGGACTTCTGGGGGAGGGGGCAGCTCGTTCCTCCAGGGTAGAAAGCTGATTATCAGATGGGAGAGCAATGATAAGTATTGGCATTAACATTGTTATCAGAACACTTAAACCAACCCTCTTTGGAAATAGTCCTTTCTATTCTTTTTTCTTTTTAAGATGCTAAATGTTTCTAGCTAAACTACAGTAATCTCACATTTCTTCACAAGCCATAATTGTGTAGTGGAGGAAAAGTATACCGTATTAATATTGCATAAGCTTCTCTACATCTCTGTAGATAGACACTCTTTCAGCTTGTTTTCTAGTCTCATTTTATAGCTGTATGGTCCCTTTTACTCATATCTGTGTGCTCTTTGTATTCTGCTACCTTACATTTTTGTAAGATGTTATTATTTATACTATAAGTGATATTTTCTGACATTAATAGTAATATCACCAAAATTGTCAAATAAATATAATCATCTTAATTTGAAGTCGCTAGAACAGTCACTTCTAATTTTATCTTAATAGCTTAGTAGCTTAAATGCTACTGCTTGTGACATCTGAAATAAGAACATTTAAAACACTAAATAAACAATAGATAAGTGGTAACTGGTGAAGGGTAAGCCAGTACACAATCCTGGGGAAACCAGCAGAACTTGTGTAAGGCAAGGTCATGGAAGCGCCATAGACACATCCAAACTCCCTGAGGGACCTAATTACTGGGCTGAGGGCTGTGGGGACCATGGTATCGGGGGACATCTAGCTCAATTGGCATAACACAGTTTATAAAGAAAATGTTCTACATTCTACCTTGGTGAGTAGCTTCTGGGGTCTTAAAAGCTTGTGTGTGGCTATCTAAGATACTCCACTGGTCTCACCCCATTGAAAGCAAGGGAGAATGAAGAAAACTAAAGACACAAGGGAAAGATTCGTCCAAAGGACTAATGGACCACGACTACCATGGCCTCCATCAGACTGAGTCCAGTACAACTAGATGGTACCTGGTTGCCACCACCAACTGCTCTGACAGGGATCACAACAGAGGGTCCTGGACAGAGCTGGAGAAAAATGTAGAACAAAATTCTAACTCACAGAGAAAGACCAGACTTACTAGCCTGACAGAGAGTGGAGAAACCTCAAGAGTATGGCCCTCAGAGACCCTTTTAGCTCAGTAGTGAAGTCACTCCTGCGGTTCACCGTTCAGCCAAAGATTAGACAGGCCCATAAGACAAAATTGACTAAAGGGACACAACAGCCCAGGGGCAAGGAGGGGACAGGAAAGCTGGTAATAAGACACCCAAGGTCGAGAAGGGAGAGCGTGGACATGTTGTGGGGTTGATAACAAACTTTACAAGACAGTTTATGTGTACTGTTTAACGAGAAACTAGTTTGTTTTGTAAACTTTCAGCTAAAGTAAAGTAATAATAAAAAAAAAAATTTGGCAATGCAAAAACAAAAGTGAGAAAAATGCTTAGAAGCCAGGTGTTTTCTGATTTACAGTTATGCTTATCTTTGTGGATTTTTCCATTCAGTTTCTATCCTGGGCTTAAATCAGTTGGATTTTCACAACTGAAGTGGTGAACTATTACAAACACGGGGAAAAGTGGATATTATGGTTTATTATAATAATCTATACACAGTCACGTTGCCTCATCAGGAATACATTAGAGATCTTTTATAGAAATAAAAGCTTGTTTACACAATCCATTTTTTCTTTGGTTCAGACATGCTTTGTAATTATATTGAATTCTTATTGCACTACATCTTGTGATCCTTTCTGCTTTTCTATGCCGTTCTGTGCCATGACTTGTTGGTTGTTTTAATAATAGATTTCAGCACCTTTTGGGCAACACAGTTGTGCCTGGGTCAAAGGAAGTAAAAACATGTTTGATATTAGCTAAAGAACCTATTTCTAGTTCTTGACAATTGCTCCTCTTTGTTGTTTTAGAAACAATTTTATTTTATATGTTTACTTCTACGTATAGATTTGGAATCTCTTCCTTAAAACTCTACTAGTCTTTGCGTTTTCTTGCTTTGATATTAATGTTATATCATGGTTTTGTTTATTATAGAATAATAATAGATATAGTCATCCTATTTTTTTTCTTACACTATTTTACATTTTGGATGAATAATCCTTAAAATCATTTATTTTCAAATTAGTCATCTTCAGGGTTTGTACCCTGTGGTAGGCTGAATGCTGGACCCCCAGAGATATACACGTCCTAATTCCCAGAACCTCTGGATGGTAAAAGGGACTTTGCAGATATGACTAAACTAAGAATTTTGAGATGGGAGGATTTTTTTGGATTATCCAGGTGGGTACAGTGTAATCACAAGGATCCTTATGAGAGGGAAGAAGAAGGATCAGCATCAGTGCTAGGAGACTTGAAGACAAAATAAAGAGATTGCAGTGATGTGAGGAAGAGGCCAAGAGCCAAGGAATGCAGGTGGTTTCTAAGAACTGAAAAAAGCAATGAAATGGACTCTCTCTTCAGAGCCTCCAGAAGAAACCATCCCTGCTGGAACCTTGACTTTAGCTTAGTGAAAGTGATTTTGGACTTGTGACCTCTAGAAGAGTAAGATAATAAATCGGTATTGTTTTAAGTTTTTGGTAATTTGTTACAGAAGCAATAAGAGTCTAATAAATATCCTGATGCATACGTGTTAATAATTTTTTCTTCTAAATCCTATTGAAAGGTTATCTGATTATATGTAACATTTTCTGTAGTTTAATTATTTACAAAACTAATCAGATGTTTTTTAATTGAGTGAGTACTAAAAACTGTCATTCATTAAAGTTAATCATAATCAAAAATGTAATTTTAAAGAGAATCTATGTTTATAACAGTTGAAAATATACTGTATTTCTGTCTCTTTTCTTGGTCAGAGTTTTTTTTTTAGTATATCTTTCTAAATTTGAGGAGTGGTATCATTAATCATGGATATTTACTCTTTAACTTTTTCTTTCCTTTATTCTCCAATGTTCAGAAACTGGGGACTGAATGTCACAACTAAGAGTACTGTATTGAGCAATGAGGAAATATGAGACGTGTCTAATTTTTCTTAATTCCATTAATTTGGTCACTTTTATAAGTTGATATAGGAACAAAATTAAACTAAGGGTATAAATAATGCTACACAAACATCCTAGCCTGTCAAATTGTGCCAGAAGTTATTTCTTCATTCCTGCATTTAGTAGATTTATGTCGGGTGCCTCCTGTTCACCCATCCACAGCAACTTGCTACTCTCAGGAGTACTCTCGGGGAGGAAAACCCATTGCCGTCAAATCAGTTCCAACCCCAAGTGACCCTGCAGGACAGAGGAAAACCGCTCCATAGGGTTTCCAAGGAGCGCCTGGTGGATTCTAGCTGCTGACCTTTTTGTTAGCAGCCAAGCTTTTAACCACTGCACCACCAGGGCTCCACTAGGGCTTCAGTGGGGGGAAAAACCAAACCTTTGCGGCTGAGTTGATTCCGACTCATAGCAACACTATAGGACAGAGTAGAACTGGCCCATAGAGTTTCCAAGGAGCGGCTGGTGGATTCAAACTGCCCACCTTTCAGTTAGCAGCCAGGCTTTTAACCACTGTAGTTAAATAATCAATTAAAATAATATTAAAATAAATTGTGATAAGAGGAAGTATACAGCACCACGGCACCACAAAGCAGATTCTCCTAATAAAAATAGACTATAGGCATAGGTCTGGCAACATTTAAATATTCACGAGGTGTTATTAACAGTATTTAACAAAAATCTTAAAAAAAAGATATATTGGAAAAATAACTAAAATATAACCCAAGAGCTTTTGTTGGCATTTTGTTAACTTGCAATTCTTACATGAACCTGTAACCTCACTAAAAGCTAAGTTTTAAAATCTTTTTCAAACCAGGCTTATAACGGCACTGCTGACAGAACTTTAATTATAATGCTACCATGTGCTAAGACCTGATTTACTTCCCTGAGTGCTAGTTTTTTTATAATCATTATGTAAAGAAAACAGATGAGTTAAAAATTACATAGGTGAGAACTGTAAAAATTAACCAGAAGAGCTATCCTAACAACATTAGAAAATATTCACATACAATTTTTAATATTAAAATATCATTTATGGAACTTAACTAGTTGTAATGTCTTGTTGTGAAATGTTTTATTGCCTTGGAGAAATAGTTTAATTTTGGCCGTAGTTGGTACTGAAATTTTTGAAGAACATGAAGAACATCTATTTCCAGATCATGACTAATAGTGTGGTATTTGGAATGAACAATGAGTAGTATTTGTCATCAAGTACTTTAAAAACACTTAGGTAATTTCCCACTGATAAAATAAGTCCGTTTGGGATGGGGTTTTTTCATTGCAAAATAAAAGATAGGGCTGTAATTATTGTGACTGAAAATAAAATGAATTGAAAATGAAAATAAATAGGTTTCAAAGATAGTAATCTTAATATAGAGCATTTGAAATTCCAATCCCCAAAAGCAAACCCACCACCTTTGCGTCAATTCTGACTCATAGTGACCCTATAGGACAGAGAAGAAATGCCCTAGAGGGCTTCCAAGGCTGTAAATCTTTTTGGAAGCAGACTGCCACATCTTTCTCCCATGGAGTGGCTGGAGGGTTCGAAGCTCTGACCTTTTGGTTAGCAGCCAAACGCTTTAACCATTACACCAGGAGGGCTCCTTTAAATTCCAGTAACTAGCTATTATTTGGAAACACTCATAAAACCAAAGCATACTAATTAATGGTTATCTTTTAATGAATGTTGAACCTGAAGTATTAATTTAAATTGTAAAACTTTAAAACATTCTTTTCTTACAAGATATATAAGTTTGCCGTAACTTGTATTGAATCATAGTAATATATTTACATATGTTGGTAAATAAATAGTAGAAAAGCATCCTTGAAGCACTAGTACTTTCATAATGAAATAATAAGACATAATGACCAACAATGGTGCACTGAGGAGAACAGTGAAGCGGACAATTTCTAGTTTGCATTGATGCTCGTTGGAATGTGACTCTGATGGAGTTTCATTAAAAATAAAAAAGAAAAGAAAAGAAATAAAAGAATTACAGCAGAGTGTAGAAGCTTATGTGGTGTATTGAGCTTATGTACTCATGTGGTGCAGCTGAAGGCAAGACGACAAGTTGAGGAGATGCTCAAAAACATGTATTCTAGCACTGAAGTTGCCAAGGATTTCATTTTACTTGGACCTACAGTCAATGCCCATGGAAGCAGCAGTTTAGAAATTAAATGATGTAACTCCATCTGGAGCAAGGGAGAATGAAGAAAACCAAAGATGCAAGGGAAAGATTAGTCCAAAGGACTAATGGAACACAACTACCACAGCCTCCCCCAGACTGAGTCCAGCACAACTAGACGGTGCCCGGCTACCACCACCAACTGCTCTGACAGGGATCACAATAGAGGGTCCTGGACAGAGCTGGAGTAAAATGTAGAACAAAATTCTAACTCACAGAAAAAGACCAGATTTACTGGTCTGACAGAGACTGGAGAAACCCTGAGAGTATGCCCCCCAGGCTCCTTTTAGCTCAGTAATGAAGTCACTCCTGAGGTTCACTCTTCTGCCAGAGATTAGAAGGACCCATAAAATAAACAATACTACACGTAGCTCAACCGTGTATACAAGACTAAATGGGCACACCAGCCCAGGCGCAAGCATGAGAAGGCAGGAGGCAACAGGAAAACTGGACAAATGGAAATAGGGAACCCAAGGCTGAGAAGAAGAGAGTGTTGACATGTTGCAAGGTTGGCAGCCAATGTCACAAAACAGTAAGTGTATTAATGTTTAATGAGAAACTAATTTGCTCTGTAAACCTTCACTTAAAGTACAATGAAAAAAAAAAGAAAGAAACGACATACTACATTTGGTAAATCTGTTGCAAAAGACCTCTTTAAAGTGTTTTAAAAAAATGTCACTTTGAAGACTAAGGTGCGTCTGACCCAAACCATGGTATTTTCAGTAGTCTCATATGCACGTGAAAGCTGGACAGTGAATAAGGACAACCAAAGAATTGATACATTTGAATTATGGTGTTGGTGAAGAACG
The DNA here is from genome assembly GCF_000243295.1 of Trichechus manatus latirostris. Classification (NCBI taxonomy): domain Eukaryota; kingdom Metazoa; phylum Chordata; class Mammalia; order Sirenia; family Trichechidae; genus Trichechus; species Trichechus manatus. The sequence continues at coordinate 2,193,915 of NW_004444025.1, forward strand.
TTGAATATACCATGGACTGCCAGAAGTATGAACAAATGTGTCTTGGAAGAAGTACAGCCAAAATGCTCCCTAGAAGGGAGGATGACGAGACTTTGTCTCACGTACTTTGGACATGATATCAGGAGGGACTAATTCCTGGAGAAAAACATCATACTTGGTAAAGTAGAGGGTCAGCAAAAAAGAGGAAGTCCCTTGTCTTAGGCTGGGTTCTCTAGAGAAGCAAAACCAGTAAAGCTTATATCTATAAAGATTTATATCAAAGAAACAGCTCACTGGATTGTAGAGGCTGGAACATCCCAAGTCCGTGGATCAGGATGGAGGCTTCTCCCAATTCACGTAGCCGCAGGGGCTGGCAAACCTGAGATTGTCAGGTCAGAGAGCAGGGCTCCACTCACAGGCTATGAAGATCGACGAATCCCACAATTGGCAGATAAGCTCACAGCTCAAGTCCCAAGAACCGGAGGTCAGATGAACAGGAGGCAGCTGCGGGATCCAGAGTGAGCAAAAAGCCAGAATGTCCGCTTATATTCAGATGCAGGCCACACCCCCAAGGAAACTCCCTTTCAACTGATTGGCTACTCACAGCCTATTCGGTCATGGGAGGGATCACATATAAACACTGAGAATCATGGCCCAGCCAAGCTGACATACAACCTTAACTATCACAACCTTCAAGGAGATGGATTTACATAGTGGCTGCAACAATAGGCTCAAACATAGCAATGATTGTGAGGATGGCACAGGACTAGGCAGTGTTTCCTTGTGTTGTACACAGGGTTGCTATGAGTCAGAACCAACTGGACGGCACCTAATATCAAGAACAACAACAAGCACTGTTTCAAGATTTGTGACGTAGAAGTGAATTACTGTGAGAGAATGATTGTAGGTTGATTAGCACAGTACAGAACAAATAGAATTAACCAAACTATATGCAGAATTTTTTAAAGCAAAAGTCACATATTAATTGCTATTACCAGTATTATAAAGGAGTTAACAGCAACCTAAAAGATACATCCTAATAAGACCAAATACTTAGCCCTTGTTATTGCCTGACACTATTCATGTAGTTTACACGTATTATCTCATTTAATCTTCATAAAAACCTTGTGTTGTAAATGTATTATTATTATCCCCATTTTACAGATAAGGAAATGTTGCCCTCTGTTCACTCCTGAATCATCTGCATTCTTGATTTTGATGTGCCACTCTGCCGAAATGTTTTTGCTAAAATCTTTGATGACCTCCTCATTAACCAAAAGCATTTTGACTGTATTCAGCCCTTTGTTGGTTTTGATGGTGTTGACCATCTTCAAACCTTCGGGCCTTTGGTTTGGTGGAATCACATCCTCAGGGTTTTCTTCTTTTTCTCAGCCTTCTTGTCAGCCCTTTCAATGCTTGTTGCCCTCCCCAGGGTTTGATCTTACCTCTGTATTCCTACTCCAGGTAATAACTTTGGACGAACTCTTTGATGGTCTTGGTTTTAATTCCCACTTTTCCATTTATCACTCCCAAATGTTTGTATCTTGCTAGCGCCTCTTTTTTAGTGCTGATTTCAATTGTTTCTGCCATCTTCTGTCTTGATATTTAATCTAATTATTTTGTACTGTTGAAGAAACTGCTTAAGAAACAGTAACTTTTTGCTTCTGCCTTTAGTCCTGCCTTTCTCTCACATCACCACCTGCCTAAATTCTGCCCACTTTTCAAGATCTTCCTCAGACTCATGTTCTACAGTCTTTCCTAATGCTTGGTGTCTGTAGTGATAACTTATTCTTTCAACAAGTGTATAATTTTGTTCTTACTACCTTTAGTGTTCTTACCAATTATTTCCTTACTTATTTAACCATCACTCCCTGAGGTCATGAGTCATATGTTTTTATCACCCTCAGACTGGTAGCCCAGACTTTGAACATAGGAAGCCCTAAATGAATAACTGTTGAATGTATGAATAAATTAAGAAATGAATATTTAAGGTAGCATAGCAAAACCAATTGTTAAACCTCTTTCGTAGTCATTAAATATAGTGTGGAACATCATAACAGGTAGATACTATATTTTGGTAGTCCATAAAACAAGTTTGCAATTGTTAATGTTTCCAATTTTTAGACAGTGAAATATAAATAATAGTGCAGTAATCTCAGATGTGTTTCTAGTGCTGTATTGTGTTGATTTCTGTATGGCTAAATCAACATCCCCCACGTGTCTGTCACTTTGTTGTACTGCAGAGGCTCGCATGTTGCTGTGAAGCTGGAAGCTGTGCCACTAGTATTCAAATACCAGCAGGGTCACCCATGGTGGACAGGTTTCAGCTGAGCTCCCAGACTAAGACAGACTAGGAAGAAAGACCCAGCTGTCTGCTTCTGAAAAGAATTACCCAGTGAAAATCTTCCAAATAGCAGCACAACATTGTCTAATGTAGTGCCAGACGAGAAGCCCTTCAGGTTGGAAGGCACTCAGAATATGACTGGGGAATATCTGCCTCCTCCAAGTAGAGTCAACCTTAATGATATGGATGGAGTCAAGCTTTCAGACCTTCCTTTGCTGAGGTAGCACAACTCAAAATGAGAAGAAATAGCTGCAAACATACACTAATAATCAGAACATGGAATGTATGAAGTATGAATCTAGGAAAATTGGAATTCATCAAAAATGAAATGGAATGCATAAACATTGATATCCTAGGCATTAGTGAGTCAAATGGACTGGTATTGACCATTTTGAATCCAACAGTCATGTGGTTTACTATGCTGGGAATGACAACTTGAAGAGGAATGGTGTTGCATTCATCGTAAAAAGAACATTTCAAGATCAATCCTGAAGTACAACCCTGTCAGTGATAGGATAATATCCATACGCCTACAAGGAAGACCAGTTAATACAACCGTTATTCATATTAACACACCCACCACTAAGGCCAAAGACGAAGAAATTGAAGATTTTTACCAACTTCTGCAGTCTGAAATTGATCCAACATGCAGTCAGGATGCATTGATAATTACTAGTGATTGTAATGCGGAAATTGGAAACAAAGAAGAAGGATCCATAGTTAAGAAATATGGCCTTGGTGATAGAAACGATGCCGGAGATTGCATGATAGAATTTTGCAAGACCACAGCTTCTTCATTGCAAATACCTTTTTTTCATCAACATAAACAGCAACTATACATGAGGACCTCACCAGATGGAATACACAGAAATCAAATCAACTACGTCTGTGGAAAGAGATGATGGAAAAACTCAATATCATCAGTCAGAACAAGACCAGGAGCCAACTGTGGAAAAGACCATCAGTTGCTCATATGCAAGCTCAAGTTGAAACTGAAGAAAATTAGAACAAGTCCATGAGAGCCAGAGTACGACCTTTAGTATATCCCACCTGAATTTAGAGACCATCCCAAGAATAGATTTGATGCTTTGAACACTAATGACCAAAGACCAGCTGTGTTGTGGAATGACATCAAGGACATCATACGTGAAGAAAGCAAGAGGTCACTAAAAAGATAGGAAAGAGAAAATACGAAAATGAATGTCAGAAGACATTCTGAAACGTGCTCTTGAACATCGAGTAGCTAAAGCAAAAAGAAAAAAATGATGAAGTAAAAGAGTTGAACAGAAGATTTCAAAGGACAGCTCAAGAAGACAGAGTAAAGTATTATAACAGCATGTGCAAAGACCTGGTGACAGAAAACCAGAAGGGAAGAACATGCTCGGCATTTCTCAAGCTGAAAGAACTGAAGAAAAAATTCAAGCCTCTAGTTGCAATATTGAAGGATTCTATGGGGGAAATATTAAATGACAGGAAGCATCAAAAGAAGATGGAAGGAATACACAGAGACATTATACCAAAAAGAATAGGTCAACATTCAGTCATTTCAGGAGGTAGCATATGATCAGCAACTGATGGAACTAAAGGAAGAAGTCCAAGCTGCACTGAAGGCATTGGCGAAAAACAAGTCTCCCGGAATTGACGGAATCCCAATTGAGATGTTTCAACAAATGGATGCAGCCCTGGAAGTGCTCACTTGTCTATGCCAAGAAATTTAGAAGACAGCTACCTGGCCAACCAACTGGAAGAGATCCATATTTATGCCTATTCCCAAGAAAGGTGATCCAGCCGAATGAGGAAATTACCAAACAGTGTCGTTAATATCACACACAAGTAAAATTTTGCTGAAGATCATTCAAAAGCAGCTCCAGCAGTATATGGACAGGGACCTGCCAGAAATTCAAGCTGGATTCAGAAGAGGACATGGAACAAGGGATATCACTGCTGATGTTAGATGAATCTTGGCTGAAAGTAGAGAATACCAGAGAGATACTTACCTATTTTTTATTGACTATGCAAAGGCCTTCAGCTGTGTGGATCATAACAAATTATGTATAACATTGCCAAGAATGGAAATTCCAGAACATTTAATTATGCTCGTGAGGAATCTGTACATAGATCAAGAGGTAGTTGTTTGAACAGAACATGGGGATACTGCATGGTTTAAAGTCAGGAAAGGTGTGCATCAAGACTGTATCCTTTCACCATACTTATTCCAACTATATGCTGAGCAAATAATCCAAGAAACTGAACTGTATGAAGAAGATTGGAGAATCAGGATTGGAGGAAGACTCATTAATAACCTGCATTATGCAGATGACACAACCTTGCTTGCTGAAAGTGGAGAGGACTTGAAGCACTTACTGATGAAGATCAAAAACTACAGCTTTCAGTATGGATTACACCTCAACATAAAGAAAACAAAAATCTTCACAACTGGACCAATAATCAACATCTGAACGGAGAAAAGATTGAAGTTGTCAAGGACTTCATTTTACTTGGATCCACAATCAACGCCCATAGAAGCAGTAGTCAAGAAATCAAACGACACATTGCTTTGGGCTAATCTGCTACAGAAGACCTCTTTAAAGTGTTAAAAAGCAAAGCTGTTACCTTGAAGACTAAGGTGCGCCTAACCCAAGCCATGGTGTTTTCAGTCGCCTCATATGCATGTGGAAGCTGGGCAATGAATAAGGAAGACGGAAGAATTGACGTCTTTGAATTGTGGTGTTCGTGAAGAATACTGAATATACCACGGACTGCCAAAAGAACTAACAAATCTGACTTTGAAGAAGTACAACCAGAATACTCCTTAGAAGCAAAGATGGAGAGACTACGTCTCACACACTTTGGACATGTTATCAGGAGGGATCAGCCTCTGGAGAAGGACATCATGCTTGGGAAAGTAGAGGGTCAGTGAAAAAGAGGAAGACCCTCAACGAGCTGGACTGACACAGTGGCTGCACCAATGGGCTCAGGCATAACGATTGTGAGGATGGCGCAGGACCAAGCAGTGTTTTGTCCGTGTGTATATAGGGTCCCTATGAGTCATAAACGACTCGACAGCACTTAACAACAACAGCAGATCAGCATAGCACTTGATATCTACTAGAAAAAAAATGTTTTTAAAAATTTTTTGAAGGACTAATAAAATTAATGTTAGTTTCAATATAGTTAAGTTACCAAGTAAAACTTCTAGGTAGCATCTTTGCAGAAGTAGAAAAGGAATGCTGTTAATACAAATAGCCAGCATTTTCAAAGTAATAATAATAGATGTAATGATAATAATAGTGTTAATAATAGATATAATAAAATTAACTTTTTAAATTTTTTTTATCGTACTTTAGATGAAGGTTTACAGAACAAATAGTTTCTCATTAAACAGTTAGTACACGTATTGTTTTATGACAGTGGTTTACCACCCCATGACATGTCAACACTGTCCCTTCTCAACCTTGGGTTTCTTATTACCAGCTTGCCTGTCCCATCCTGCCTTCTAGTCCTTATCCCTGGACTGTCGTGCCCATTAGTTTTCTTCTGTTTTGTGGGGCTGTCTAATCTTTGGCTGAATGGTGAACCTCAGGAGTGACTTCATTACTAAGCTAAAAGGGTGTCTGGGGGCCATACTCTTGGGGTCTCTCCAGTCTCTGTCAGGCCAGTAAGTCCGGTTCCTTTTTGGGAGTTAGAGTTTTGTTCTACATTTTTCTCTAGTTTGTCCAGGACCCTCTGTTGTGATCCCTATCAGAGCAGTCAGTGGTGGTAACCGGGCAGCATCTAGTTGTATTGGACTCAGTCTAGTGAAGGCCATGGTAGCTGTGGTCCGTTAGTCCTTTGGGCTAGTCTTTTTCTTGTGTCTTGTTTTCTTCATTCTCCCTTGCTCCCGAAAGTGTGAGACCAGTGGAGTATCTTAGATGGCTATTTACAGGTTTTGAAGACCCCAGATGCTACTCGCCAAGGTAGAATGTGGAACATTTTCTTTATAGACTGTGTATAGCCAATTGAGCTAAATGTTCCTGAGAGCATCATCCCAACAGCCCTCTGCCCAGCAATTCAGTCCCTCAGGAGTTTGGATGTGTCTATGGCGCTTCTATGACCTTGCCTTGGACAAGTTGTGCTGGCTTCCCCAGTGTTGTGTACTGTCTTACCCTCCACCAAAGTTACCACTTATCTATTGTCTATTTAGTTAACTTTTTGAGTGCTCAGTTTGTACCAGATTTAATGCTTTAGTTACAGCATCTTATTTATTTATTTTCTTTGGAATTTTATTTATTTTGTTGTTGTTGCGAATATACACAGCAAAAGATACACCAATTCAACAGTTTATACATGTACAATTTAATGACATCAACCACATTCTTTGAGTTGTGCAACCATTCTCACCCTCCTTTTCTGAATTGTTCTTCCCTCTTTAACATAAATTCACTGCCCCCTAAGATGCCCATCTAATCTTTTGAGTTACTATTGTCGATTTGATTCCATATAGATCTTAAAAGAGCATAATACTCAAGGCAGATCATTTTTTACTAGTTGAGCTAAGGTATTGTTCGGTTTTAAGATGACTTGAGGGAAAATTTTTGGTTTAAGGTTTAAAAACTATCTCAAGGTGATAGTTTCAGGGGTTTATCCAACGTTCCTGGCTTCAGGAAGTCTGGAGTCCATGAGAATTTGAAATTCTGTTCTCTACTTTTTCCCTTTTGTTCAGGATTCTTCTATGGAATCTAGGATCAAAATGTTCAGTAATGGTAGCCTGGTACCATCTGGTCTCATGGCAAAGGAGGCAGTTTCTCATGGATGTAGTTAGCGACACATTCCATGTTCTCCTCTTATTCCTAACTCTCCTCCTTCCTCTGTTGTTCCAGACAAATAGAGAGCAATTGTGCCTTGGATGGCTGCTTGCAAACTTTTAAGATCCTAGGCACTACACAACGAACTAAGAGGTAGAATAGAAGCACTAAACATGTTATTTGGCCAGTTAACTGAGATGTCCCATAAAACCATGACCCTAAACCTCAAAACCAAGGAACCAGATCCCATGAGGTGTTTGGTTTTACATAAGCAGCCTCAGCAGCTACTCTTTTTCTTTGTCATTGTTGTAAATATCACACAGCGTTTGCCAATTCAACTTTTTTAGGTGTACAACTCATTGACAGCAATTACAATAATGGGCAATGCAACCCTACCCTTAATCAGTGGGATTTTTCCACCACCATTAACTCCCGTTTTCCCCTTCCCTCCCACCCCTGGTAACCAATAATAAACTTTGGTCTCTATACTTTTAACTTTTCTTGTCTTTTTATATAATTGAGGTCATACAATATTTGTCCTTTTATGATTTCACTCAGCGTAATGTTTTTAGGCTCCATCCATACTGTAGCATGTATCAAGACTGCGTTTCTCCTACTGGTTGTGTAGTATTCCATTGTATTAATGTACCACATTTTGTTTATCCATTCATCTTCTAATGGACGTTTAGGTTGTTTCCACTTTTGGGCAATTGTGAATAGGGCTGTAATGAACATTGGTGTACAAGTCTCTATTTGAGTCTCTGCTTTCAAGTCTTTTGGATATATACCAAGAGTGGAATTGTTGGGTCATATGGTAGTTCTATTTTTAGTTTTTTTAAGGAACCACTACAGTGTTTTCCACAATTGTTGTACCATTTTACATTCCCACCCACAATGGATAAGAGTTCCAATTTCCCCACATCCTTGCAACATTTGTTATTTTCTGATTTTTTTTTTTTTATCTTAGCCATCCTAGTGGGCATGAAATGGTATCTTACTGTGGTTTAGATTTCCATCTTTCTGATGACTAATGATGTTCAGCATATTTTCATGTGTTTGGTGGCCATTTGAATGTCCTCTTTGGTGACATGTCTATTCAAGTCCTTTGCCCATTTTATGATTGGGTTATTTGTCTTTTGTTGTTAAGTTGTTAAAGTTTTACACACATTTTGGTTGTTAGATGTTCGTTCAGTATATGGTTTCCAAAGATATTATCCCAGTTGGTAACTTGTCTTTTCACTTTTTTGGTAAAATCTTTTGATGAACAAAGGTTTTTAATTTTTATAAGGTCCCATTTATTTATTTTGTCTTTTGCTTGTTTTGCTTTTATTATTATATTAGATAATCCATTGTTGAAAGGTAGACCTAACAATGCTGCCCCTGCTTGTTCTTCTAAGAATTCTGTGGTTTTAGTTTGCACATTTAGGCCCTTAATCCATTTTGAATTTGTTTTTGTGTATTGTGTGAGGCATGGATTCTGTTTCATTTTTCTGCATGTGGAAATCCAATTTTCCCAGCATCATTTTTTGAAGAGACTCGTCTTTCCCCATCGAATAAACTTAGCACCCTTATTAAAAATCAGTGTGGGTTTATTTCTAGGATCTCAATTCTATTCCATTGTTCTGTGTATCTATTATTATACCAGTACCAGGCTGTTCTGATTACTGTATCTGTGTAGTATGTTTTAATATCAGGAAGTATGAGTCTTCCTACTTTTTCTTCTTTTTCAACAGTGCTTTAGCTATTCAGGGCCTCTTGCTATTCCATATGAAATTGAGGATTGGTTTTCCTGTTTTTGTAAAGAAGGCTGTTGGAATTTTGGTCAGAATTGCATTGAACCTGTAGATCGCTTTGAGTAGTATTGGCATCTTAACAATATTAAGTCTTCCAATCCATGAACATGGAACATCTTTCCATTTATGTAAGTCTTCTTTAATCTCTTTCGGCAGTGTTTTATAGTTTTCTTTGTATAAGTCCTTCACATTGCTGGTTAGATTTATTCCTAGGTATTTTGTTTTCTTAGATGCTCTTGTAAATGGAATTGTTTCCCTAATTTCCCTTTCAGATTTCTCATTACTGGTATATAGAATCCCAGCTGATTTTTTGTTTGTTGACCTTGTACCTTGCAACTTTTCTAAATTCTTCTATTGGCTCTAGAAGTTTTCTTGTGGATGCTTGGGATTTTCTGTATATAGGATCATATCATCCATGAATAGAGATAATTTTATTTCTTCTTTTCCAGTCTGGATACGTTTGTTTCTTTTTCTTGTCTTCTTGCTCTGATTAGGACTTCTAATACAATATTGAATACAAGTGGTGAGAGCAGACACCCTTGTCTTCTTCCCGATTTCAAGAGAAAAGCTCTCAGTCTTTCTCCATTAGTTATAATGTAGGCTGTTGGCTTTTCATATATGCCCTGAATCATATTGAGGAATTTCTCTTCTAGTCCAGTCTTCTTTAGCATTTTCATCAAGAAAGGGTGTTGGATTTTATCAAATGCTTTTTCTGCATCCAGACAGATGATCATGTGGTTCTTTTCCTTTGTTCTATTGATGTGGTGTATTATGTTGATTGGTTTTCTAATGTTGAACCATCCCTGCGTTCCTGGAATACATCCCACTTGGTAATGGTGTATGATTCTTTTAATATGCTGTTGGACTCTGTTCACTAGTATTTTGTTGAGAAGTTTTGCATCTATATTCATAAGACATATTGACCTGTAGTTTTCTTTTCTTGTGGCATCTTTGTCTGGTTTGGGTATCGGGGTTATGTTTGCTTCATAGACGGAATTAGAGAGTATTTTTCCTTCTCTACCTTTTGGAAGAGCTTAAACAGTATTGGTGTTAATTCTTCTCTAAATGTTTGATAGAATACCTGTGAAACCATCTGGTCTAGGACTTTTTTTTGTTGGGAAGTTTTCGGTCACTGATTCGATCTCTTCACTTGTTATGAGTCTGTTGAGACTTTCTGTTTCCCCTTGAGTCAATTTGGGTAAGTTGTGTGCTTTTAAAAATTTGTCCATTTCATCTGGGTTATCCAGTTTGTTGCCATACAGTTGTACATAATATTCTGTCATAATGCTCTTTATTTTCTATTGGGTCAGTTGTAATGTCTCCTCTTTTGTTTTTTGTTTTGCTTATTTCTATCGTTTATCTTCTTTTCTGTTATTTTTCTATTTAATTTTATTGATCTTTTCAAAGAACCAACTTCTGGTTTTACTGATTCTCTCTGTTGTTTTTCTATTTTCTCTTATCTTTTATGTAGCTCTGAAAATTAATTGTATTTTGGTAAAACATTTAGATTAAATATATCTAGCATATAGTAAATACCTATACCTATAGGATATGAAAATATGTGAATAAATAAATAAAACAAGAAGTCATCTTATATATTTTCATATAAGAGTCATTGACTAAAATGAGGGGCAATGGCTTTAATAACAAAATTTTAAAAGATATATATGCATCCTCATATGGTGATTTCCTATACTAACCCCTGACAACACGTTAAGGACATTGTGTTGTATTGTACTATTGTGAGTGCATGTTTAAGATAATAAATACTGCAATCTAAAGATGTAATTTTCTGATGATCTACCTTGATTAAGACACAGTACTTAGAGAAGGTAATAAAATAAATTTTATTATGTATATTTTTAGAATATCTATGCTTTTGGCAGATCATTTCAAGAAAGTTTTTCACAAGTAATTTGAAAATGAATACAGTTGAGTGCTCAAAGTGATGTCAAGTATAAATCAACCATTGGCTTTAGATAACCTACCATAATTGACATTTTATTAGGAAATGATTTAACCTAATTTGAGTTCCTTCATAAGTAGCAGGCTCTGCATGCCTATGTGGAATAAAAAAACTTTGATCAGGAAGCAGCGTTGTCTTTGCTGGTGGTCTCACCGTGGTGTGTCACAGGTCAGAGTAGACAGGCTTTCGTCCTGAATAGGTTTGAGCTGACACAATCACAACCAGATATTAATTAGTCACTTAACAATGTCTTGTTACCAACTTTAAGATATATGTGTATTTTGACGGAAAGTTCATATAGTTATGTAATGTGGGTCTTCATTTTCTATGCTTATAGGCCTCCTTTGCTCCCTCCTTGATTCCAAATTCACTGGATTAGAAAAACCTTAATCTTCCTTTTCATAGGCTCTACTGAGATGGCAGATACGTTCAGTGTCAGCTTATATAATCCTTAATTTATTTGCTCTGGACTTTAAAACCAGCTGCATACGATTTTTAAGAATCGATATCGTGTGTTGAACTTTTTGGAAACATTTAGTTTAGAGATGCTGCAAGATGTATGTAGATTAAGTCTGTTTTACTGCCAGTACTTCAGTAAATACGTGTATGTTCTTACCATCTCCATTTACTTTACAGAATCTGGACATAAAAAGATCACACGAGAGAGAAAAGTAAATTTCCCAAGCTTTTGTAGAGTCATTTCTTATAGTTTCTGCTTATTTTATATTTTATGCATAGATAAAGTGTGTGTATTTGTGTCTCACAGAGAGATACTAAGGAGCCCTGGAGGTGCAGTGGTTAAGTGATCGGCTGTTAACTGAAAGGTCAGCAGTTCAAACTGAAAAACGGCTGCATGGGAGAAAGATGGGGCAGTCTGTTTCCATAAAGGTTTACAGCCTTGGAAACCCTATAGGGCAGTTCTACTGTGTTCTACAGGGTTGCTAGGAGTCAGAATGGACTCTAAGGCAGCGAGTTTGGTTTTGGTTTAGAGAGATATTAGGTCTTACTATTTAATAAAAGATAATCTGTCTTCTTCTGTTTAATAATTTGGGATTTGATTGGAAGTTTGTGATCTAATTCATTTTGGTCATGTCAGAAGGCGGAAGAATAATGAGACAATTCTTTGAATGGCTAGTATTACATGAATTTTTAATTATTGAAAATAGGAAAGCTGGAAATATAATTTATGCCATTGAACACTTTTGTACATAATTTGAGTTTGGTGGAAAAAAATTAAAATCAAAAGACCTGAGTATGATGCCTCAAGGCTAAATTTGACTCTATAATTGACAACTCAATTTATATAAGAACCGCATTTTTACTAGCAAATATAAAATGTGTTAAGACATTAAAAATGTTCTTAAGTGCATATATTCTTAGAAAGTATCTATAATGTTTCATGTAATTCAGTTTTTACCAAGTTTTAATGAATTTTAAAATATTTTCTATTAAAGTTGAATATTTACAACATTTACAAATTTTGTATCTACTCTGATCTCTCTTGCATAATTAAAAATCTCTGAGTATCTCAAACTCTATATTCATTTACATGGGTGAGTAGTCAAGAACAGTTTTCTTTTTCCTTGTCAAGAATATATATAAATGTATTATTTTTATAGTTTGTATGCTGGTTAGTAGAGGAGCCCTGGTGCCGCAGTAGTTAAGAGCTATGGCTGCTAACAAAAAAGGCCGGCGGTTCGAATCCACCAGCTGCTCCTTAGAAACCCTATGGGGCAGTTCTACTCTGTCATATAGGGTCACTATGAGTAGGAATCAATTCAGTGGCAATGGGTTTGGTTTTTGGTATGCTGATTAGTAAACAACATATAGAAATATATTCCCTTTGCCTTTTATCTATTTTTACAATGTTTTATTGTGTTTTAGGTGAAAGTTTACACAGCAAATTAGGTTCCTGTTTAACAATTTTTTACAGATTGTTCTGTGACACTGGTTACAATTTTCACAGTATGTCAGCATACTCATTATTTCCATTCCGTTTGTTTTGTTTCCTTTGATCTAGCTTCCCTTCCCCTCCTTGCCTTCTCGTTTTTGCTTTTGGGTAAATGTTGACTATTTGGTCTCATATAGTTGATGCTTTAAGAGAGCATATTATTGACAGATGATACTGTTTATTTTATAGGTCAATCTGTTATTTGCTTTGAAAGGTGACCGGCAGGAGTAGCTTCAGTTCCAAGTTCAAAGGGTATCCTAGGGCAATAGTCTTGGGGGTTCCTCTAGTCACTATTGGTCCAGTAAGTCTGGCCTTTTTGAGGAATTAGAATTTTGTTCTACATTTTTCTCCCGTTCTGTCTGTGACCATCTATTGTGTCCCTGGGCAGAACGGTGGATAGTGGTAGTCAGACACCATTTAGTTCTTCTGGTCTCAAGCTAGAAGAGGCCATGGTTCATGTGGGCTATTAGTCCTGTGGACTAGTTTCTTCTTTGAGTCTTTGATTTTTTTAATTCTGTTTTGCTTTGGACAAGTAGAGACCAATAGCTGTATCTTAGATGGTCGCTTGCAAGCTTCTCAGACCCCAGATGCTACTCACCAAAAACTAGGTTCTAGAACATTATCTTTATGAACTATGTTATGCCAGTTGACTGAGTTGTCCTATGAGACTATGGTCCTAAGCCTTTTAACCCAGTAGACCAGTCCCATGATGTGTTTGGATATGTCTAGAAAATCTCCATAACTGTGTTCCCTATGTACTTTATTATATATATGAATATATATGCAGCACACACAAACATGTATATACATATGCCTACATGCACACACATGTACTCGCATATGTCCTCCTATACATGTATATGCATACATATCTATGTAACCACACACATAGTTTTTGGTTGTTATGAATTTTGTTCCAAAATTGTATACCTTATAGCATTGACCAAAATGGTCCCTTTTTCTTGCATATTTCTGAGTGTCTTCATTTACCTTCATTTACTTATGAAGTATTTAAGCCATATTTACTTACATTAAATATGGCTTAAGTTGTGCAGACTTCACCCATGTTTAGTGTTGCCTTTCCTATCACCAAAAATAACAAGCGTCTACCACTAGAAAATTATTCCCCTTCCCTTCCGCTCCCATCTCTGGTAACCATCAAAGAATGTTGCTTTCTGTGTGTAACCTATTCCTGACTTTTTATGATAGTAGGACCATATAATATTTGTCCTATTTTGATTGACTTGTTTCACTCAGCATAATGTTCTCCAGATTCATCCATGTTGTGTTTCCCGAACTCCTCATTATTCTTTATAGTTGCATAGCATTCCATTGTATGCATTTGTTTATCCATTCATCTGTTGATGGACACTTAGGTTGTTTCCATCTTTTTGCTATTGTGAATAATGTTGCAATTAACATAGGTGTACACATGTCTGTTCATGTCACTGCTGTTAGATCTCTAGGGTATATACCTAGCAGTGGTATTGCTGGATCATAAGGTATTTCTGTTTTTAGCTTTTTGAAGACGTGCCATACTGTTTTCCATAGTGGTTGTACCGTTTTATATCTCACCAATCTTGTGTAAGAGTTCCAGTCTTCCCACAACCTCGCTGGCATTCATTGTTTTCCGTTTTTTTTTTAATCAGTGGTATTTTTGCAGGGTTCAGATGGTATCTCGTAGTTTTGATTTTCATCTCTCTAATGGCTAACGATCGCTAGCATCTTTTCGTGTCTTTGTTGGCCACCTGAATTTCCTCTTTGATGAAGTGTCTCTTTATGTCCTTTGCCCATTTTTTTGACTGGATTGTTTGTATTTTTGTTGTTGAGTTGTTGAAGTTTTCCATATATTTTAGAGATTAGATGCTTGTCAGATATGTTGCTGCCAAAGATTTTTTTCCCATTCTGTGTGTTCTCTTTTTACTCTTTTCTTAAAGACTTTTGATGAGCATATATAAAAATGGTATGGGGGAGGTATCAGACCTCCTCCAACCCCATAAGCGGGAAGGAGAACCAAGATCAACAGCCCAAGGCTTATTCCTATGAGGTGGAGGTCAGACATAACCTCCTCTCTCTGCCATCTTTACTAATTCTGACACCAACCGTCCCTAGCACAGCACTCCCTACATCTCTGCTGGGTTCGATAATTCATTGCAGGTGGCCACACAGAACTCACAGACCATACTTACAATTTTGGGGTTTATTAGGGAAGTAACAGTTACAGTTCAGGCTCAGGAACACTCAGAATACAGTTCTTCCATCAGGAAAGCCTTTTCCCAGCTGTGCTTGCAGGCACACCTCTCCCTGGCCCTCTGTCTGCCCAAAGGCACTCAGCTTTCTCTCTCCATGGGCTGGGAAACCCACTCCACCGTCTCTTGTTGTTGGGTCTCTCCTGCTGCCCTCTCCTTTCTTGGTGGTGGTAGTCTCCTTCTCTCTGCTCTGGAATTGGCTCTCTTTTAAGGCAAAACTTAACCAGTCTCCTTGGTAGGGCACAATTACCCTATCATACAGTCTTGCCCAATCACCTGGGTAGGAGTTACAAGACCATGGCTAGAAAGGCCACCCAAAAGTAATCAGTCAGTAATCAATCACACCACAGCATAAGTATTTAATATTTAGGAGGTTCCAGTTATCTCATTTGTCTTTTGTTGTTCATGCATTTGTGGTTGTGTTTGATAGACTATTTATGTGGAAAATTAGGTACCCCTATATGGTCTCTGTAGGCACCATGGTGACGCAGTGGTTAAGCACTTGGCTGCTAACCAAAAGGTCGGCGGTTCAAACCCACCAGTCACTCTATGGGAGAAAGATGTGGCAGTTGGCTTCCATAAAGATTTACAGCCTTGGAAACCCTATAGGGCAATTCTGCAAGGTCACTGTGAGTTGGAAATGACTCAATGGCAGTAGGTTTAGTTTTTGGTCTGATAGTGTCACTATGACTTGGAATCAACTCAACAGTAACAGGTTTGGTTTAGTTTTGTCCCTATGTTATCTTCCAGGAACTTAAAAACTTCAGCATTTAGGGCTTTGATTCATTTTGAGTTAGTTTTTATGTATGTTGTGAGGTATGGATCCTGTTTCATTTTTCTGCACATGGATATCCAGTCTTGCCAGCACCATTTGTTAATCTTATCCACTGAATGGACTTTGACCCTTTATTGAAGACCAGCTGCCTGTAGACGGATAGGTTTACTTCTTTGTTCTCAATTCTATTCCATTGGTCTTTGTGTCTGTCATTGAACCAGTACTAGGCTGTTTGATCACCATGGCTGTATAGTAAGTTGTGAGATCAGGAAGTGTGAAGCCTCCTACTTTGTTCTTCTTCTTCAGTATTGCTTTAGCTATTTGGGACCTCTTTCCATAGGGACCCCTGGTGGCGCAGTGGTTAAAATGCTCAGCTGCTAACCGAAAGGTCGGCAGTTCAAACCTACCAGCTGCTCCACAGGAGATGTAGCAGTCTGCTTCTGTAAAGATTTACAGCCTTGGAAACCCTGTGGGGCAGTTCTCCTCTGTCCTCTAGGGTATCTATGAGTCAGAATCGACTCGACAGCAGTGGGTTTTCCTTTCCGTATAAAGTTAGTTTTTCCATTTCATTAAAGAGTGTTGTTGAGATTGGATTGGATTGTGTTATATCAATAGATTGTTTTGGGTAATATTGACATTTTCACAGTGTTAAGCCTTCCAATCCATGAGCATGAATGTTTTTCCATTTATGTGGGTCTCTCTTGGTTTCTTGCAGTAGTGTTTTATCATTTTTCTTGTATAAATCTTTTACTTCCCTGGTTAGGTTTATTCCTAGGTGTTTTATCCTTTTGAGGGCTGTTGTAAATGGTATTGATTTCTTGCTTTCCTTTTCGAAGTTCTCCTTATTAGTGTGGAAGAACTGAACTGATTTTTGTATGTTGATCTTGTACCCTGTCACTTTGCTGAATCCTTGTGTTAGTTCCAGTAACTTTCTTGTGGAGTCGCTGGGATTTTCTATGTATAGGATCATGTCATCTGCGAATAGGGGTAGTTTTACTTCTTTCTTTCCTATTTGGATACTCTTTATTTCTGTTTCTTGCCTTATTTTTCTGGCTAGGACTTCCAGTTCAATATTGAATAAGAGTGGTGATAAAGGGCATCCTTGTCTCTTTCTCGTTTTCAAGGAGAATGCTCTCAATCTTTCTCCATTGAGAATAATTTTGGCTATTGATTTTGCATATATGTTCTTAATTATGTTGAGGAATTTCTCTTCTATTCCTATTTTGTTGAGAGTTTTTATCAAGAAAGGATGTTAGATTTTATCAAATGCCATTTCTGCATCCACTGAGATGATCATGGGATTCTTTTCCTTTGTTTTATTTATGTGGTGAATTACACTGATTGATTTTCTAATGTGCACAACTCTTACATTCCTGGTAGAATCCCAGTTGATCATGATGCAGTATTTTTTTTTTTTTTT